>NW_027256886.1:65255897-65633397 GCF_029215685.1 Pituophis catenifer annectens
TCCAAACTGTCTCTAAATGAATGGTCGTAACTCCAGGACTACCCGCATATCTTAAATATTTGTTTCGAAATAAATTCTTAGGGCTTCATTTTTTTTCCGCACTGAAATTCATGTCTTAACTTTGCTTAGCTTTTGCTTCAATCAATTTATGAACATTTATGAAGTGAAATACCCACAACGGACAAGCACTTGCTGTGTGTTGTTTCCCACTCTATAAAGCTTATGCTTGAAAAATAAAGTAATGATTAGGAAAACAGCAACAACATGGAAATGTACAGAATGAGGGACACCACTACTAATGGAGCTTTCACGTCCCTATGCTGATATATATTTGCCCAATTTCCACAAAATCCACAAATCTAACTTTATGACATTTATATTTCATAGATTAGATGATCAAAGAAGCTTCTCTGGAAAGTTTTTCACTGAAGGTGCTCGCTGTGAATGGTTTGCCAATTTCATTGTGGAAATCATTTTCCATATTTTCTTTAAAACGCTCCTGCTCTCTGAGGCCACAATTAAATTCCTCCATATGGATCCAAGGGCAAATGGGCTTTGCTGAAACATTGCTAAAACTCTTTTGCAAATTACTTACTTTCATACCCTCTGGATAATAGCTTCAGATGTTACCCAAGTTTCTCCTATGGCTCCCCTGGCATTGTTGGTTTTGTAATAACCAAGCAGGAGCTCTGGCATCAGCAAGTTATCCAGGTAGTAACTGACTTATGCAAACTTTATGCAGAAATATGTTGTAGCCAGTGATGCAAAACAGGTGAGATATTCTTTTGGAAAGTCAGTTCAACTCAGATAATTTGACTTTAAATTCTATTTACCTGAAATGTGAAAATCTGAACCAACAGTTCAGTGACATGCTGTATGATGTGGGTGAGATCTCTCTCCCAAATTCCATGCATAAGAACTGACCAACATGGATGGCAACACTTATTTCATCTGTCCCAGATCAATAGGCAAGTTATTACAGCAAAGTTTATAGCAATAGCAATAGCAATAGCATTTATACTTATATACCGCTTTATAGCCCTCTCTAAGAAGTTTACAAAGTCAGCATATTTCCCCCAACAATCTAGGTCCTGATTTTACCGACCTTGGAAGAATAGAAGGTTGAGTCAACCTTGAGCCGGTTAGGATCAAACTGTTGGCAGTTGGCAGAGTTAGTCTGAGTTATTATCTGCTAATAATTGCCGTATCTGTTGCTTTGATAGGACCTGCCTAATTTTAGCCTCACACAGCATTAAAATAGGTAGGTTAAGAGGAACGTATCTAGTTTTGATTTCATTTGGAAACCACTTCTGAATTTTGTGCTTGAAAACTGAAAAAGAAAATGAATCTTTAATTTTAAATTTGGATGATTAGAATGATTTTGCTGTGATGGAAAGAGCAATTTAGAAATATAAAGCAAAAAGTTGAGGTTGTAACTATTATACACACACACACAGAGCACTAAATACTAAAATAAGTCGGTAGTCTTTACTTTTTTTCTTTCTTTCCTACTTCTTTCTACACTCTTCTTTTTCTCTCCTTAATTTCCTTTATTTTCGCTTGTATTTCTATTTCATCCCACAATAAACTCTAATATGTTACTTTTTTTAAAAAAATGGAAAGTTCAAAACTTCTAAAAAGATTCACTCTTATTAACTTTGAGATGAGTTCCACAAGGAAAGAAAAAAATATCTCTCCGGCAAAAAGTTCCTCAGCTTTACCGAAATAAAATATTGACACTAAAGAAGACATGTATTTATGCATAAAATAGAGAGAAACAAAAGAGCCCTAGAATAGCAAGAACCTGTCAAGCTTTTACTTGCATGCCTCAGGGGAAGGAATAAATGTTATTTAAAGATGAGCGTGTTTCTAAAGTATACATGAATGGATAGAAGTCAAATAAAAAGGAGTTGCTAGCTTGCTAGCGCTTTTGATTAGAGCACTGAGACATTGCGTTGCCCTTTCATAATGATTAATTTTCTCCGTCTTCTCAGTAAATAAGAGCAATGCTAAGGATGATGCCATGGCTACCTTTTTAGATAATTTCAGTATGCACATACAGTACATACATACATGCATACCTACCTACCTGCTAAATGCTTAATGCTAGTGGAGTTGTGGCTTGACAAGGAGCTATTTCTGGGAGTTTACGGCAATATTTCCTGACCTACTTTCATGTTAAGAGGGATGTGATAATAAATGTCAAAATAATCTTGGCAGATCTTAACACTACTGAGAGAGTACGAACAGGAAGAAGATAGTGCAAAGATGGAAATATCACCAGTTATTGGTCTTCAGCATCAGTAGCTATATTTAAAACACAAAGATGCCTAGATCAATTCAGATTCAATTTTTCCCCTATGATTAATCAAATGCATTCTATATTCAGAGAGGAGGGGGAGAGGGAGAAGGAGAGAAGATTTACTGCTGGATATATTGTCCAGCCTTGCCCTTCCACCCTCCTCATACCCTCCTCATACCCATTTCAGAGAGTGGATAGAATAGAATAGAATAGAATAGAATAGAATAGAATAGAATAGAATAGAATAGAATAGAATAGAATAGAATAGAATAGAACAGAACAGAACAGAATTCAATTCTTTATTGGCCAAGTGTGATTGGACACACAAGGAATTTGTCTTGGTGCATACGCTCCCAGTGTACATAAAATAAAAGATACATTCCTCAAGAATCATAAGGTACAACATTTAATGATAGTCATAGGGAACAAATAAGCAATCAAATCAGATTAGGAAACAGTCAATATAAATCTTAAGGATGAGGGATAGATAGATAGATAGATGAATGTTTGGTGCTGGTTTTTTATAAACAAAACACAACTCCTGGGAATTGTGCTTGAAGCTGGATACTTAGACAGCTCAAGTTCCTCTCTAGAAATGTAATTCTAAGAGTAGAAAGGTCAATGACTATTTAACCAGTTTAAGTCATAATTCAGATAAAACCTTTAAAACACTTTGGCAGATTGCCACAATTATAATCCTTCAGCTTTATGCATCAACTCTGCCTTCTCACTACAGGAGGTTTTCTTCATCAGAGAAGCAGCCCTGGAACTACGGTATAAAATGCCTTAGCAAAACAATGACCTCTTTAATAGCTTTTTAAACTGTGGTGATTAGAATGCAGTGGTTAAACAGTGGTTAGAATGCAGTATTGCAGGCTAATTCTGCCGACTGCCAGCAGTTCGATTTTCACAGGCTCAAGGTTACCTCAGCCTTCCATCCTTCTGAAATTGGTAAAATGAGGATCCAGATTGTTGGGGGCAATATGCTGAGTCTGTAAACCGCTTAGAGAGGGCTGTGAAGCACTCTAAAGTGATATATAAGTCAAAGTGCTATTACTAGTTTCATCATGTCATTTCCATTTCTACCTAGACCCCTCTACCTTTAACAATTGTTTATGATGGAGCTCTGAAAGACCCTGGTCATTGCAATGAACTAATATCCTTTCATTTATTTATTTTTTCCCTAGCATTAATCTATGTATTCTATTTTCACAGAGATATAGGATTCAGTTCTGGATATATTTACCAATCTTGTCCTTCCAGCTCTTCCATGTACATACTTCACAAACTAGATAGATACAGCTGAAAAAGACAGCCCAGATGGTAATCCTGTTATTGTCCCAGGGGCATAATTGAGCTTAAATTGTACGCCAAGTATCCAGATGTTGATGCAAATTTGGAAACAAATTGGAATATAGCAGCAGTTCCAGCCTTATCCTCTTGGCTTGCTTGCTTCCTTCCTTCCTTCCTTCCTTCCTTCCTTCCTTTCTTTCTTTCTTTCTTTCTTTCTTTCTTTTCCAGGTTCATGACAAAACTTGAAAAAGGTTGGACTGCTTTAATGAACAGTGAAAAGTGGTAGATTTCTGCAGATTAGGCTGTGCTTTTGTCTAACCTTTTCAAAATAATTGCATCCCTAGTTTAGATGTGTCTTTGATGCATGTAAAAGCCTGTTTTTAAAAACATAGCTTGTTTAAAAAAAATTAAAAGCTATGGATACAGGTAGTCCTTGACTTATCCTTGACCACAATTAACCCAAAATTTATGCTACTAAGTGAGACATTTGTTAAGTGAGTTTGCCACCATTTCTTGCCACCATTGTTAAGTGAATCACTGCAGTTAAGTTAGTAATGTGGTTGTTCAATGAATAGCAATAGCACTTAGACTTATATGCTGCTTCATAGTGGTTTACAGCTCTCTCTAAGCAGTTTACAGAGTCAGCATATTGCCCCCAACAATCTGGCTCCTCATTTTACCGACCTCGGAAGGATGGAAGGCTGAGTCAACCTTGAGCCTGATGAGATTCGATCTGCCAAACTGCTGGCAGACGGTGATCAGCAGAAGTAGCTGCAGTACTACACTCTAACCACTGCACCACCACGTCTCATCTGGCTTTTCCCATTGACTTTGCTTGTCAGGAGCTCACAAAAGGTGATCATATGACCCTGGGACACTGTAACCCTCATAAATATGAGTCAGTGGCAAGCATCTGAATTTTGATCACATGGTGTTGAGGGTAAATTGCCCTCTGCAGAACACAGCGGTATACCAGGCAGCATTGCAACACAGATACTTCCAAACTCTGAACGTTTTAGTAAAAAGAATAGTCTTTACTGTGATAGTTCAAACAAAGCTTCTCGTAAACAAAGATAAAGCTTTCAATACAAAACATTGTTGCTTACATTTCTAGTTCCGTAACTCCGACACAATATCTCTCAGCAATAACATCACGAGTAGGAGTGAGCAGTATCAGCAAAGCATAAGCGAGCGTGCGAAGAAAAAAGGAGAAGGGAGAGAATACTGCTGAGCTTACTGCCTTCCTTATATTTCCAATTCAACCAATTACTCAATTAGTTAATTTACAGTAGTTAAAGTCATAGTACACATTTTTGATATATTGTCTACCCAAATGTAGGATACAGATCCAACACATGGGAATGGTGCAATGGTTGTTAGGTGTGAAAAATTGTCACTTTTTTCACTGCTGGTGTAATTTTAAATGATAACTAAACAAACTGTTGTAAGTCTAGAACTACCTGGATTTACTTTCAGCCTTACAATTATTTCTTCCCTACTGATTCTTCTTTGGAACAATTCCCATGAAATTATAATCTCATGGAAGAAGTTTCCAGTACAGGACAGGACAGGACTAACCATCTCTGTCTTATTACTAGTTGATAATAACAACTCCACGGCACAACATTTTAAATTTCTTTATTTATATCCTGCTTTTATTAATTTTATAAATAATTCAAGGTGGTGAACATACCTAATATTCCTTTCTCCTCCTATTTTCCCCGCAACATTTCTGTGAGGTGCATTGGGTTGAGAGAGTGTGTTTAGCCCAAAATCACAAAGCTGGTTTTTGTGCCTAAAATAGGACTAGAACTCACAGTCTTTTGGTTTTTAGGCCAGTTAACCATTAGTCCAAACTGGCTAATAATACTGCTAATATTATCGTTGAAGTTGTTAAGTTTGCTTACAAAAAAAAAACCACTTGACATTCTTGCTACAGATTTTGAAAATATACTTCATTCAAACCACGCTTTGTTTTGTGTTAATATCAAGCAAAAAATTACATTGCTTACATCTAATAAGAACAATGTTTTTATATTTGCATTATATTCTCACATCATCTTCCTTGGCAATATTGATTCATAAATTATCAGAACACCCGATGAGCAGAAACTCAGCAGAGTTATTTGAAACCAGCAATTCTAACACCTAAATTACCTTGATAAATCAGTTTCAAAAAAGTGAGCATGTACCACCAGATTATCACTTTAATGCAAGTGAATCTTAGCAGGAGCTGATGAGTATAACACTGTCTTAGTAGATATATGTCTTAAATAGAATTAACGTGGTAATTGGTGTTCTATTTGATGCTAAGCACATTTATAGAGATAAACATATATAAATACACTATCTCTGCCTTGAGAAGAATCTATCAATATATTTTGGGCAAGGCTTATCAATATGCAACAAACATTGGATTCAGAAGGAAACTGTGACAGAGTTTGCTAACTACATTTGTTAATATTTAAGATGCCACAAACTCATTCTGTTTTCTTGCAACAGATTTGTATGGCTCTCCCCATATAAATTGTTTTTGTTTTTGTTTTTGTTGTTGTTGTTGTTGTTGTTGTTGTTTCTGTTATCTCTGATTTTTCATGACTGTGGTGTTATGGAAAGTATATTGCCTAGAAAAATAATTAAGAGCCATGGTGGTGCAGTGGTTAAAATGCAGTATTGCAGACTGACTCTGCTCACTGCCAGGAGTTCGATTCCTTCTATCTTGACCGGTTCAAGGTTAACTCAGCCTTCCATCCTTCTGGGGTGGGTAAAATGAGGACCCAGATTGTTGGGGGCAGTATGCTGACTCTGTAAACCACTTAGAGAGGGCTGTGAAGTGGTATATAAGTTTAAGTGCTATTGCTATATTCACTGCATTTGAGTATTTCTCCTACCATACCTTTTTCTCACAAGATGGCAACAGGAATCCAAAAGCATTACTCTCATTTCAGATTTTATCATTTAGTTCAATCATCACAAACTTGTTTGGACAAATTGATAAAAGAAATGAAACCAAATTAGACTTAGGAAAAGATATTAAACCAAAGAGGGCATAGAAAAAGAAATATCATTCAATGATTGATCTGACAAAATCATATAATCGGTGAGATTTACTTATATAAATGGTATCTAAAGTTAAATCAGAGAGAAAGCAAGGTTCTGTAATCTTTGGGGAAGACAAAAGTGACCCAGAGTTGGTAGCCAATGGCAGACAGGTGGGGAGAAAAAATTGGTTCAGTTTACAGATCCTCCGGCTTTAAAACTTGAGCATGTTAACCCTTGTTAAAACTTTTCTACAACTGACTTAAACAATTAAAAATAATGCAAAAACATATACTAAAATCAATTAATCATTACAGCCTGAGGAAATACAGGTTTTTCCTGTATTACAGCACTTTTCAGATTTTCAGTACTGAAAGAGCGGCAACTAACAAAAATCCTGAGACAGTGAATGCTCCATAGCCTAAGATTAAGCAGGACAGTGCCATCTCCCGTATGCCAGTGGTGGGTTGCCCCGGTTCAGACCAGTTCGCAAGAACCGGTAGTAAAACCGGCAAGAGGCTCCGCCCACTGACCTGGATGTCATCATAGGTGATCTGTGCATGCGCAATGCGAACTGGTATTAAAGGTAAGTAGAACCCATCCCTGCCGCATGCCATGAAGATGGGCCTCTGTAGCCCAAAGTGAAGATGTAATTTGAGAAAAAGTCTCAGATTTGACCCTCCCTAATCTTTCTTCTAGACAAGGCAGGGAGGAGAGGGGTGCTTTCTGACTTGCAAGATTGATGTTAGCCATACAAGACAGACAAGACTAGGAAAACATACTTATGAATATGAATGCTGCTCTTATTATAGGGTTACAGTAACGGATGTTTGGGGGAAAAAACAAAAAAAGAAACCAATACATTATATGAAAAGAATAGTAAAGAATAGTAACACATAGCAGTTTTGGTCACCGCCATATAAAAAAGAAGTTGAGACTCCAGAAAGAGTGCAGAGAAGAGCAAGGAAGATGATTAGGGTAAAACATACAAAGAATAGTTACAGGAATTAGCTATGGCTAATCTGGTGAAAAGAAGGACTAAGGGTGACATGATAGCAGTGTTCCAGTATTTGAGGGGCTGCGAAAAGGTCAACCTTTTTAAAAAGCACCAGAAGGCAAGACAAGAAGAAATGGGTGGACATTAATCCAGGACAGAAGCAACCTAGAACAAAGGAGAAATTTCCTGACATTGAGAACAATAAACCAGTGGAACAGCTTGCCTTCAGAAGTTGTGGGAGCTTCATCACTGAAGGCTTTCAAAAAGAGACTGGACAGTCATTTGTCTGAAATGGTATAGGGCTGTGATGGCGAACCTATGGCACGTGTGCCACCTGTATTGGTGGGCGCGCAAGCTCAGCTCTGGTGCACATGCATGTGCCGGCCAGCTGATTTTCAGGCCTTCTGGGCCCACTGGAATTCGGCAAACAGGCCATTTCTGGCCTCCGGAGAGCCTCGGGGGTAGGTGGGTGAGGAAGGCCATTTTCACCCTCCCCAGGCTCCTAGAAAGGCTCTGGCCTGGGAAGGGCAAAAAATGGGCCTACCGGGCCCACCGAGCCATCACGTGCCAAAAACAGAGCAAGCACGGGGGGGTCGCACACACATGTGCAGGGGCAGAGCGCATAGAATTATGGGTGTGGGCACACGCATGTGCAACCCCCCCGTGCTCCCCCCGCTTTTGGCACGCGATGGCAAAAAGGTTAGCCATCACTGGTATAGGGTCTCCTGCTTGAGGAGGGAGTTGGATTAGAAGTCTCCAAGGTCCCTTCCAACTCTTGTTATTCTATTCTGTTAATTCTGTAAAAATCAGAAACCAAATGAAAATGGCCAAGTCATCGAGGAAAAGTATAGATAAGTAACCCAAAACTATAACTATTGCACTAAAACAAAACAAAATAAAATAATAAAATAATAAAATAAAACAAGTGGAGGTTAGAAGAAATTGATATATATATAATACGTGTGTGTGTGTGTGTGTGTGTGTGTGTGTGTGTGTGTGTGTGTGTTCATACTTAAAGGAAAAAGATGGGGGGAATGTATATCAGTTCTCAATGAAAATAGCAAACTGGTAGAAAATAACCAAGAAAAAAAATCAGTCCCTTCCAACAAAAGAAGAACATATTTGCCCAGGAAATGGGCAAATGAGGAACAGGATAAAGGAGATGGATGAAATCCCAAGACCGATAAAACATAAGATAATATTTAAGAGGAATAAGTCTACATTTCCAGCATTGCATCAAGGATACTGAAAGAAATAGATGGTGGTCCTGCCAGTGCCTTTTTAAATTATCTTTGAGCAATTTTGGAGAACTGGTAATGCACATATTGTCCAATATTCATGAAGATGGTACGGGAAGGTTCCCAACAAAATGTAATTTCAGCCCAATTCAAATAGACTCAGATAATTAGTGTCATTCAGTTGTATCAGGAGCTATAGGGGAACCAGCACCTGATTCCTAGAAATGGAATGGAGTTTGGCTTATAACTGAATGGAGATTCCAGACCAAAAGATGATTTCTTCAGCTAATTATCAATCTTTTAGAAAGAATGAATGCATTCTTCCTACAGAGAGGATCACTTCCCTTAACATGAGGCCAGTCCCATCCTGATTGATGAAATCAGGCTGGAGAGGATTTAGTGTCGAGTGAATGAGCAGTAATCATCATCTCTCCAGACCATCTGTTCTCAAGACCTACAAGCCAAAAAGAATCCAAAATTAAAAAATGGTTACCAATACTACATCCCAATGATCTGCTCTAGCAGTCCAAACTGAGAAGGAAAAAATGAAACATGTATGAAAAGAACAATGCATATTGTTCATAACAAGTCACTGACTAGCCCCATTCTCATTTTTTCTTGGGGGAGAAACACTGTGTAGTATTGAACGGCAATACTGCTCTGTTCTTTATGGATTTGATGCTTGTAAAGCACTTTATGCTGGCTCAGAAAAGAGCTTAATGAGCCCCACTCTGTTCTTGATCTGATCCATCACAAGAATTTCTCCATATGTACTCCAGCTGATATCCCATCTGCTTCATTGCTCTCAGCTCTTTAATAAACCAAGAGGAAACCATCTGGATCCATCAGACTTCGAGGTGAAACTGTTTTAACTTGGAAAGATTTATACCAACTGTCTGACTAAAACTGACCAGGGAGTGATTTCTCTGTGACAAAGGGATTCTCATGCAAGGCTTCTCAGTTTTCAGATCATCAGCTCTATCAGAATAATTTTGTTTAAAAATACAGGGTATATAAGGTTTTCTATGGGCCATTGGCATAAATTCATAATTACCCTGGAATAAAAGAAATCCTGAGAAGCAGCTTTTTTTTTTTTTGGACTCTGAAATCTCTCTCTCTTTTTTTTTTTTTTAATTTGATTTATATGCCGCCCTTCTCCGGAGACTCAGGGTGGCTTACAGTGCGTTAAGCAATAGACTTCATACTTTTTGTATATTTTATACAAAGTCAGCTTATTGCCCCCACAAACTGGGTCCTCAATTTACCTACCTTAGAAAGGATGGAAGGCTGAGTCAACCTTGAGCCTGGCGAGATTTGAACTTACTTTAATTGCAGACAGCTGGTGTTAAATTACAGTGCCTTGTCTGCAGAGCTATCCAGGCTCCTTCTTCTTGAACAAGACGTCTAGGATAATCCAATTCCATATCTGAAAGTAGTAGACATTTTGTCTACTCCTGTAACATTTAATAACTGCAGCAACAAATCTTTAAGATCTTCAGATTAAACCTTTCAAACCGCAGATCAGAGAGCGAAGCAATGTAATATTGCAAAGTTCAAAAAAATCATGCTTTATTTAAAATAAATATAGCAGGAAGAATATTAGCCCAGAACATCTTTGGTAAAATACTGATTTGCATATACACGAATCATTCCATATTTGGGATGCCAGAGTTGAGAAGATCTTCTGTTGAATCTCCACAAAATATTTCTCTCCCCAAAGTGGGAATACAGTAAAGGCCTCACGGCAAATTTAACACTTAGGTAAATTATATACAAGAAGCAGACTGATGTCTCGAACCATGTAGAACTTTAAATGATATTATTAATATCTTAAGATAGCAACTTTTTGTATGTGGCAGGACCTATCTGGCCTAATTTGGGCTTGGAAGCTAAACTCAGTCAAGTCATATTAGTAGGTTCAAGAGTAGAGCGTGTTCCCACACATACACACCAAAATACCAATGGCAAATCATTTCCCTTCTGTTACCAAGAAAATTGCATGGCTGTCCCCATGGGGCAGCTGCAGTTAAACTCCACTTTATTCTATTTTTACCAATAGTTTGAATTCAAACAGGAAGCTTAATGACTTCATTTCTATAAAGGTAACGCTTTCCCCTTTTCAGTCATGTCTGACTCTAGGGGACAGTGCTCATCTCTGTTTCTTAGCTGAGGGAGTCAGCATTGTCTGAAGACATTTCTATGGTCTTCAGCATGGCCAGCATGACTATATGCCAAGGTGCACGGAACACTGTTACCGTCCCACCTAAATGGTACCTATGTATCTACTCGCAGTTTCATGCTTTCGAACCTCTAGGCTGGCAGGAGCCAGGCAAGAACAGGAGTTCACCATGTCATACAGCACCCAAATCTTGAATCAGGACTGGCAGCTTTACAGCTGACAAGCTCAGCGTCTTTAACCATCGCAAAGCCCCCCTCCCCCCATTTCTATAGAAGGAGATTTATAAGAGACATGACAGGCGTTCCCACCCAAAGCACAAAGCATTAAACTGAACTCTACCATCCAAACTGTAGCATCCTGGTGAGATCTTGTTTATGTATTTGATCACTTTACTGAGCCACCCAATTTAGAAATTTTGATTCTGGGTAAGAGTCACACCAAAAGCAGGGACAACCAGATAAAATATAACACAGAAGAGATCATTCCATCTATTACAAATGGGCTCATCTGGCCGAATGCCTGTGAGTTTTTCACTGCCTTTACAGACCACCAAATCTTGAGGAGGATGCTGTTCTAAAGGGCAGGGACTACTAAAGAGAAGGCACAATTGCTGGGTTTTGCAAGATGGCCTTGTGTTATAGAAGGGAACTCTATTTTCCCTCTCTCAATTTCCTCTTACCCAGCTTTGTTTTTCTTCTGTCAGGGGATCCTTCTCCTTAGCTGTACAAGCCCATGACCACATATGCTCTCAACCATCTAGGCATTTCTTTTTCTCCATTCCCTATAATATCCTTCATTATACGTTGTACAACAAAGGAGTGGCGCAGTGGCCTAGAGGTAGAGCTCTCACCTCACAAGCAGGAGGCTGTGAGTTCAATCCTAGATAGAGGCAGCTATTTCTCTCTCTGGGCACTTTGAGAATATATCTGCTGAACAAAACTCCGCATTGGTGACAGGACAGGCATCCAGCCATTAAAACACTCTGCTACCTCCATTCAGTTGCCCAGACTCCACCCCACAAGGGATTATGGGGTCGTTAAAAGATGATATGTTGTACAAAAAGTTCTTGGTGCTCTCTGAATTTGGTTGTTTTCTTGCAGATGTTTCATTTGGTATATAAATTATATTAACATATATAAATTAAATTAATATATATTATATAAATTAAATTAATAAATAAATAAAATAAAAATAAAATAAAATTTACCCAAGTAGGTGACATCATCAGTGCTGATGAACACCAGTACTCCACTGATCATGCTATCTAGTTGGGCAATGAAATGTCTTCAATAAATCAACCTAGTTCAGAGAACACCAAGGGCCCCAACAGTTCAGAGTTGAACTACAAATATTTTCTTCTACTGATTAGGTAAAGTTTCTGCTTTTGTGAAAATAAAATAAAGAATAGAATACATTCTCCATCTTAAGGAATAAAAATAAGATAGAAACAAACATTTCCTAATAAGAAAATATTGAACAGCCATGCTGAATTGTCAGCTTGTTGTTTATATTTCAACTTAAAAAGAATAACATTAAAATCTTGGGGACTGGCTACTAATAAGAATATGATGCTGTCCACAAAAAGAAGAAGTGAACCAGTAACAAAGATACCTCTTAAGAGAGAAGTAAATTTAGTAAAATTAAATTAAAGAATAATAGTGTAGTATACAAAATTGCAATTATTTTCAGCATTCTTCCATGGGGAATGGAGAAGTGTTCTAACTTAAGAATTAAGTTTGTGGCTCCTCCTGCTTAGTATTCAAGGCGAAATCTTTCCATATCCTGAATTCTAAATATGAGTAAGGTTTTATCACAGTGGGGGTCTCCACTTTATCGAGACAGTTCTGAGAGCCTGTCGTAAAAAAAAAAAAACTAAATAAAACTGGAGCAATACTATTGTGAGCACACCAAAGGAATACAGTTGCTCTCTCAAAGCATGATCATAATTTGGTTATTTATAAGCCTGTAAGTCTCTAAATGCATAAATTGGCCATGAAAGCATTCAATTAAATCATATTACATGAACACTGAATAAATGGATCTAAAGACCCCAGGGAACATCTAACCTTGTTTGGAGATCATGCCATATGTGAGGTAGAGAGAGAGAGCAAAAGAGAGGGGGGGGAGAGACAAGGAGATGGTGGTGAAGATAATCATAATACTTATGATTTCTATTTCACATGCATCAAGTGGTTTTCACTTAGACAGTTCCCTTTAATATTGGCTAACAGCTTGTTTTTTCTTTCTATTCAATATGTTTTTTTTTAATTCTAGCCACACTTCATATACCTGAACCAAGAGTACCCACACTAAACAAGGACTGAACTTTTTCATTAATAAATTGATGATACGAAGATGAATATTGGCATTTAATATATAATTTTAATTGACCTTTATTTATTCAAAATGTATCAAGTTTGTTTTGCCTTAAAAAGACTAATGAAGAGGCTATTCAGGTCAGCTGCTGGTAGTAAAGTTGACTGAATTATATTGCAATGTTTTAAAGGATGTGATCAGGCAAAAAAAGAAAGAAAGAAAGAAAGAAAGAAAGAAAGAAAAGTAAGCCAGGGCTGTGAAATTTTAATTTGACTGAGCAACACCATTAACATTTCAGTTTTATGCAATGGGAGGCTTTCTAAAAATATGCCTGCATAATTTAACCACCCAGAGTTGCCAAGTAGAGAGTTCCCACATAGAAAAAAAATAGGATGTGTGACCTTAAAGAGAAATTATAGAAAGAATCAAAGGTGACAACTTTATTGGCTCCCAGGGATATCTGACAGACTATCCTTATGAAGCATGGAGATGAATGAATTTTCATGAGTCGCAATGCGAGCAGATGGCTCCATTTTGAGACTTGTTGGCTTTGCATTAACCCCTCTCCTTTTATGACTCTGCCATCTTTTTCCTTAGTGTCGCTGAGAGTTTTGAGACACCACAGGAGATTATGCAAATGGGCAGTTATGGCACTGAGTTAATTACTAGCAAGCATGTGTCAATCTTGTCAGAATCAAGTTAAACATGAGTGCGTAGGTCTGCTCTGGAGAGTAACAGAACAAATACAAACCTGAGCAATAACCATCCATCCTCATGTCTCATGTCATCCTCATATTGGAGAATATGAGTGGCTCATACTAATATAGAAGGGAGTGGGATCACTCCAGATGAAGTGAAGGATTTCATTTAACGTGGTACCAAGCACCTTATATTTCATATTGTTTAGAATTTAGTATAAAGGTATTTTAAGGGAAACACAATTCTGCGGTAAATCAAAGGGGTAGAATCTATGACCAAGCAATGTTTCTAAGCTTCAGGTTCTAGCAACATTGATATGCCCATTGTTCCTGACCTTCTGACTTTTAGCTAGAAGCTAAAGACTGTGCTCAGACATATTTCTCCTTTGCTTTTCACACAGAGGCCGTCACAGATAATTCTGTTATTTTTTTAATTTTTACATCTATCTCTTTCCTGCATTTCAGAAACTCAGTACAGTCTAACTAATTGTCTTTTATCCTTTGCATTCTGTGAGATAGAGCAGGATGATGGAGAGAATGACAGTGATTTCACAGCTGGATGGGAAGTTAAATATGAGTTTCCCGGTTCCTAATCCAACTTTCTAACCATTGCTAGTAGAAAGGGTAAAAACTGCTGCCTTCTTTTATACAGCCCCTTTGCTTTGCAGCAATATTCATATTTATTAATAATTTGCATCTTTATTTTTAAAATTATCTAAATTTATCACAGGGTTAAACTGTGAGGTAGGTACTTTTTATTTGTTCATTTGTTTGTTTTTGTCTGCCTTCATTATTTTTACAAATAATTCAAGGCAGTGAGCATATCCAACACAGTTTCTTCTTGTTGTTTTCCCCAAAACCACAACCCGGTGAGATGAGATGGGCTGAGAGTCACTAGCCCAAAAGCTCCTGGTTAAGGAGGGCCTTGAACCCACGATCTCCTGCTTTCTAGCCTGGTGACTAACAATTTAAGTGTCTTTAAGCCTAAAATTAATTTAAAGTTTGGGTACTTTTAGCCTTCTACCACCTAAAAACCAGATAAAATATACAAGAGGGAAATCACACAAGCTGAAAATTTCAGCCCAACTTTCTCCAGAAATTCTATGATGTCAATGGCCATACTTTTTGTGGTCCACAGGCAGGGCAAAAAAAAAAGATCAAATAAACCCCGGGGCCAAAGAAAGCTGCTGATTTCTATAAGGAGCAGATGGATGGGAAAATAATGAATAACGAATGAGGTGAGAGAATAAATTAGTGCAAATAATCAGCCACAAAAATATCCCCATAAAACTAAACAATTAGAAGAAAAAGATGAAGAGACAAATAAAAGTTATTACAACTTGCTTTGAGTTTGAATGTTTACAGTGATTTTTATTGGGTTCTCTCTTTTTTTTAGTTTTTTTAACACTTTAAGGGCAATTTATTTATTATCTTCTGCAGAAAAGTGATATAATTAAAGGAACAGAGAGAGCACAGAAGTAACAAGAAGTGGATGTCTTGTCCTTGAGTGTTTCCGGCATCAATGAAATTCAGCTCCTTCTGTCATCCACTCTGGAAAACAGAAGGAAGCAAATCTAACTCTGGTTATGGCAGCAGCTTTGCTTTTTCCTTCTTGTCCAGCATGTGAACTGGGAAGGAAAGCTCTAATGAACATTCAGCAGTAGTCTTCAGAGAAAGAAGTGAAACCAGTGAGGAAGATGGTCCATCAAAATCACTGTGCCTAAAGGCATCCAGGACCTACCTTAACAAACATGCACTCCACACATCATGAGCGAAGGAGTAATCCCGCTAAATATTGAGACATGGACACACCATCCATCAGCCTATGATCATCTCTGCTACTTGGAAACAGATAGTGTCTTAAAAGTATAAAGCCCAGGAGAATTGCAGATGAATTGGGTGACTCAGAGACACATTGGAATGCAAACATTTCATTTTTGCTTTTTAGTTTTTGCTTTCTTCTTTCTTCCACTGGTTTAATAAATATGGTTTCGTGTGGCTTTGATTCATCAATTATTGTTGCATTTTACGGCTTGCAGAAGTATTTGTGTAGGAAGCATTATATAAATATGTCAAATAATAAATGAATAAAATCTTGAGGCACAGGTATTTTTGAGATTCTCAAATATTTTGGAGTCAGTTTTATGGTAATCATCTAACACAATATCATTTGCTCTTACCAAAAACTTTTCTGAAGACACCAAAGCAGGGGCTTCTTCTAACTTTAACTGAAAAGGAGTAGATAGAAGCTACTTTGGGAGGTTCTCTCAGGAAAAGAACTGTGGGTCCCTGGAGAAGAACTGCACAGAACTGATATGTGGAGCATGTCCAAAAATTCTTGAAATCTGGTCCTTGACAGAGTCTTCCAATTCCTATAGGACTTTTTTAACTTGGAAGCTTTGTCATTCTCTCAGAGGTTCCTTGAGCAAAATCGCCACAATGAAAACTTGTTTTCATAACAATTTGAAATCAAAACTTGACCAATGTATCTGTTCTATAGCTGGTTTTCATAGAGTTGTCAACAGTGGAAAATGTAAAAAGTATAGTAATTTGAGTTTCAGCATCTCAATGCATTTTTTTTCTGAGTTAGATATAACTGGGTTTTGGAGTGGAGAGAAGAGGGGTGATCGTAGATTCGGTGATAGCAACTTCACTACAAAACAATACAGTAACATATTTTCCAACACTAGGATTCATATACCATAAGGAACCTTAACTCCTTCCTAAGACTGATAGCAACATCACTGCATATTTAAGGCGATAATCTATATCTTTCTAGCTTGGCAATGTAAAACAAACTGTTTTTCTACTAACTGTTAACTTCTGCCAAGCTTTTTAATTCCCCATTCCAGAATCTTGGAACCATGTGACTCCCCACACTATTGTCTCCAAGCTGAGCAGTGTGAAACACACACCATATGCGACAAGGAACTTGTTTTACCTATGACTGAGTTTCCACTGTTGTCTTAGTAGCCTGAAACTATGTGAGCTAGGTGTGAATACAGCATCTGTTGTCATCATTAAACTTAATCTCCTTAGACTGGATTTGCAGCGGAGTTCTCAAAGCAATTGAGATGTCTAGGGGAGAAAAAAAATCATCAAGGCCATCTGGAAAAACTTGTAAAATCATCATTTCTGCTTCCTATTTCAAAAGTGATTCAGCCTCAAGCAAATCATCTTTCGTCTTTGACCCTTCCTGTTCAAAGGAAAGCTTTTCCTCTCTTTTGTATATAATGCTGATGGAAGTTTTAGAACAGCTTGGCTCCTGCCTGGACTGATTCATTACTGAGTTCTTTCTACATTATATAATAGTTCCAGGGTCAAATTTATAGGTGACTTCAAAGGACAAAAAGGTTAACTTTTAATGCTTCCGCTTTTGAAATACTGGCACTTCTTAGAATATATGCATTTATTTTATTTACTACATGATGACAGCAAACCTTCTTACAGGTAGTCCTTGACGTACAACCAATCGCTTAATGACTGTTTCAAATTATAATGGACTCCAAAAAAAAAAAAGTCCTCAAGGTTACGACTGCTGCACCATCCCCCATGGACATATGATTGTATTTCAGTCATTTGGCAACTGGCTCACATTGTTGACTAGTGGCAGCCTCCTATTTGGTGACATTTTTGTCATTTTCCATTTCATTGGCAAAAATCATCCACTGGATAATATGGGTTCAGATCAGAGGTGGTATTCAGCAGGTTCTGACCAGCTCTAGAGAACCAGTAGCAGAAATTTTGAGTAGTTCGGAGACCCAGTAAATACCACCTCTGACTGGCCCTGCCGCATCTATTCTCTGCCTCCTGAGTCCCAGCTTGGTCAGGAGGAAATGGGGATTTTGCAGTAACCTTCCCCTGGAGTGGGGAGGGAATGGAGATTTTACAGTATCCTTCCCCTGCCATGCCCACCAAGCCACGTCCACCAAGCCACACCCACAGAACCGGTAGTAAAAAAAATTTGAATCCCACCACTGGTTCAGACTTACAATTCACTTAACCACCATGTGATTCACTTAAAGACTGCAGCAACTCACTTGACATCCATCGTAACAAGAGTCATAAATTCATGTGTGGTCATGTGATGATTCAACTTACAACTGCAAGTACTTCCAGTCTCAAATGCAGTTGTAAATCAAGACTACACGTTCTCTTCTACCTTTTTTTTTTTTCTTTTCTTTTTTTGGCACATCACTACTCTCACGTTGCCTTATCATTCTAAACTTTTCTCAATTGGCCATTGTATCATCATTGTTTTTCCTTTTTTCTTTTAGACTGAATTCCATATTCATTCCTGTTTCCCTTATCCCAACAGGAAAGAGGCTGAAAAGGAGTCCTATGAGCTTAAAGGAAGCCTTAAAGCAACTATGGATTGAAGATCTAATCTGAAAATCAATTTATATGTCAGTAAATCCAGAAGGTCCCTTTTATTGTAAGTGATCAATTTGAGCCTTTTGCTTAGTTGAAAGAAGTGATAGGAAAGAGGCAATAGGAAATGTACCAGTTTTCCATCTCTGAAGGAAAATCATTCCTTAAAACCAAGAGATAAATAATCTCGGAAATAATGATATGTCAAATCCCCTGTTCACAGATTCTTCTCAGCTGATCTCAAAACAATGTAATCATATCATTTCCTGCTATATTCAGTCATTGAAAAAAATGGATCTTCTTCTTTGCTTGCTACAAGGTCACCCCAAAAACACTTGTTCAGATGTGAGAGGGAATGAAATTGGGGTTGCTATCTGCTCTTCTAGGCTGGATTAATAGAGGGATAGAATCAAGACCACGTGAAATATTTACAAAGCCTTAGTTAAGACCACAGTTGGAATACGGCATCCAGTTTTGGTCACCACGATATAAAAAAGATGTTGAGACTCTGTAAAGAATGCAGAGAAGAGCAACAAGGATGATTGGGGGGCGGGGCTAGAAGCTAAAACATTTATTTATTTATTTTATTTTTATTAAATTTATATGCCACCCTTCTCCTGAAGGACTCGGGGTGGCGTACAGAATTAAAATATATAACAATAAAAACCCTAAAAACAGCCAAATATAAAACCCCAAACAAAATAAAATCTCATAGCAGATCAGGGAAATTGCTAGAACAGCCATTTCTTCAGGTTGGTGCGGAAAGTGCGGAGGTCAGGGGCCGTCCGGAGCCCAATGGGTAATTCAATCCAGAGGGTCGGTGTGGCCACTGAGAATGCCCTCATCCTGGGGGCCACCAGCCGACATTGTCTGGCTGACGGTACCCGGAGAAGGGCAGCCCTATGTGACCGCACAGGGCGGTGGGAGGCCGGTAGGAGGTGGTCCTGCAAGTATCCCGGGCCCATGCTATGAAGGGCTTTATAGGTAAGAACCAGCAGCTTGAAGCAGATCCGAAGAACAACCGGCAGCCAGTGCAGCTTGCGCAGGAGAGGTGTCACATGGGAGTAACTAGAAGTTCCCGTAACAACCCGCGCAGTCTCATAAAACATATGGAGAACTGTTGCAGAAATGGAGTATGTCTAGTTTAATGAAGGACTAGGGGTGACATGATGGCAGTGCTCCAATATTTGAAGGCTGTCACAAAGATGAGGGGGTCAAACTATTCTCCAAAGCATCTGAAGGCAAGACAAGAAACAATGGATGGAAACTAATCAAGGAGAGAAGCAACCTAGAACTAAGGAGAAATTAGTGAGAACAATCAACCAGTGGAATAGCTTGCCTTCAGAAGTTGTGGGTGCCCCATCACTGGAGGCTTTTAAGAAGAGACTGGACAGCCATTTGTTTGAAATATTATAGGGACGCAAACTCAATAGTATCATGTGACATATCACAACTTTTTTTGCCTTTGCAGAGCCAGGGTGGGTGTGGCCTGTGTGTGACGCATCCGGCCCATGGGCTGCCAGTTTGACACCCCTAGTATAGCATCTCCTGCTCGAGCAGCGGGTTGGACTAGATGACTTCCAAGGTTCCCTTCCAGGTCTGTTATTCTATGTTCTTTTCAAAAGCGGCTGAAGCCAGGGAGGAATGCTTCCCACCCCACTTCCCCAAGGCTGAGCACAGCTCATGTTTTTACTCAAAGGATTGTAAAAGTTTACAGCCCTAGAAACCTGAGAGATTGGCTCATGCCTGCATTCATTTACTCAGATGTATCCATGCTGGCATTCCAGCTGCCAGGCTAATTGAGCCACACCTGGCATTTTGAATGACATGCTGAAATCCAGAGGCAGCCTCACCCCATCCAGACCCTTAACATATACAAAAAGCAAATACCAAGACAGAGTGTGTATGGGTGAAGAAAAGGAGACAGCAAACAGTACACAGGCAAGGAAGCAGAGGCAACATGCAGAGATTTACAACTATTATAAGCAGACTAGATGACTATCTGTGAGCTGTGTCAGAACCAAAACAACTCCATGAATAGGCCAAAGCAGTTTCATCGTTGTTAATCACCTATTGACAAGAGTCTCACCAGATTAACTGCATTCTCTTGGGAACAGGCAGATAAAAAGGCTTCAGTAGTCTAGGCTCCACTGCTTCCTCCTCCTAATTATCCAAGCTAGACCACCTCTTTGCTTTCCCTTCTATTTTAACCAATGATTTCAATCAGAATAGAGCTGGCAGGGACCTTTCAAGTCTTCTAGTCCAATCCACTACTAAAGCAGGAGACCCTATACCAGAGGTGGGTTTCAGCAGCTTCTGACCAGTTCTGGAGAACTGGTAGCGGAAATTTTGAGTAGTTCAGAGAACTGGTAAATAACACCTCTGACTGGCCCCATCCCCATCTATTCTCTGCCTCCCGATTCCCAGATGATCGGGAGGAAATGGAGATTTTGCAGTATCGTTCCCCTGCCACCCCCCACCAAGCCACCCCCACCAAGCCACATCCACAGAACCTGCAGTAAAAAAATTTGAAACCCACCACTGCCCTATACCATTTCAGACAAGTGACAGTCGGGCCTCTTCTTAAAAATCTCCAGTGATGAAGCACCTACAACTTCTGACGGCAAGCTGTTCCACTAATTAATTGTTCTCACTGTTGGAAGTTTCTCCTTAATTCCAGGTTGCTTCTCTCCTTGATTAGTTTCCATCCATTGTTTCTTGTCTTGCCTTCTAGTGCTTTAACAGATAAGTTGACCCCCTCCTCTTTGTGGCAACCTCTCAAATACTGGAATACCGCTATCATGTCACCCCTAGTCTTTCTTTTCTCTAGACTAGCCAAATCCAAATCATGCAACCATTCTTCATAGGTTTTAGTTTCCAGTTTAGTTGAGTTTCATCACAACTGCCAGGACTGCAACCTACAGTAAGCAGCATATCCTGATGGCATTCGTGCCTGGAACTCAGCTTTGAAGCTCAGCTGGAATGCTCAAAAGCAACACTGCTTCAGGGCAGAGTTTGTAGCAAGTAGAAGAGAAGCCACCACAGTGAAACAGGATCTCATCTCAACTAGTGCAAGGTTTTTTGGAAAAAGGAAAAGGTTGTATACCACTTTGTAGACTTTGAGACTTTGTTTGAACTGGGTATTACAAGATTGAGTACAAAGGACGGAGTATTGTTAGGGATGGTGGGGTTATTTTATTATTTTTTTTAAATTATTTTTAGTCCTTCTACATTGTGTTTTTATTTTCTGTAAGCCGCCTAGAGTCACCGTGAGTAGGCGGTGTATAAATTTTCCTAAATAAACAAAATAGGAGCCTTGGTGGTGCAGTGGACTAAAGTGCTGTTAAGTAGCACTTAGCTGCCAGCTGCCTGCAATTACTGCAAATTCAAATCTCACTAGGCTCAAGGTTGACTCAGCCTTCCATCCTTCCGAGGTAGGTAAAATGAGGACCCAGATTGTGGGGGCAATAAGCTGACTTTGTATAAAAAAGAATACCGCTTCGGGGAGGGCCAAAAGCCCTACTAAGCAGGTATAAACAAAGGTATGAAGGCTATTGCTTAACGCATTGTAAGCCTCCCTGAGTCTCCGGAGAAGGGCAGCATATAAAACGAACCAATAAATAAATAAATAAATAAATAAATAAATAAATAAATAAATAAATAAATAAATAAATAAATATTAAAGACATATTTATGTGACATCACCTGGGGAATCCCAGAGTTGACTCACAGCAATAGCTTGTGGCTGGGGAAGGTGTGTATTGCAACGAAGTGTTGTGTACAGTTTTCTACACTGTGTTGTGTCCAATCTTTGGAATGCAAAAAACTCTCACAGGATGAATGGATTTGTCAAATCCATTTGATAAACCAGGCAGAATTATGTTATATTTTACAATCAGCCAAACTGTGCTTGTTATTCAAAACAATGCTACAAATATCCACCAAATGGGACACTTTTAAGAGATTAGCCATCTCTCTGAGCCTATGGCTACATATCCCAATTTCTCAAGTGGATTTAATGTCTGCAGATGGGCTGCCAAGCCCCAAGGATCTCTGCAGAATACTTCTTTCATTCAACACCACAGTGCTTCCTTCCATGGTAATAAAAATGAGAAATTGTGGCTTCTTTGCAAATTTCTCTCACCCAAATTTTCAAAGATCTAACAATTAAGCCTCTGCTGCTGTTGCTGTTGCTGCTGCTGCCCTTGGATTCTGGGCTTATTGCCAAGACTTAAACTGGCGGAAAAACACAGATAAAAACCATCTTGCTAATCTACCCAAGGACCTTGAGAAAACCAGAACAGAATCTTTGCTTAGAATGTCTTTATTATGGGCCCTTGCAAGAAAATAAGTGAACATCACAAAGAAATAACACATTCATGTACACAGACAAGCATTTGTTTCTTTGGTTTATGTTCTGCTTTTTTTGTAGAGGACCTTAAGATGGCATATAAAGGACTTCTTCCTGTTTTCCTGCACAGTAACAACCATGGTGAGGGAGGTTGAGCCGAGAGAGAAAATGGGTCAACTATCGAGTGTCTATGATTGAAATGGATTAGAATCAGAGTCTCTCTACTCCTTACCCAGCGTCTATATCATTACACCACACAAACTACACACACACACAGAGAGAGAGAGAGAGAGAGAGAGAGAGAGAGAGAGAGAGAGAGAGAGAGAGAGAGAGAGAGAGAGAGAGAGAGATGTTTCTTATACTATACCAGGGATGTCAAACTTAATTTCATTGAGGGCCATATCAGGATTGTGTTTGGCCTCGGGGGGATGGGTGGGCGTTTGATGTCACTCATGTCAGGAGGGTGCCTATGGTGGCTCGAGCACTCTGCCAGTGAAAATGGGCTCCTAAGCTCTGTTTTCGGCTGCGACAGCCTCCTGCAACCCTCTGCCAGTGAAAACAGAGCTCAGGAGGGCCACATGTGGCTCCCCTGAACTCCATTTTCACTGGCAGAAGCATCACGGGCCAGTCCTTTGCTGTTTCCAGGGCGACCCTGCAGGCCAGATCTAAGCATCCTATGGGTCAGATCCGGCCCACGGGGCTTGAGTTTGACACCCTTGTATTATACAATATGTTGAGTTCTGGGGCAGGCCAGCAAGACTCGAGACAACTCAGTGTAACAATAACCAACTGTTTAATCAAGTAACGCTAACCATACAGTAACTTGTTCGAACGGCTAACACTGCGAGTCAAAGCTCCCTCACAAACTGACAGCTCTTTTATACCCGCGGCTGACAGTGTCTAAACCAATGAGAAGACCCCCTATTTCCCGCCAGCACAGCACCCCCATCTGGCGGCTGCAATTGCCATGCGCCAATCAGGACGTAACACAATACACTATTCGTTTCATAAAACATTATATGGGACCAGGATATTTGGGGAGCTGTTTTTCTCTGTCTACATCTACTCATCCCATCTACTAGGAGAAACAAGGTATAAATCCCATCTACTAAGGAATGTCATCTTATAGAACCTAGGCAGAGAGCTATACTGGAACGTATGAATTATTTGAGGGAAGAGATGAGGCGATGCTTTCTAGGAAAAAAATCAGACAAGAGACGCAAAGAACCCACAGTCGCTTAACGGTCAGCAAAAGAAACTTAGAAAAGACCCACCCTAATGGATCAAGTATTTAAAAGACAGGAAGTTTGCGCATTCAGGCTACAGTCTGTTAATGTAGCCTTACAATAAAGTAGACTTAGGTCATCTTATTGTGTTTCCTGTCTGGTTTACCTGGGAAGACTGACAAGAACCTTTTCTGTTCTGGTCCCCACTCCATGAAACGTAATTCCCCTGAACCCTAAGTAGAACTATGTGCCAGGCTTTAGGAAGAGCTCTAAGCAGCAATCCTTGTGGATTGGGCCTAGCCTAAGAAACATACTCTGTAAACCAGGGGTGTCAATTTCAATTTCACTGAAGGCCTCAACAGGGTTGTGGTTGACTTTGGCGGGTATGTGGTGGCCAGTGTGGGCGTGGCTGGATGGTTGCAGCCGACTGGATGGGTGTGGCTAGGGTGGGTGTTGCTCCTTGTGCACCTGTGGCGGCCCATGCATGGCTGGGGAGATCCATTGTCTCCAGCATCCACCCAGGAGCAGGGTGGGGCCATTCACTCACTGGCTTCAGCGCAGCCCGGTGGATCTAAGGCTGACCACGTTCCAGCACGATGGTCACCACCAAGTTGTAGATCAATGGCTGGCCAGGGGCTGAGGTGCTGGGGGCTGGTCCTTCGATGTTTCCAGGGGAGCTCCACGGGCCAGATCTAACCACATTGTGGGCCGGATCTGGGCCGCGGGCCTTGAGTTTGACACCCCTACTGTAAATTATTGATTACAGATGAGCAAGAGACATGCTTATTCCAAAGCTACAGAGACAAAAATTCCTTTGAAGCCAACCAAAACTGCACCCAAGAACATTTTAAAAGGACCAGATACAGGTAGTCTTTGACTTACAGCAATTCATTTAGTGACCATTCGAAGTCACGATGGCATTGAAAAAAGTGACTTTTGACCATTTTTCATACTTATGACTGTTGCTGTATCCCCACGGCCAAGTGATCAAAATTCAGACGCTTGCAACTGACTCATATTTATGATGGTTGCAATCCCAAGATCATGTGATCACCTTCAGAGACCTTCTGGCAAGCAAAGTCGATGGGGAAGCCAGATTCACTTAACAACTATGAATTGTTGAGTTCACTTAACTCAACAACTACAGTGATTCACTTAACAACTGTGGCAAGAAAGGTCGCAAAATGGGGCAAAACTCACTTAACAAATGTCTCACTTAGCAACAGAAATGTTGGACTTATTTGTTGTTCTAAGTCAAGGACTACATGTATTGCTTAACCAGATGTTGCAGAGCTAATTCCTGAACCTCCATGTACTTTCCTAAACGAAAACTAAGCTCTTTCTTAATATTCTGTCCTGCTCCATCCATTCTAATAGTGTTTCCTAGAGATGGCTTATGCACAGCCTGTTAATAATTCTAAGTGGACTTGTTGGTCTCTAATTAGCTAGATCAAAGCATTCCCATTTTTTACAGATCAGAACTACAATGACTAGACTCTGATCTCGGGGGATATTACACTGTCTGATCAGTACAAATAAAAAGATTAGCCAACATTACTCTTCATCATTCTACATTTACTTTTCTTAATTCTAGTGGTCAAAGATCACCTGCTGAAGGTTTTCCAAGCTGAAATTGGGCTATGAGTTTAATGTCCCCTTAACAACAACTGGAGTCATGGACTTTTCTGTCATTCATCAAGCTCATTTTGTAATTAATTTGATTGTTTTATTCTGTAGCTACATACTTCCTAGGGCCATGGTGGCGAACCAGAGGTGGCACTCAGTGCCCTCTCTGATAGCATGCAAGCCATCACCCCAGTTCAGCTCCGCCATGCATGCGTGCGCACCTCCCACCAGCCAGCTGGTCTTCGGATCTCTGCCACACATGCACGGGGGCGGGGGAATGGACTGCATGCGGGGGAGCCACACTTCTATGCATGAGGCGGAGTGCATGTGAGGGGCCCGTGCATGAAAGTGCAGAAGGCAGGACATATGCGGGGGGCTGCGTGTGCATGCGGGGGTGGGGTGCATGCTGGGGGCACATGCACATTGCATTTTGGGGGTTCGGGCACACATGCACACATTCCCGTGTGCATGCACACGCTTTGGGCACACGGTCAAGAAAAGGTTAGCCATCACTGTCCTAGGGCAATATATCCCCTTTATGGATTGTTATCATGTGTTGGTGAAGGGCCTTGTTCATCCCACTGATGCTCTGAGCTCTACTGCCAGGAATGAAAGAGTCCTCTATTATGAGCCACTGAAAGACAAGAGCTTTCACCATATATAAGAGAGTGGTGCAAACTTGAATCCAAGGAATCTTACAATGAAACGAATACAGTGGAATGCACCGATTCAGAACTTTTAGATGAATAAAGGTATATGGAATAAGCATTAGAGATATATAAGACAAAGACCTCTATGGTCTGAATAACTTTGTTCAATTTATCACAAATATCTTTTCGGTTCAAGTTTCCTGAGATATTTATATAGATATTAAAAGTCTTCTAAATAAACAAATGATAGTTTTCCGTATTTCCGTTCTCCCCGCTCCTAGATTTGTCTTTTTGTAATCAGCCGTCTCAATGAGCAAGGAGTGGGGGGGGAAAATTAACTCCATATACAAGTATTTCCATAGTAATGATCTATAGCCTCACTCTACCATTGCTATGGTGATAGAAAGCCTTCATTAATGATGTATCGCCATAGCGATGGTTGGATGACACCATAAATTGCTTATACAGTATGGAAAACCTCCTTGAAACCCAATGTTAATAAGCATGCATTCGTTGCTTCATTTTGCTCTTAGGGCATCTTCCTTCTGTTGTACTTTCATTTGTTTCATTTGTACAATTTTATTTGTACTTCTATAACTGTCTGGCTCATTATAGCAAGTAAACAGGACAGATATAGACTTCAGTGAATAGTTAGGGCTGCACAAAAAACAATTACAACCAGCCCATCTTCCATTGAGGACCTGTATGCTGCATGGGTCAGAAAGAGGGTTGAGAAAATATCTACAGACCTCTCACAATCTGGACATAAACTGTTTCAACTCCTCCCTTCAGGACACTGCTCCAGGGCACTGCATTGCAAAACAACTAGACGCAGAGACAGTTTTTTCCGTTATGCTATCACTCTGATGAACACCTAATTCCCACAGTACTATCTTATGTCTAACGATACTTACCCATGTAGTATGGCCAGGGCCGGATTTTCCTATAGGCTAACTAGGCTTCAGCCTAGGGCCTCAAGATCAAGAGGGGCCTACATTCAAATTGTTAGCAAAATTAAAATTACACTTTCACTATAGGTGAAAGGGCCTCATAAGTGGAATAGCCTAGGGCCTCTTTTCATCTAAATCCGGCCCTGAGTATGGCTGTATTACTATTATCCTTCTCATCATTTCTACTATCTTCTCTTATTGGTATCGTTATTATGATTACCCTTCAGCATCGATGAAGCTTCTTGGATGAGAAGCAAAATGTCTTCTCCTTCCTCAAGGAAAAAACAGTCCAGTTGCCTTTTGAAAAAGCACCTTTGAGACGTATTTATTAGCTAATGGAATATGCTTAGGCATACACACAAATGTACCATTTATAGGTAATTTGGGGGAGAGGGAGGAAGGAGGTCGTATTTTGGGAAGGCAAGTGAGTAAGAGACTTGTAAGATCTCCCTTCTGACTATCTGATCCCTGACTGGATTAGGTAATCTTTCCAGGAGGGAAAAAACCAGGAAAACAAAAACAGAAGGTGTGTAAGAAAGTTACTAAAACAACAATGATTAGCAAAAGGCATGCTACTGAACACATCTGAGATAAAAGGAGAATATTCATCTCAAATTACTAGTCTGTCAAAATATGAAACCAAAAAAAATATTCAATGCAGTTCTGGTTTATAAAAATGCAGGTTTTATATACTCTTTAAAAAATACATACAGTAATAGAGAAGTCCCTACTGTAATTGGCTTCGTAAAATACTTTGCTTCTGTTTTGATATAAGGAGCTAGCTATCATAGTGCATCATTATATAATATACAGCACTAAATCCAAATACAGTATGCACATACTTTTCAATAATTTATTGAAACATACTCTGATTTCCTTTGTATGGTGTTCAGTCAAGAGCCTTGCTAAGAACACCATAAATTCATTCCCATTGACACTATGGATAGAAAAGATACTTTTAGGTTGTTGTTTTTTAATCACCGTTTTCTTGCTCTGCAATTTTTTTTTAATCACTCAAATAGAAGTGTGATTGCTGAAAGGTGTTTTTATCGTATCCTAACCCAGTGCAGCAGATATAAACAAGTGAAAAGTCACAAGGCACAAATTAATAAAAGAATATTTAGAATTCAGTTGAGTTAGATTCCATGATGCATACATGGCATAATAACACTATTTCCACAAAGCTTGATCTTAAATGCCTTTATTCAGAGCAAAACAAAACAAAAAATCAGAATATTCTTCCAGGAAATTAGTTTAATGTTAGTGAAATCCCATAGTCCTTTGACATCAGAGGAAGATGTCTGTTTTCAGAAAATGGAATCCAAAGTTTTGCCCTAGCAAAAGCTTTGGGAAATAAATGGATAATCCAGGACGTTTCAGGTAAAATTCTCAGATAACTATATCGCATATTACTAATTTAGTCTGACTCCCAACAATTTAGATCAGTGTTTTTCAAACTTGACAACCTTAAGATGTGCATAATTCGCCTTCCAGAATTCCTTATGCTGACTGAGGACTTCTGGGAGCTGTCCACACATCTTGAAGTTGCCAAGTTTGAAAACTTGGTCTCTTTCAACAAAAGGTACTTCCCTGAGTGCAATTCACTATAACTCAATGGGAGGGGAGCATTCAAAGCAAGGCATCCTATATGATTTTAGGATAAAGGTAAGAAGGTATGGAAAGATGGCATTCCTTCATAAGTTCTGAAGTTCTTCATACGTTCATACCAGGACCCAGAACTATAGCTGAATCTAATTTAGACTGGCATCTAGTACTTTACTTTGTTTCTCCAGTATAATATGAATCAGAAACAAAGTCTGAAGCTGTCATACAGCAATCTGTCCTGCAAGACATCACTGCAATATGATGGGGTCCCAGCTGTGCTGAGACTGTTGCCTTCAAATTCTCTCCTGTCTCTAGAACTCTGCAGTAGGCTGCAAGAATAACCTTGGGAGACAGGAGAAAGAGCCACAGGCTAGATAACAGTCTGATAAGGGAAATCTGAGTCTAAAAGAGGGACCCTCCCTAGTTGCCTGGAACACAAAGGCAAGGGAGGGGGAAAGGATTTCCAGACTTGCAAAATTGATGTCAGCCCTTAAGGTAGGATTATTGTAAGATTACAGCAACAGAATCTTGCAAGTTTTGCAGCCCCCTTCCCTGCTTTTATTTTCCATGGAGCTGGGGGGGGGGGCGCTTCTGAGATGTTTTCTCTACCCCATTTCCCCCTTTGGATTAATATTTTATTTTATTTTATAAAGTTGGATTTGAGTCATTTAGTTAAAATTCTGTTAATATAGTTAAATTTTTTACATTACACGCTCTCCATGTATACTGTACACATATAAAGAGCTAATCATTAGAATTATTGCAAATATACATCACACTAAGTTTGTACAGTAATAAACATCGCTGTAATTCACTTTTTTTTTTAATTTGATTTATATGCCGCCCTTCTCCGGAGACTCAGGGCGGCTTACAATGCGCTAAGCAATAGCCTTCATTCTTTTGTATATTTATACAAAGTCAGCTTATTGCCCCCACAACTGGGTCCTCAATTTACCTACCTTAGAAAGGATGGAAGGCTGAGTCAACCTTGAGCCTTGGCGAGATTCGAACCTGCAGTAATTGCAGGCAGCTGTTCTTAATAACAGCTTAATAACAGGGTGCTTTAGACCACTGTACTACCAAGGCTCCCTGGTAGTACTGGTAAGCTATATGCATGTGTCTAGCTTCTTTCGTAGCCAAAATTATCTTCTGTGGTGAAATCCTAATATCGTGTGTGTGCAAGACACAGCTCTTTATAACTGATACTTCCACTTAAAGGCTACATGAGTTGTGATGGCGCAGTATTGCGGGATACTTCTACTGACTGCTGAGCCAGTCTCACTGGCTCAAGGTTGACTCAGCCTTCCATCCTTCCGAGGTGGGTAAAATGAGGACCCAGATTGTTGGGGGCAATATGCTGACTCTGTAAACCGCTTAGAGAGGGCTGTAAAAGCACTGTGAAGCGGTATATAAGTCTTATTGCTATTGCTATACTTGTAAAGAAAACCATACTTTTAATCGTGAATTTCCTGCCTAATTGATCTTACTAAAAAATGAATAAAGAAACAAATAATGAAATAACTTATACCTAATGGAAGTGGAAGAGAATTCATATACAGTCAAGCTTCTTATGTATCAATACAAATATGGATTAAATAAGCTAAAAACCAAGGGAAATGGATAGGGGAAAAGCTAAATATAACAGAGTTCATGTCCAAATTCTTCCATATTTGCTGATAGATTATCTACATCTTTTATTTCCTCAAAAGTCTATAGAGCTTTCCAGAGATCCCACCTCTCTGGCTCTGATTTGTCCATTTGTTCTTTGCCTCCAGTAGGTTCTCCTGAAGAAGTGGGCCTATCCAAATTTGGTCCATCAATGTTGGTTCAAAAGAATCTTCATTACTATGTGACTGTAATGTTTTACCAGAAGGAGAACATTTTAGGCAAATTCATTTTTATTATTGTCGTGTTTTGTTTACATCTCTCACAATTCTAGTTTTATCTTTCTAATCTTCCTCCCTCAGCATAGATCAAGTTCTTCCAAGTGCCTTCCTAACAAATATAATATTGCATTTTTTGCAAGAATGAAGTATTGCATGCAATATCAAGAGGGGAAAATGAGTCCGGTTGTAGCTTCATTACCTTGCTACTATTGCTGCAATATAAGCTAACTATAATAATATTGCTACAATATTACATTTCAATATCAAGTAAAGATCTATTCTTATGCCCCTGTATTCCTTATTGACAGCTGATATTTTCCAAACTTTTTTATTTTAGGAATACCAGTGAAATCAGAACACATGTCATTTTTATACATAAGTAATTCAAATATATAGGAACAGTGCTGATTATTTATTTAAACATAGAAGCCTCCAGTTTTCTCACTCTTTCAATTATTTTCATGTAAGGTTTGTAGTCTGTGATCTGTTGTGAGGAATTCATGTTTGCCAAAAGAAGCAAGAAGTGTTGTGTATACAAGTGTGCTTCTTCCTGTTTTGCTAAATGGATATGGAATGTCAAGAGAAAAATAAGCACCAAATGCAGTGAGGATCCTTTACTTAAGACATGCGCATGGTAGAAGAAACAGAGATAGGGTCAAGAATGAGTGGTTTCTGAATAGATGTGGATTGAATACAAAAATGTGTGATGTTACAACAGAAGTATATGGGCCAGCATTATCATACAGAGAGAATGGTTGAAGATAGAATTGCAAAATAAATATATGGAAGGAAAGAGTGAGTGGGTCAAGAAGAAGAAAGTGAGTTGGTGAGATCTTGAAAAAGAATGAGGTGAGGAGCTTTAAGAACTAAAGACGATGTATGAAGTAGTGCACCTATGTGTAGAAAAAAATAGGAAAAAACAAAAGAAAAGTATTGGAGTAAACTATTTTTGACTATTTTTTTTCTTATTTTGTGCTTTTAATTTCTTAATATTTCATACAAAAGAGCCAATGGCACAATGGTTAGAATGCAATATTGCAGGCTAATTCTGCCAATTGCTATCCCGACCACCTCAGGGTTGACTCTGCCTTCCATCCTTCCGAGGTCAGTAAAATGAGGAGCCAAATTGTTGGCGGCAATATGTTGATTCTGTAAACCACTTAGAGAGGATTGTAAAGCACTACGAAGCATTGTATAAGTGTTGTTGCTATTGCTACTCCTTTTCAGTAGTCTGCATAACATACTTTACTTTGAAAGGAAAACACCAGGATGAGTATGTATTTGTATGACAAGCAGACAGTAGGCCTCTTATTTTTCAGTCAGAAGGGTGTGGGTAAAAAACGGTGTTTGTCCAGATGTCATTTAAGCTACAACTTTGAGCATCCCTCAACATTAGCAATGCTCGTTGAAGTTACTGAAAGTTAAAGTTCATCCAAGCATTGGATGTTCATCACCCACCATTATTCTACAATAGTTTTTTTTCAACCTTGACAACCTTAAGACACGTAGATTTCAATTTCTAGAATTCTGGGAGTCAACCTACCTTGGACCAAGATTAGCTCTAACCCCATCACAGAAAAAGGTAGGAAATTTATAAGGATTTTCTCTCAATCCTTTGGGGATAATGAATACTCCCATGTTTTTGTCTACAAATTGGTTATTTCTAAAACATTATCAACATTCATCCCTCTCTCTCCTGAAATTATTTAGGGTTTTTTTAATGCAAAACATTTGTATAACATATTTTATTTTAAAAATCCAACCTGATTCAACATGGCATTGCCATGGTTTGCAAAAACACTAACCCAGTCCTTCCACAGATAAAATTTCCAGAAAACCTGTATTTTATACTTACCTTCGGAAGCCACCAGTTAATGTTACAACAGCATCGGGTAAAATTTTCCACACTGTATCTTGAACAATCCGAGTTGCTGCATCTGCTTCGGCTTTAGATACAGAGCTAATAAGGTCATCATAGTACAAGAAACCTGAAAAATGATTCTTATATTATACATCTCATATCATTGTACAATTCAAAGTACTGGTTTAATAGCCAATGGCCTGGTTATTTGTAGCACTGCCTCTCCCCAAGGATAACTGCCTGTTCTATTCACTCTGATAGGATAGGTAAACTCTAAATCCCTTCCCCTAAATGTTACCATCTAGTGGGACCTAGGCACTGTGCCTCTTCTGGTGGGCCTTACCCCTTGGAACATCTCCCTGGGATCCAAAAGGCCCCCACTCTCATAATCTTCTAAAAAATCTTGAATATAAGTGGCTTGTCCCATAAGCATGTTTTGGGGTAGTATGAGGGTGTGGTCTACTAAAGTTGTTTGTGAACATGTGGAAATGTGTGGAAGTAGCAGGAGCTTCCATGTTGGCTTTTCTGCTTTTTATTATTTTGTTGCTGTTTATAAGTAATTTAAGATTATGTTGCTTAAAACTACTTACAACTCCCAGATTTTCTGGCGATTCTGATGAGGAACCCTGGGAATTGCAGCCACTATATATCTGGAAATCCTCACTGTTGCAATATTTTCAGGATCAGACTCAATAATGATAATAAGAGTTAGAGGTTTAAATATATTTCTCTTTAATTATAACAGGCATTCTATATTCACTGAATATTCACAGATAGAAGCAAGAAAAATGGTGAAGGTGGCTCCTTATATATACAAGGGGTGGAGCCAAGAATGGGAGTGGTGAATTATGAATACATTAGGAACCAAAGAATAAGTTAACCCCCAATGTCCCATATATACATTATTTACACATTAGGGAATAAGGCATTTACATCTCACAAATCCCCCTCTAAATGCCGGTTCGCTATACAACACCAATTACATTCAGATTCAGGACAATATAAGACATATAATTTTGATGTTAAATATTTGTGCTGTTTAGAAGGTAAAGGCTTCGTCAATATGTCAGCTAATTGTTCAGAGGTATCACAATGCACTGCTTTGATAAATCCATCTTGAGACAATTGTCTCATATGCTTAAATTTTATATCTATATGCCTGGACCTTTGTCCAATGGCATCGGATCTGGATATTTCAATGGCTGCTTTATTATCTTCATGCATAACAAAAGGCAAAGCAGGTTTTTTCCAAACATCTGAAATCAAATCATTAAACCATACAAGGTTATTTGCAGCTTTGGACAAACAAACATATTCCGCTTCTGTGGTCGAAGTGGCTACCAGTTCTTGTTTACCAGTGTACCAGTAAACTGGACAGTCATTTAATAGAAAAATATAACCAGAAGTGCTCTTTCTGCATGATATATCTCCAGCCCAATCCGCATCTGCGTAACATGTAAGTTTTGGTTCTTTATCATTACTAGGTTCTAATACTAAGCAAAAGTCTAATGTACTTTTCAGATATCTTAGAATTCTTTTGACTGCTTCCCAATGATACATTGTTGGTTTGCTAACATATCTTGACAATAAGTTGAGCGGTAATGCAATATCTGGCCTGGTCCAATTAGATATATAAAGAAGTGAACCTATGACTGATCTATAAAATGTATTATCCTTGAATTCAGGGGAAGATTCATCAGTGTTTCTAAGGAAATCAGTTTGCATAGGAGTGTCACAGGGTTTGGCATTGTTTAAATTGCATTTGTTCAGAAGTTCAATGATTTTATCTTTCTGAGTAAGTTTGAATCCCCTTCTAGTTTTGTTAATTTGTACACCAAGGTATTTGTTTACTTTACCTAGAGATTTCAACGAGAAATGTTCGTTTAGCTTATTTACAAAGGTTTCTCTTCTCTCCTTGTGTTTTCCTATATATAAAATATCATCTACATAAATTAATACAAATTCAATATGATCATCACTCTTTTTTACAAAGAAACAGTTATCAGCAGTGGTAGCGTTGAAATCCATGGTCTTAAGTACTTTTACCAAGCAATCGTACCATCTTTTGCCAGATTGCTTTAATCCGTATAGACTCTTGTTCAATAGCCAAATTTCATTCTTATTAGTGTATTGACTGTGTGGTGCTCTTACATATATTTCCTTATCTAGTTTTGCGTGTAAATACGCAGTCTGTATGTCATATTGAAATACATCAAGATTGAGTGCAGATGCCACTACTAGAGCTGTTTTAACACTCTCTGTTCTCACTGTGGGGGAGTATGTGTCAGTGTAGTCCTCCGGATATTTTTGTGCATAACCTTGTGCAACCAATCTAGCTTTGTATAGAGTATTGCCTCCTTCTAGATTCTTAATTTTATAAATCCACCTGGTACCTATAATCGTTTTATCTTTAGGTGCAATCGCAGGTGTAAACACATTTAATCCTTGCAAACTTTCCATCTCTTTTTTCATAGCTAGTTCCCATTTTTCCTTTTCTTCACGAGGGAGTTTTAATACTTCCTCATATGTATTAGGTGTCATTTGTTCACCATCCATATGCATTATGTAATCTCTGTATTTATTTGGTACTTGATTTCTATTGTTTCTAATAGCTCTTTCGGGTTTGCTATGGTTATCATGCAAATATCTTGCTTCCTTTTTTGTTAATGTGTCTGTCTTTATTTTGTGCTGACTATTTGTCCAAGTTTTGGTTTTGTTTTTATTTTTGTTGATATTTTGATTTTCTATTGTCCCTTCCTCACAAGATTTTGTATCTTTGCATTTATTTGGAAATATTTCATTAAGATGTAATTTAGACCAATTGGCCTGTTCATGGAACACAGCTGTTCTGGAGACTATAAATTTGTTATTATTATCAATGAATCTGTACCCTTTGGTGCCAGTTTCATATCCCATAAATCTTAATCTTCTGGATACGTTTTCTCCCTTTCTTCTCAACTGCTTAGGTATGTGTACGTCTGCAGTGACTCCAAATATGTGCATGTGTGCTAATTTGGGTTTCCTATTATACATCACCTCATATGGTGTTTTATTCACAATACTGGACCAGGTTCTATTTTGAGTGTAATTTGAATAATGTAAGGCCTCTGACCAAAATTGTTTGCCTAAACCAGCTAATGTGCACCTAATCATGGTTTGTAGTGTGGAATTCTTTCTCTCTGCAATCCCGTTTTGGAACGCAGAAAATGGACTAGACGTGAAATGTAGCATTCCTCTATCCTTTAACCATTGGGAGAATTCTTTAGACATGAATTCACATCCCCTATCTGTCATAATTTGTTTTATTCTGATATTATGTTGTGTTTCTATGCGTTTGTAGAATTCCTTAAATTTCTGAAAGGTTTCATCCTTGTGTTTTAATGTGTAAACAAAACCATAGCGACTGTAATCGTCTACTATTGTTAGGAAGTAACGTTTTCTATAAGTGATTGATGGAGTTAATGGACCAACTAGGTCCATATGTACTAAGTCAAAAATTTTGTTAGTTGATCTGTTGGATTTTTTTGGTCTGGGACTAGTTTTTAGTTTAGTGGATTTACATACTGAGCATTCCAAATAATTTTCACAATTTTTTATTTTGACACCTTCTGCGTGTTCAGTCATTTTTTGTACTACAGGAAAACTTGCATGTCCTAACTTCCTATGCAAGATGTGAGCACACTCATCATGAATTGGTTTACCTATTCTTGGTTTCTTCTCATTGTGTGTATTTGCGTGATCATGAGATATTTTACATTCATCATTGTCACTGTTACTAACATTTTCATCATCTGCCTCAATACAATCTTCCATATTTGAATCAATGTTATGTAACCATCTTTCTTTTGTTATTAGATAGGGTAGGCCTCCTTTAATCATCACAGTGCCTACATTTGTTTTGTCCTTCTCTAAAGTTGCTTTCCCCTTTGAGAAAACTATATTGATGTCAGAATCTCTGCTTAGTTTTATGGCACTTAGTATGTTATGAGGTATTTCTGGAATTAACAATACCCCCTCTATTTTTCCTAGGCCAGGCAAGGTCACATTTCCTCTGCCTAATACTTGAACCTTTTCTTGATTAGCTACCTTTATTACAAATTTATCTTCTGTAAATGAAGACAATATATTTTTGTTATTAGTGGTGTGGTTGGTTGCCCCAGAATCAATAAGCCAATTATTGTTCTCATTTTGTTGTGTTTTAGTGCTGTCTTGTTTATTTAGTCCATTCAGTGAACCAGATTTTCTCTCTTTTGAATTTTCTCTACCCCCTCTACTATCTCTGTAATTTGGTGGGCTTCTATATTTATGTCTATCTGTGGAAGACTGTCTATAATTGTATTTGCTCCTATACTCTGACCTATGTCTCTCCTTTGAGATTTTGGGACAGTCTCTTCTATTGTGTTCCCTGGACCCACAATTATGGCATTTAAAAGCTTCATTGTATTTTTCCTGGAAAGCTACCTTCCTAAAAGATTTGTGTTCTGTGTGATTGCTGGAACGATTTTTTCTTGAATTGTCTTCTGCTATCAATTTGTTAGATAGACTTTCTATGGATAAATATCCTAGATTGATGGTGTCTAAGTGTGACATAAAACTATCCCATGATGAATCAAGTGAATTGATAATAACACTTTTCATTGTTTGATCTGAAATCACTTCCCCCCTCAAATGCAGCTCAGCTCTTATTTTGTTTAGAGATATCAAATGCTCACTTATGGAAACCCCTGGTTTTACTCTGGAAGAAAAGAAATCCTTAGACATTCTTGTAGTGGTAGCTACACTATCGCTGTGAAACAGATTAAACATGCATTGAATTATTTCTGAAACAGTTAGGTTTGGTTTGATGCTATGATACATTGCAGGAGACACGCTAGATATTATTAAGAAAAATGCTCTATGATGTAAACAATCTATTTTTAAAGTCCAAGGTCTTCTTGGAGGACTAGTGATAAAGAATAGCAAATTTTCTTTCATAAAGACAACCTGGAGCTGTTGATACCATTCTTGCAAATTAATGCCATCAACTCTAAGTTTTGGGAAGTCACTGGGTAAGTTTCCCACATTATTTTGTCCATTACTTACAACCTGAGGTAGTCCGTGGTCTCGCAAGTGCAGGAAATTGCAAAACGGCATGGGGATGCTCGCAACGAGTCTGCGCGGTTCTCTGGCCAGTTCAAGTCTTTCCGGACCGTCTACGTAGTTTCGCACATGCGCGTTGCTCATTTCTTCTTTGGCGTCGTCGTGGAAGGTTCTCTCCATTGCAGCTCGCTCGCTCCGCTCCTCTTCAGACGAGTCGGTTTCTGGCTCGGTTTTAGGAGTTTTGATGGCGGCGACTGCTCTTTTCTTTCTTTTGTGTGCGTTGGTACTTGATCCGGTCTGCGGTGTAGGGCGGAATCGACATGGCTCTCTGGGCTTGGGCGTCGTCGCTCTCGAAGTCAGGATGGGAGCGTGCAGGTCTTGAGGTATCGGCTTGTTCTCTAGCTTCTTCGTTGTCGCTTTGGAAATTTTTAATTTTGGCCCAAATGCAGCAAAAAGCGTCTTCATTGCTGACTTTACTTGGGATTTCGTTAAGTCGTCTTCGCTTTCTGATTCTGGTTCTTCTGAAGAGTTTGAATCTTCCTTTTCGCTTTCGTTGTCTGATAACGTTTTTCGCGCCAGAAATTTTGAACTGAGCATTTTGATTGGCTCTGCTTCGCTCACTTTGGAGGCTTGTTGGAACCAAGATGGCTGCCATTCAAAATTTCGCGCGGGATCACATCTTTTCTTTTTCATAACGACTTTCTCTGTAGTCATATCACTCACAGTTTTTTGGTCTTTGGGTTTCTCTTTAGCAATGTTTTTCTCTCTCGCTGCTCCGCTGTTTTTCAGCATTTCTTGGAGATTCGCGATGAGGCTTTCATCATTCTTCTGGCTTTTTAATAGTTTTAATATCTCTGACCTGAGTTCGTTATTTTCTATTTCGATTTCCTCCTGGTCATTATTTTCATTTATTAGTTCTTCTTCTTCAGTGGTGTATTCTTCGGATTCTCTCGAAATCGCGTTTGTGGATTCGTTGATTATTTCTTGTTCAGTTTCTATTTCTTTGCTGTAGGCCCTGGTGTTGGGCTTATCTTTCTTAGACATCTTTAAGTATTTATTGAGTCAATTAACCATCCTCTGCTACCAGCTTGTTGCAATATTTTCAGGATCAGACTCAATAATGATAATAAGAGTTAGAGGTTTAAATATATTTCTCTTTAATTATAACAGGCATTCTATATTCACTGAATATTCACAGATAGAAGCAAGAAAAATGGTGAAGGTGGCTCCTTATATATACAAGGGGTGGAGCCAAGAATGGGAGTGGTGAATTATGAATACATTAGGAACCAAAGAATAAGTTAACCCCCGATGTCCCATATATACATTATTTACACATTAGGGAATAAGGCATTTACATCTCACACTCACATTAGGGGAAGCTGCATTAACCAAACAGAGCATATTTGCACACCTATTTGCTAGTTTAACTAATGCTGTTTTCAAGACTGAACATACAGTTAGATAATGTTTACCTGCTTTTTGCATTCTTGTCAGTGTTAGGTTCTTGTTACATTTGACTTCTTCCAGAGTTCGTAGTCCCATTTTGTACCATTTGTCAGATGTCTTCAATCCAACTCCAAAAACAGAAGTAAAGAGCTATGTAGAGTAGAAATGTATTCAATTTAATAGTCTGCAGAGCGCTAGGTCATAAGTGTGAGGCAGAGTTTCATATTTTCTCCTGAATTTTAATACCAATGCAAGAGTTCCAGCCACACTGTAATTACTATATTTACTGTATGAAACTCTATGGAAATGCAGTTCCCCCCCCCCACCCCCGCGCCCTCTCTTTTCCTCTTCCTCCGCTCTTTCTTTGCTCTCCACATAATCAAAGATTGTTCTTCGGATCTGTCGCTCACTTCTCCTGCTCCCTGTCTCTATCACTATCCTAGTGAACCCAGTGCCTTGCTAGACCACATGACTACACCAATAGATGGTGAGAAATGCTAAACCCCTCCCATTTGTCCCCCACTTTCTGAGCTGTGGCATCATCAGTCTCTTCCAGCACATTTTTTGAGGATCTGGCAATGGCCATTAGAGTCATTTTTTTTTTACCGGGGCGGGCAGGGGAAGGACATCTCTTCAGTTATGCTTGGGAGATTTGTGTCTGAACTTTCCCGCAGTCAGGAAATGTATTGTCTGAATTTGAGATCTTCACTGCAAAACCCCAGGTGCACATTGCAAATCCACTTGGCTTTCTTGGACAGGAGACTCCTTGGACTCCTCGAGCAGGAGACCTCTGAGGTCCTTTCCAGCCCTAGAATTCTATGATTCTATTCTAAATGGCCACTTCAGGTACGACTGTATGAAATATGAAGGAAATACATTTCAGGTAATGCTCATTTAACTATAGTAATTGGGACCAGGACTTGTGTAGCCAAGCAATGCAGCCATATTGATTGTGCCACTTAGTGATGGCAATTCCAGAGCTTCCAGTTGCCATCATTAAGCGAATGCCATGCTGTCATTAAACACAATGTCATGTTGAAATGTCTTTAAATATTAGTAGCTCGGGTTGATAGTTATATTGTTGGTTTGAGCTCCAAGCTTGGCAATTTGGTTGCAAATGTTTCATCCCCATTCAATGAGACATCTTAAGTGCACTTTGGATTGTCAATCCAAAAGCTTTGGACAATCCAAACTGCCCTGAAGATGTCTCCTCAAATGGGGACGAAATGTTTGCAACCAAATCACCAAGCTTGGAGCTCAAACCAACAAACACAATGTCATGTGGTTGCCATTTGCCACCTCCTGTCATCTTCCCTGTTGACTTTGCTTGTCGGAAGCTGGTAGCAAAGTCAAAGTTGCAAATGACAATCATGATGGAAAAGTCAGACAAGTGTTCCTTTAAGTGAGGACTACCTTCTGTATACCTAAATTTGAAAAGCACGTAGATTGCAGCAAGCAGCTGCAAGTACTCCTACTTAGTAATATTTGCTATAGATTGAACAGCAATGCAAATATTACATTTATTAATAAAAGCAGGGAAGAGTACAAAAGGAAACAGAGACTTTACTAAATCACTAGGGAGGAGAGACAGAATTATTAGATTAGATAATTGGCCAAAGATACAGATGATTACACTGGGATTAATAGTGATAGAATAAAAAAGATAATCACACTGGGATTAACAGTGACAGAATAAAAAAGCTGATTACACTGGGATTAATAGTGATAGAATAAAAATGGATAAGGGGGAATACATCTCAAAAAGGAAGAGAAGAGAAAGAAATTGGGAAGAAAAAGGAGGAGAAGGAGGCAAGGGAATGTGAGAAAGGGAGGAAAGTGTCAAGAAATGGAATTGTGGAGAAATTAAAAAAAATAGGAGATAGTAAAAAGGAATTTAAAAGCTGAATATGTTAAGTTGAAGAGAAGGATGTTAACTTTAGAAATCATATATAAAAAGGAATTTAGAAGGAAGATACAGATTATTGTAAAAGGGATATAAGTAAAGATAAAATGAAACTTGGTAAGTAAGTAAAAAAGAAGAAATACTCTATTTGATGCAAAATAGATCAGTAGATGCAATGTGAAAAACAGAATGGACTATATATTTTGTTGTTGGAAGATGTACAAATTCGAGAGAAATAATAGTAACAAAAGAATTAATTGAAATTAAGGGGAAAATTGAAATGTAAAATTGAATAAAAAGGAAATGTTAATAAATGATGCAAGTAAGAATAAAACAATATATGTAAGAAATAAAATAGAAGAAAGATATTGTTAAGGGTTGGAAGGTTATACTAGTAAAGGATTTAAGATAAAAATGGAATAAATTGAAATACATTGTTAATAATTAAAAGATAAGGGGAATTTTGAGAAAATAAATGAAAGAAAAGTCAGGGTTGCCTGGACACCATAGTGGAAAATAGAAAATTGAAAATTGAAAATAGATACAGCAATAGAGAGAGATGAAAGAGGAGTAGAGGGATGGAAGGGAGGAAGAAGGAGAGAGAGGAATGGAAAGAAAGGAAAGAGGGGAAGAAAGAAGGGAGGGGAAATAAGAGTAGGAGAGAGGGTTAGAAAGGGAGAAAGAGAGGAGGAGAGGGAGAAAGGAAGGGGAAGTGGAGTAGGAGAAGAGAGACGAAGAAAGTAGAAAGGAAAGAAGGGAGGGAGAGATTGAGAAGAAAGATTGCTGTACAATAAAAAAAGATAAAATGGAAGAAAGGCAACCCCGAACATGCATAAATGTACTAGGATAAAGAATGAGTTATTAAAAAATAAAAGAGAATAAATATGAATTAAAACAGAAAAATTAGAATTTGAGGATGAATTAAGATATTGTTTATATAAATAAGCATAGAAATTTTAAGACATGATTAAAAAATGGAAAAAGAAAATTTTGGCAAAAATTGTAACTGAGTAAAATGTACTTGAATATGTTAAATTGTATAAATTATGATATGGCCAAAACTCTGTTCATAAAATATGCGGGTGAAAATGGGAGGGGGGGGATCAATAAAACTTGATTTTAAAAAAAAGAATTCTTTATTGACCAAGTGTGATTGGACACACAACAAATTTGTCTTTGGTACATATGCTCTCAGTGTACGTAAAAAGAAAAGATACATTCATCAAGAATCATAAGGTACAACACTTAATGACAATCATAAGGTACAAATAAGCAATCAAATCATACTAGGAAACAATCAATATAAATCGTAAGAATAGAAGCAACAAAGTTATAAGTCATACAGTCATAAGTGGGAGGCGATGGGTGATAGGAACGATGAGAAGATTAATAGTAATGCAGACTTAGTGAATAGTTTGACAGTGTTGAGGGAATTATTTGTTTAGCAGGGTGATGGCATTCGGGAAAAAACTGTGTCTAATTGTTCTGGTGTGCAGAGCTCTATAGTGTCGTTTTGAGGGTGGGAGTTGAAACAATTTGTGTATGTCCAGGATTCAAGAGATCTGTAAATATTTTCACAGCCTTCTTTTTGACTCTGCAGTATACAGGTCCTCAATGGAAGGCAGGTTGGTAGTAATTGTTTTTTCTGCAGTTCTAATTATCCTCTGAAGTCTGTGCCTGTCTTGTTGGGTTGCAGAATGGATTTGTAAAACATGTCTGACAATGAGTAACATCATCAAGGATCCCAATTAAAACCACTTTCTACCCATTGAAATACAACTGTCCATCCTTTCAGGTCTTCTCTCTTTCCTGAAATACATCACCCAAAAAAGGAGGTTTTTAAGCCTTTTCTCTTTTTCTTGGTTTTGGTAAAAATCATGTTCTAAGAGGTAGTTCTCTCCTAGGTCAAATAAATAGCAACAGCAATAACACTTAGACTGGTATACCACCCCATAGTGCTTTACAGCACTCTCAGAGTGGTTTACAAAATCAGCATAACCCTAACCCTAATCTCAACAATCTAGGTACTCATTATACCAACCTTGGAAGGATAGACAGCTGAGCCAAACTTGAGCTCTGTCCAGGGATGGGCTTCAAAAATTTTAGGAAGGGGTTCTCTGCCCAGTTGCTGAGTGGGCGTGGCCCATGGTGGGTGGGGTCTAGTCAGCCTCCTGCACCATGGTGGGGGGAGCCCTCCCCGGGCTCTGGAGGCTTTCCTTGAGCCTCCAGGACGGTGAAAATTGCCTCCCCAGGCTTCAGAGGCCCTCTGGAGGCTGGAACGAGCCCGTTTCCAGCCTTCCTGAACTTCCAGTAGGGCCGTTTTTTGCCGTCCCTGAGCCTCCATGCGCGCCATGCACTTACCTGCATCCAAAATGGGCTGGCTGGGAACTCCTGGGAAGGGGAGGGAGGGGTGGGCAGGGCCAGCCAGGAGTGGGATTTGGGGGTTCTTCGAACTGCACAGAATCTTAGGTAGAGGTTCTCCCGAACCCCTGCGACCCCCCTCCAGCAGCCCATCCCTGGCTCTGTCAGGATCAAACCCCAGCCTGTGGGCAGTGTTTAATCACTATGCCATCAGGACTCTCAACCATAAAGTTTTATTGGTGCTTCAACTAGAGACTAGTTGATCCTAGAAAGCTATTGAGAAAACAAAGCAATGATCTTCATACAAGCTGATATTTCAGCAGAAGATCAATGCATCTATTATGCATGTGCTTGTAAATGGATTGTTTCTCAAAGTTTCATTGCAAGTAATTGAATTCATTGAATTTTAGAACTGGCTGGAGAGTCCACTTTAAATCTTCCTTTGTGTTGAATCTCCAGGCTTTGAATATGGGTCATGCTAATTTATCTTGTATTTCCAAGATTATTTATTAATGCAAAAACAATAAAGAAAAGAAAAGAATGATTCTGGAATATGTATGGCTTGTCATTTTAGATATAGCAAGTGAAATTATCTACTCTTTGTGAAAAGCATGGTCCTTGTTAGGAAGAGCTATTATATTTTGTAATCTCATTTGTCAAAAATTACTTAAATTCTTATCTATTAATTCTCTAGCATTTTGTTAATAAGATCATGAGAATTCACAGAATTGTTATTAACTCTTGCACAATGGTCAGAATAACGTTTATAAAGCATGAGCTATCACTGGCAGAAAAGGAAACAAAATTAAACTTTTCCATCACTCAGAAATATTATCTGCTTTTTTAAACACTCTCAGTAAAGTTAGATTTCTTCATGGCCATCATCCTGTTGTAAATCACTTTATGTGCAATTAAACTTCAACCTAAACAAATTTACTTGGAAATCAGGCTTAAATGAGCCAACTAAATGGACTTAAAATTAAGGCTAAATCCCAATGATTTATATGCTACTGTTAGCACAATTAGTAACAGATAAATGAAATGGTTAATTAATTAATTACTACACTTGTATCTTGTCTCATTCAATAGATGTTGAGCAGTTGAAAAATTATTCATTAAATATGTTGATTGCTGTTCATTTAGAACAAAGAACACCATGGATTGCCAATGCATTAATTCAAGAAGTAGGTTTTTCAGAGCAGATTCTGAGAGGTTGTGTGTCATTTATATTTGACATCTGGATCAAAGCTTCTCCAGTGTCCAGGTGCTCAAATCCATGACATGGACAAATATTTATTGTAAGTTTTATATCTCAACTTTCGTCTGGAAACTGGAATTTACCAGGCTCTTCAGTTATTTTATGAACACTACAACAATCCTGTTGTTGGAGAAATAATGAGACATCTAAAAAATCACTCAGCATATCCCACATGGGGGTGAGAGGGTTAAATTTGAATGCCAGATTTCGATTCAATGGCACCATACATACAATACTTTTCATATACCTAACATTGGAAAAGTAAAATAGCAAAGTCATTTGTCATTAACTAATTACATTTCATAGGATATCCAGCAGAATTTTCAGACGTCCAACATTTATTACAGGTGGTCCTTGGTCCTACAACAGTTTGCTCAGTGATCGTTTGAAGTTGCAATGTCACTGAAAAAAGTGACTTATGACCATTGTTCATACTTACAACCATTGCAGGATCCCCACTTTCATGTGATCAAAACTCAGACCTCGGCAACTGACTCATATTTATGACGAATGTCCCTGGGTTATGTGATTCCCCTTTTGCGACCTTCTGATAGGCAAAATCAATGTGAAAGCCAGATTCACTTAACAACCATGTTAACAACTGAGTAATTCGCTGAACAACTGTGGCAAGAAAGGTCGTAAATTGGGGCAAAACTCATTTAATAAATGTCTCACTTAGCAACAGAAATTTTGGGCTCCATTGTAGTCATAAGTCGTTGTGGTCATAAGTCAACTGTATTGAACAATGTGTTCGGATGACATGTCCCAAAGGTACTTTTTTCAAGAGGCAAGTGGACTTTCTGGTTTTTCTTTGAAGACGTTTTGCTTCTGATCCAAGAATCTTCTTCAACTCTTCTTCTTCAGAGCTGAAGAAGCTTCTTGGATGAGAAGTGACATGTCTTCGAAGAAAATCCAGAAAAAATCCAGTTGCCTCTTGAAAAAAGCACCTTTGGGACAACCATGGCCTGGATGACTGAGAATCTCCATCAACATTTGGTATAGGGTCTCCAGCTTGAGCATGGGGTTGGTCTAAATGACCTTCAAGGTCACTTCCAACTCTGTTATTCTATGTTCTATGCTTTCAGAATCCAAAACCATTTAGTTTACTTGAAGGGCACCAGATTTGGGAAGGGGATTGCAACTTTCCTAGCCACTGTATTTCCTTCTTAACCAAACCAAATTTAGATTTCCTTTTTCCTTGTAATCCAGTCTGCAGACTCAGAGGAAGAAACACAGAGAAAACTTATATACACCACTTGGCAACTATCAAAAAGAAAAGCATAATCCAACTTACTTTAATTGATCTGTAGTTTTCATCATTTAGCACTGCTTTCACTTTAGAACTCTCCCCTTCTTCTAATATATCCTGAATGCATAGGAGAGACATATTTGTGCAGGTTTATACACATTTCTGTGGTATTTATGTTGCAATCTAATTACTTCTAATAGCCTCTCAGTGCTTTAGCAGTCCTGTTTTAAAATTCAAGCTGAACTCTTACACATACTTAGCGTTGTTGGTTTTGTTAGAAGATAAGCATGCGAGGCATTTTTTAAAAAAATGCTGCTGAGCTTTTACTGTTGCACAATAAACTGAAAGGAGAATCTGAACAGCGATTCTAGGCAGCATTTAATTATAGTGCTCCCCCTCCCCTTCCTTAACATCCATCTACATTGCAAAGAGGAAAATACGTCTGTTGCTAAAAATGATCAGGGGAAGGGGCTGTTTTGCAAATTGTCTTTAATTTTAATGCTTTGGTACAAATGCGATTCCTAGAGACGCTCAACAAAAATTAACACAATGAAATGATCTTGTTTCAAAAAAGAGAATGGGAGGGATTTCTAATGTTTCTTGCTAAGTGCTGGGAGGGATGTTATTGCCTTGAGACAAAGGTTCTCCCATGTACCCAGAGAGAGCTAAACAGTTGTGGGATTCAATTGGTATAACAACCGGTTCGCTTTGCGTACTTTGCGCGCGCTTCGCACGTGTGCAGTACATTTGAAAACAACACCTTCTACTGCAGCTCCGGTGAATAAAACAGCTGAGGCACGGCAATCCGTGCTGCAGCACCGATCAGCTGGGCTTCAAACAAAGGAAATAAAGGTAGGTATAGTGTAGGGGCAGGCAGGCGGGCCCAGCTGATCGTTGGAGTGAACCAGTTCAATCTCAGCTGATCGTCGGAGCTACCGATAGGCCCAAGCTGGTTGGAAACAGCAGACTCCCACCCAGTGGTGGGTTCCTCCCGGTTCGGCCCGGTTCGGCTGAGCCGGTAGCGGTGACGATATGACGTCACCGAACCGGTTCTCTTTGTCCAGGAGCTGGGCCCTTCCGCCCACCCCCGCGTTATTCCTACCTTATATTTCTTTATTTTTAGCCCAGCTGATAGGCGCGGCAAAGTGAATTGCTGCACCTCAGCTGGGCCTATTCCTAACACGCTTGCGGCAATCACACACAAAGCGCGTGAACGAAGAGAACCGGTCGTAAAGCCAGTTAGAACCCACCACTGCTCCCACCCCTGGAGCTAAGCTACAATGTTTGAGGTGTAACATATTAAATATTTTCTTTCTTATGTCAGGGATCAGGTCTAGAACAGAACCACAGCATTCTATTTGCATAAGGTATATTTTATTGTTCCCACCACACCTATCCAGTTTTGAGTTAAATTTTAATTGATTTTAAATTGGGTTGTTTTAAATTACAGCCAAAAAAATATTTAATCATTTTAAACTGTTTTTAAATTTTGTATGTTCTGTTTTTATTTCGGCTGTTCACTGCCCTGAGTCCTATTGGAGAAGGGCGGTATATAAATGGAAACAAATAAATAAATAAATAAAAATCCATATGGTTTTGAATAAGTTGAATACAGTAATCCTTGACTTGTGTCCTCAATTGGGACCAGATTTACTGTTGCTAAGCAAGGTGGTCGTGAAATGAGTTGCGACTGATTTTGTGACCATTTGGGCCCATGTTTGTTAAGCCAATCACTGCCATTGTTGAGTGAATCATATGGTTGTTAAGCAAATCTGGCTTCCCTTATTGACTGTGCTCATTGGAAGCTGGCTGGGAAGGTCACAAATGGCAATCACATGGCCCTGGGATGTTGTAACCATAATAAATACATGCCTTTTGCCAAGCACCCTAATTTGCATCATGGGGTCATGGGGTTGTGGGTGTGAAAGTCATTTTTTTTCAGTGCCGCCATAACTCTGAACAGCCGCTAATGAATTATTATAAATCAAGGATTATCTGTATTGAGAGGAGAAAGACCAACCCAACATGGGCACAAAGAAATAATGGATGGGTGTCTCTGAGTGGGAATGCTTTCAAAAAGCATTATGTGACATTTCACATAACATACCTCAATTATTTCTTTGACTTGTTCTCCCATCCAGGGCAACCCTTCAGTGTCATTCACTTGAACTACAGTGAATGGAAGACACTTCAGCAGGGAAGCTGCTCTTCCAAATGCAAGGCAAAACTCTTTATTTTCATTGAATTCATAGTTTTCAACCAGGATTTCAAACGCATCCTTGAAGCAGGAAAGATAGGAAACAGGGAAAAAATTAGTAACACTTTAGAGCAGGCAGAAAGTTTAAAACTTGTAAGTGGATGAACAAATGTCTTTATATTATGATAAATGTAAATCATAATTGCTAACCCACTAAATATTTTGCTCATGGCTATCTTTAACACCATATCCTGCAATGAACTATTATGTGTTGTTTTAGCTTCCACTAGCCAGAGAATGTGGATCAATAGAATCTGGATAAATTTCCAGAGCCTAAAAAAGTAAAGTAATTGCTACCTTGTTGAAGACTTTACTCCAATCTTGTTTTTTTCAAATATATCTTTTCATGAAAATGTCTTAGTTTGAAGCAATCAAAGATAATAGTTTAAAGCAGGTTCAAATTCCACAATCGGAAGTCAACCCTGCTGAAATAAAAGAGTTGCTGGAGAGTGTCCATGGATAGGTCGAAATTTGCAAGATGGATGGTGGACATTGCAGTCCAAGACCCACTTCTTTTGAATATGCATACAGTATGACCACAAATACCAAAGTGGCAAAGCTTGAATCATGATGCCACATCTACCATCTGTCAGATTTTGATATCCTCTACTCTGAACACCACAGGCTGAGTACCAATTTCAGAAAGAATTTGGAGATACCAGAAGCAGTGAGTAACCCTGACGACATCTCCACAGTAATATATCTTTTGCCATTTGAACATTTCAAATCTCATTATTATCTCTTTTATTCATTAAACATGAAACTCAGTCAACTGAACATTTAAAAATGTGTCACAAATACAATTGACTGGTGCTAATGGTTGATACAGGTTGCTGCCAGCTTCCTAGATGGTATTATTATTATTATTATTATTATTATTATTATTATTATTATTATTATTATTATTATTATTATTATTTGTTCTGGATTTGTTGGATACATCTTCCTTCCTCCCCCCACCCTGGGAATCTTGTCATATTTTACTAATAACTTGTGATAAATGTAAGGCGGTGGTGGTAGAGGAGGAGGAGAAATAATAATAATAATAATAATAATAATAATAATAATAATAATAGTAATAGTAGTAGTAGTAGTAGTAGTAGTAGTAGTACTGAAAAAAATCACGAAGTATTGCGACCTGGCAATTAAAACTACATGGCTATGGATGAAACATGTAACAGTGATACCCATAGTCATCGGGGCATTTGGTACCATGTCCAAGAATTTTATAAGATACATCAACAAATTGCAGCTTCCTGCAATAACAGCAATGGAACTGCAGAAAACTGCGCTACTTGGAACATCGTACATCTCAAGGTACTTGGTTGATAACTAGGACGCTGGCAGCAACCCGTATCAACCAATACCACCAGTCAATGGTATTTGTGATGCATTTTTGAATGTTCAGTTGACTGAGTTTCATGTTTAATGAATAAAGTATATAATAATGAGATGGTGCAAAATTATTGCAAAAGTGAATAAAAAGGTTTTGTAAGCACTTCTGTAGTTCATAGCAATATAGGAAACAAAGATCATATTGTCTTTGCAAAAGGGAGAAGAGAAGGAAACCATCTTGATAGTGCAGCTTGCAGATTAACCACCTTTCAGTGATGTTCTCTAAATAACAGCAGTATTGAGGCATCAGAAACAATATAATTTCCTGCCTCTGCTTCCTCAGCTTCTCCAACCTGCCACAGGACCCAGCAGAAGGAACCTGCATCTCAGCTTCCGCCCTGATTTATTTGATGGAAATTATTTCTGCCCATCATCTCCAATGTGTAAAAACAAAAACAAAATCCCAAAACTCATTTGTCTGACATCTGATTGAGTATTTTCCCAATCCAGGGGCAATGTTTGTCACCTGTCATAGGCTCATAAGGAAGTCTAGCTCTATAATTGTGTGTCTATTTCTCTAAAGTAACTAGGTATATTTCAGTAACAACAGATTTCTTTAATGCTAATTGAATGCTTTATTGCAAATTGAGGCCCATACAAGGATTTTAAAAAAGTAATGTTATTACTATTTTGGACAAATATTGCAAATTGAAACTTGATCATATAAAAAATTCTGAAATCCCTGTGTATGCTGAAATCTTCAGGTTTTAGCAACTTACAACATAGCATATGCTCTAACCGTACACATACAGAAATACACACACATACATACGTAGGTATATATTGCTAGTAAAACATTGTTTGGATGCTCCATCAAACACGATGATTATAAAAAAAGGTGCTAGAGTATGCAGAATCAGATAAGTTAATGAAGGAACTCAAAGACAGAGAGGAAACCATTTATTACAAAACTTGGAATAGGTGGTATAATTGGCTGAAAAAGAAATCTAAAATCAATGTATAGTGACTGTTAAGAGAAGATATTATAGTGAAAATGCAATATTTAATGTATAGTAGGTACGTATATAATGCAGTGATTATATGAATAAGTATGTAACAAACAAAATGCATATGTATACAATTGACCGAAGGATAAAATGGATATTACTAAAGATGCCAGTATTGGAAAGATGTAAAAGTGAAACTAAGATTTTAAAGATGTAAATGTTGAATAAAAAATTTTTTTTAAAAAAAATTGCTTGGAAAAAATGTGTGTACTAGGAAAGGCATGTATAAATATATACTGGGTATATGAATGTCAAAGTCATTAAAAGCAGGGCTGAACATAATTAAAAATGACTGAAATGAGAGCTAAAAACACTGACAGAATCACAGATACTTCACAGTATCAAAATTGTTTGTTTTTTCACAGTTAAAGCAAGAAAACTCAAAATAGTTTCTCTGTACAAGAAGAAACCTAACAGCCATGGTTCGCTTTGACAACACAGTGTGCCGTCTCAGTCCAATTCGTATCTTGGCAAATGAAAGTTAGAAGAGAGGTAGTTGCTAAAATAACATTTATTTCCTGCCTTCTTCTCTATTGAAAAGCCAGTTTGGGTCACTCAGATGCAGGAAATGTTCACAAAATGTCAAAAATATTTGTTAATTAAAATACTGGACTAAAGTGTGCATTATTTTGTTCTACTGGAGGACAATGGAGGTTAAGTTTTCCTTTTGTATAAAGCTTTACTTTCAGCATTTCTTGTAAATGAAATGAATAACCAGCTAGTATTAAGGTTGTAGGCTATTATTAATGGCAAAATATGAGAACAATATTAGGCTCAGCAGGAAAACCACAGGACAATCCAAGAACGTCTAAGACAAGCAATGACATCTGGCAAATTTAGGTAACATACTAAAATGCTCACAGGTGAAATGTAGCATTAAGCCTGTGAAACTTTGAGATCAGTAATGCAGTGTCGCTGGACATAAAAAGACTTTAATTTTACTTTGTCCTTGTTCAAGTCCTGATGTCAAGCTTGTGTCCATTAATATATATATATATTTAATGAAAAATCTGACCTGTTTGTCCTACATAAAATCCAGAGGGGCCTTGCTACAAGGTTACCAAATTTGGAATTTTGTTTTTTAAAGCATCCTGTTTGTGTTAGATTAATATATTTCCAATAGTCCATAGATCAGTGGGTCTATGTGGGTTTCAAAAATTTTTACTACCGGTTCTGTGGGCGTGGCTTGGTGGGCGTGGCTTGGTGGGCATGGCAGGGGTAGGATACTGTAAAATCTCTATTCCTATCCCACTCCAGCGGAAGGTTACTGCAAAATCCCCATTTCCTCCTGATCAACTGGGATTTGGGAGGCAGAGATTAGATGGAGGCATTTTTACTATCGGTTCTCCGAACTACTCAAAATTTCGGCTACCGGTCAGAAACTGCTGAAACCCACTTCTGCCATAGACCCATAGACCAGATCCAGACAACTTGAAATAATCAACATAATCATGAGTAAAGCCTTTTCAATATTCATTTGGTAAACCAATTGCAAGATGTGTTTCAAATTTCCTCCTCCACCACCACTACGATAACCCTTTCTTTTACTCCAAATAGTAGCTTTTCCAACCACTCAGTGGCATTGGAGATCTTTCTCTCTTTGGGGCTTTCCTGTAGTAAGTGAAGAACAAGTTTGGGATTTGAGTACCAGCTGTTCAAGTTCAACTTTGCAAACATTAGCATTCTACACTTGTAAATGTAAGATGATACAGTATATGTAGCAGAGAACTTTCTTTTCCTTATCTAACAAAACTTACTTTGCACCTATCCATGCAACATGCTTCCTATGGTTAAACTGATATTCTTAAGAGACTATTTATACTAACATTGGAAGTGTTAAATAGAAACGTCAGACAAGATCCAGAAATAAAAGGCAGTGATTATCAGTTCCTTCCCCTCTTAATTCAATTGCCTTTTATATTCTGAATCTCTATCTTCTGATCCAGCTGCAGTTCTCACCTGACCCACTCTCATTCCATAATAGACCACACTATAGTTCCTTAGCAATACTGGCAGACTGAAATAATTTATTTATTTTATTTTATTTGTTTATTGAATTTATATTGCCGCCTATTTGTTCATGGAGACTCAAGGCGGCTTACATAATTTAAAACCACATTAAAAAACAATAAAACTAATAAAAGAATCAAATAAATTAATATCATAAAATCACCCCACACCCCACACCTCCTGCCCCAGTGACAGCAGATCACACCAGCCATTTAATGGTCTCCATCCCGCTCTGGATTCCCCAGGCCCGCTAGCAGAACCAGGTCTTCAGTGCCTTCTGGAAAAGTATTGGGGGGGGGGCATTCTAATCTCTGGGGGAATGATGTTCCAGAGAGAGGGAGCCACCATGGAGAAGGCCCTTCTTTTGGGTCCTACCAGGTGTATCTCCCTCATTTACCGTTTCCTACCACCATGTTATTTCCTAAATAAAGCATATTTTTATTTACATAATAATTCTTTCCTGTTCAAGTTATATTCCTAATGTTAGTGTTAGTCTCACCACAAATTCTTTCCATGAAGCAAAGCTAATGGCTACCCAACATCAAGTGCTTTTTTTCCTGGCCTATGTTTGGCCAGCGGGAAAGATATCAGTCAAAATGCAGTGGGAGGATAGTAAAACAGGGAATACACTCACACAAAGTTACAAAGCTGCTGCAATTTGTTTAGGTTTGAGGGACAGGACAGCAGGGAGGTGGTCTTACATGTCTCAATTATTTTAATCAACTTGCTGTAAATCTCACTTTATGTTTGTATCGTCCACTAAACTAATATTGCACTTCCCAAATGGTTTTGCATATTTTATATAGTAACATAAGATATCTGCAAGAAGCCTAGTCCAATATTATAAAACCTACATAATATGAAAATATATTTTCCTCCCAGTAATTATCAATTTTCCCAATTCATTTGATACCTGTCTCCACTTCCATCATAGAAAATACAGCTGATATTTTATTCAGAGACTACATTCTATTTTGGGGCACCTCATTTGTCTCCCTCTGCTTCTTGATTTTCCTATCAACTTCAAATAAAGTTTATTTTATTTCACTTAGACGCAGATTTATATCTAACTTGTCTGTATGTGACCATACTGAATTTTGGCTATTTGTAAGATACCTTTGAAGAATGCAATAATTCAGATTTGGCTGAGTTGGGTTGAATGGGTTGTTTTCTTAATGAGATCATGGATGTTGTAAGAATTTGGTCTCCCTATATTAGATACCAGAAGAACAGAGCAGATATATTACTACAGTTATACATACAGTATACTATAGTGCATCTAGTACAGTGGTGGGTTCCTCCCGGTTCTGCCCGGTTCCACCGAGCCGGTAGCGGTGACGATATGACATCACCAAACTGGTTCTGCCCACCCCCGCATTATTCTTACCTTTTATTTGACCCCACCCCCAATCTATTGCTGCCTCCTGAGTCCCAGCTGATGGGCTATAAGGAAAAACTGTTTAAACTCTTGCCTGGGGTCTTCAAAGGGCCACCCTACAGCTGATCAGTGGTAAAAGGCAGTTTGGTGGTAGACCGGTGCCTCCAAAAACAAATGAGTAGACCAGTGCCTGCAAAAATAAATGGGTAGACCGGTGCCTGCAAAAATAAATGGGTAGACCAGTGCCTGCAAAAATACATGAATAGACCGGTATCTGCAAAAATAAATGGGTAGACGGTACAGCTCTGCAAGCAGTTAAAAGCCTGGTAGACCAGTACCTCTGCTAAATCCTAAAGAATTGTCACATGACCATCACGCCACATCCACAAAATAAACAACGCCCACAGAACTGGTAGTAAAAAAAATTAGAACCCACCCCTGATCTAGTAGTAGTTAAAACGTTCTTAATATTCTGTAATGGTATTTTGAGAGTCTGGGCCAAGTGATACTGCCAAGGAAACAATCAGATTATAGATAACATAACCCTCAACAGGTTAGTTTCTCAGGCTGTAAAGGAGACAAGGGGAAGGACTGTACTTTCAAACATGCAAGATTCTGTTAGTATAACTTCATAATAAAATAGAATCAAGATTGATGTTAGTCTTGCGGGATAAACCAGATAGGAATTGCAACTAGATGATTCTATTATTATTATTATTATTTTGTAAGCCTATACTATATTCCCTTGGCAGCATCTCTAAGTCTTTCTCCCAACGTCTTTCCCACATGCCATTACATGGTCACCGTTGCTTCACATTGATGGTTGTTTGAGCACTGTGAGCTTACCAGCTGCTGTTATGGCTACACACACATTTTCTACCAGTTCTGTCAACTCCCCATTTGCTTGGCCATATTTCCTTCTGTCTGAGCTAATGAGATAAATTCTCCCTTGTAAGCCCCTTGATCTTCTGGAGGAAAGACAAGGTATAAATCTAACCCAGAGAAAGAGACAAACACAGAGGCAGAGAGTTAAAGATATGCAATGATATTGAAAACACATAAGCAAAAAGAAAAGCCAGTATTTGTATTTCCATCAAAGTTCTGTGAGAAAGTTAACAGAACTGTCAGATGCTGTTTATAGCATTGTTTGTAAAATGTAAATTACTAAGGGATCACAGTATGTATGATCCCCTTATTTGTAAAACACTATCTTAAAGTTAGGACAATTGTTACTGTACTCCCAGTTAATTATCATTAGCGTATTTATTAATTATGGAAAGCAGAACAGAATATAGGTATTCATAGACTGACAATTGTTGCATGCTACACTCCAGTTGTAAAACATGGGATGAGACCGTGGGAAAGTAATAAGTATGAGCCAATAATAAATTATGAAAGGTATCATAATGGATCAGTAGGAACAAGACGAGAGAATACAAAAAAAAATTGATTGACTGATGAATGAATAAGGGCTTTGACTATATGATATGTAACCACTTAGCAAAAGTTCAGAGTTGAAGGGTAAGTATGTGTGTGTGTGTGTTTAAGATAAGATTTTAATCAGAATCTATCCCTATGTACACATGGGAATCGATATAAATCTTAAGCATGATGGAGTTGTTATTTATGATGACAGATTGAGAGAATTAGTGAAGGATAACAGAATAATGGGAAATTTTGAATGTGAAACAGACCATTTTTTTTGATAGTGAGAGGAGCTGGTCTTGAAAAAAAATGGATATAGAAAAAGGAAAAGAAAAGTTGAAGCAGAATGACTGCGGGAAGACAAAATATGAGTCCAGAGAGAAAAAGAATATTAATCTCCCAGAAGAATGAAAAAAAGACATAAGGAAAAAAGATGTAGAAGCTGTTTAGAAGAGAATAAAAAGAATTATGCGTCAAAGAAGTATATGGAATTATGCTAAGAAATATTTAAAAGGTGTTTCATGGAATGATAAAATAAAAGTGGCTGATGATTAAAAAAATGGTTATAAGTGAACAATTTCTTCAAAAAATTAAGAACTATTGTATAATGTCTATACAGAGTAGATGAGGTCAACTTTTTCAATAGACTGATTATAGCTTATTTCTTTTTATTAACCACACAAATCTTTTTTGATCCTAGGAAAGTTTAATTGTTTTTTTCTTAAAATTTGCTGGGAGGTTATTGGTCATTATTATTTTTCTGATATTTTTCTGATTAATATTTTATTAGACCTTTTACTTAGTTCTGAACATTTAAGAAAGCTTAATTTTTATCAGTATTTTATCACTGATATCTTATTTCAATTTATTCCTATTTTAATATTTTAATTGTCTCAAGGATTACACTTATCTTTTTTTCTGCTAATGCATCTGCTGGGTTTTTTTTTTTTATCTTAGTTTCTCTTATATTTCATAGTTTCTGTTTTGATCGTGTATTCATTCATTGACATTATTTATTTATTTCAATAAGCTAACTTTCTACGGTATTATAGGCCAGCATATTATATCAAGTAAACTTAAAAAGCATGCAAGAAACTGATCTCTGCAGGTAGGTATTAGCTGAAATGCAATTTATCTGGCCAAACCAGACATCAAGCATGATGTGAAAGAAGGTTCTCTAGAACCTTTGAAAATGACTGATTTTAAAAGTATCAAAGGTTACTTAGTACATTACCAGCATACTAAAGGACTCCAGAAAGCCAGAGGGTTTTTATAAGAAACATCAGTAGCTTCCTTATGGAATAAAAGACACACAGAGGCAGGCAAGAAAAATCATTCATTCACACTATCTGCATAACCTCGCAAGATAAATTAAATAAAACAAAATAACTGGGGGTGGGGGGAAGCAGCATTATAGTTTTAAATTGAGAGGAAAACTAAAATGCTAAATATGTGTAATCAAATATTGTTGGCAATCAATTGAAAGATGTCATCAAGTCTTTCATTTCAAACAGTGCCTTCATTACTCAATGTTTTCTCCTACTATCAGGAACTCATTAAGACATTTTAAATAAAAATTAAGTCAACACTGAATATATATTCCTCCTTCAACAAAACATTGTTGATGAATGCAGAAATAAATTATGGAGTTGCCTTTTTTTTTTCTATAAGGCACATTTTGGCATGTTTTGATTTATTTACTCACAATTTTTTTTAAAAAACTGTCATTATTTCTATCTCTGTTCAACTGGGTATAATTTGAACTGACTGCATGCGCACACACAAACACACACACACAACAAAGAAATAAATACAGCAGTTCAGATTTAACACGTGTTTAATAAAATGAGGGTCTTCTTTTTAGGACTTTTTGGGACAATGTAATATAAACTTTTCCTCTTTTTAAATGGGAATTTTAAATTTGGTTTTAAATTATTGGGGTTTTAAAATGGTTCAGCCAAATTTATTTAATTTGTTTTATCTCTATTTTTAAATTTTGTATTTATATGTTTTATTTTATGGCTGTTCACCGCCCTGAGTCCTTCGGGAGTAGGGCGGTATACAAATTTAATAAAATGAAAATGAAATGAAATGAAATAAAGAGTTATGTGCTTGACTGCTGCACGTTACATAGTAAAACAGATATTCCACTATCATCCTTTCTGTATTAAAAGTAATATTGGTCTGAAAACTACTTTACCATTTCCAAAAGTTGTGTTACCTTCTAGCAGGGCATCTCATGTTTTACTTGTTCTTGTGAGATTTCTCCATTATTCACGTTCTTCAGGAATGCTTTTGTTTTCCGATTGAAAATGGTCCCTGCAAATGCTGCAAATCCCACATAGTGTCACTTCTTGGGCTTGAATTAAAGCTAGGGGAGCTAGAATACAGTATTCTTGAATACAGTTCATCCACCTGGAATCCACACTGTATATCGGACATTAACACAATTGAGCGGGTCCAGAGGTATTTCACAAGAAGAGTACTCCACTCCTCTACTGACAATGGAATCCCTTATGCCACCAGTCTTGAAATTCTGGGATTGGACAATCTAGGACTGCGCCGCCTGCAGTCCGATCTAAGTATAGTACACAAAATTATCTGCTACAACGTCTTACCTGTCAATGACTTCTTCAGCTTCAACCACAATAATACATGGGCAAACAATCGAGGTAAACTTCTCCAAACTCAATTGCAGAAAATACGACTTCAGTAACAGAGTGATCAACGCCTGGAATGCCCTACCTCTAACCCTCACAGCTTCAACCTCAAACTGTCTACCGTGGACTTCACCCCATTCCTAAGAGGTCCGTAAAGGGGGTGTGCATAAGCGCACCAGTGTGCCTACCGTCCCTGTCCTAATGTCCCCATTTATCTGTACTTACATCCTTTGTTTATGTTTATGTTTATACCTATACCTGCTATCTTGTACATGTTTGACAAAATAAATAAATAAACAAAACAAATAAATAAATAAAATAGAAAAGCTATAGATGGCTGTGAAGGTGGTCTGGGTTTATTTCTTTATCCCATCTTTTCTCAACAAGCAAAAGGTTTGTTAAAACAACCTCTTTTTATTTTATTCATGCTAGGTTGGTATGAGAGAAGGTGATAGGTCCAGCCACCCAGTCTGTTTCTAAAGCTGAGGATAGACTTCACTCTGGGTAGTTGTAAACATAATCCAGTACTTCACTTATATACTAGTACAAGTCAAATGGCTGCCCATCAATCACCTTTTAATTTAGATCTTTAAAAAAAAAACCAACCAACTATGCTCCACTAATTAAGTTATCACCAAATCTACAAAGGAACACAATATTTTTATTAAGTTGAATAAAAATAGTCATCTAAAGATATCCATTAATATAATTGCAACTATAGCTTTGTCTGAAAGTGTTCCCAAACCCTTGGAATAAAGTGGAATCTAATAGGACAGGAGAAAATAGATGAACTATTTCTCATGTATGCATTTATGTATTTGACCTATGTCTGTGTACCAACCGATCACCCATCTGCAACCAATCATTTTCTTAAATACATACAAATTCACATACACTTTCCCATAATTCCTTTTCAAAGTATCAAGAAGGAAAAGGAATGACATAAAAGGGCAACATTGTGGGGGGAGGATAAGATACACCAAAGTTGTCTGGAGATACAGGTAGTCCTTGACTTGCAACCATTCATTTAATGATGGTTCGAAGTTACAATGGCACTGAAAAAATCAGCTTATCGACGTTTTTCACATTTATGACTAATACAGAATTTTACCTTTTATCATTCATTTCTTACTTAAGTAACTTTGTTGGTGGTTTGTGCTCTAAACAATAGTTTACTTGTTCAGAACAATCAAATTCCAAGAAACAATAATGTTCCCAGAAATGTATTTTTGGTTACTGTTGTGACACACCAAATGGTGAATTTCTTTTCCCTAAAGACTTTCCACAGTACAAAGAATATTGCTTAGAAGATATATATCTTTCAGTATTCTGCTACCTGCAAGAAGCCAAATGTAACTTTAAAAAAAGCAAAGTGAAGGTGTCTTGCTTTCTGATTTAAAACTATATTAATAATAATTTATTTGTTTATCTCAGTGACAAAGCCGTTTCTCTTTTTTAAAACGTAAATAGAAAAGAAAAAGAATTGCTCTCCTCAGATATAGTGAGACATCAGGAACTCACAGTATTCAAATATACACTTTCTTATTATCATGAGTAATGGCCTGGAGGACAATGCAATTCAAAAGCATTTGTAATGAACTTCAGGATGGCACCACCCTTTACTCCAGAATTAACTAGTTTCTCCTCTCAAAATTAAATTGTATTTGTCTACAAGAAAAATGTCTTTCTGAGTTTATGGCAGTTCACAATTAATATTATCATCCAAACCAACTCCTTGTGGGGAACACGGGTATGGGAGAAAAAATACAATTTTTATTTTACCTCATAAAAATCACACTGCAAATCTGAATTGCACCTTCAGGGGGGAGATGGATAGGCAAGGAAGTTTTTGGTACATTAATGCAAGAACAATAGTTTGCCACTATCAAATAAGTCAGGGGTATTATTAAAATTGCATGATGAAAGTGAAGAAAAATATTCAGCGATCTGCAGATAAATGATTTATTATGTGACTTGACCACAAAAATCATGATTATGCCATTATTTGACAAAAATCAATTTTCTGACTGACAATTTTCAAAGTTCTGATGGTTGAGCTTCCTCCATGATCACATGATTAAGATTTGGACATTCAGCAAGAAGGCTGTAATTATGGCATTTGCAGTGACCTATGGTCACATGACTACATTTTATGACAGTTTTGCTGAAAACCAGCACTTGTTTCCAGTTTTCAGAAAAATCCCATAATAAACCATTGTTTGCATAACAATCATGATGTTCACTTAATGACCACTGCAAAGAGGTCATAAAATTGGGGTCAATCACATTTTATGATCATTACAACCATACTGGGCAAGCTCCATTAGGTTGTATATCAAGGACTACCTGTAAACCAATCTAGGAATGAGGCATCCTTGTTTCCAACCTCCTCAAATATCTACCCAGGGAATTCCCATCTTTCAGTAGGATCAAATAAGGTCATCAAACACGTTTGGCAGATCTGTAGCCTCCATTCCTCCTCAGATGCACTGATGTTTTAGCTGCCATTTTGGCCAGTAGACACATCCTCTTTGCCGGAGTAAGAAGAACTGGTATTGCTGCAGACACAAAGAACACCAGCTCTCAGTTGGCAGTGGAGTCTTAATCTGACAAATTCTCAGGCATGTAGCATGCTGAGAAACACAACAGGCCCCGCACAAGCACACACCTGGACAAGCAGGCATTGGCTTACCTGTATCCTGAACATGACACATTTATAAAAGAGAGAAGCAGAGTTGGTATGGCTTGTGTGAGACTGTGGTACAGGCCTAATGTGCATATTAGTGTTAGCCAGCTCTTCATTGGGATGGATCCAAAATCCATACACTCTTGTTAGTATTTTAAACTTTTATCATCATTGCCCTCACTGACAAAATGGTGTCAGAAAAAAGGAATGTTTCAAAGCAATACCCAAGTCAGAAGGAACTATTTTGTCATCAAGACTTTGCTTAAATAGTGAAATGTTTTAAAAGAAATAAACATCAACAAATGATTCGATGCTATAAACTCTTGAATCTGTTATGAGCAAACAATTCAAGTAATATGAGTAGGGAACAATGGATAAGAATTTGCCTTCTGTATGAATGACAATTCTAGGCAATTATTTAAAAATGTTTTCTAGATGTCATTTCTTTCTTTATGTGAAATTTCTGCCTTATTATTAATTGCAAACACAGTTACTAAATATACTGTAAATATATACATTTAAGGATTAGAAGGAAAGATCTATGAAGTGCTTTAGTTCCAGTTTACTTCCATTCATTATTTAAACACATTCCTTGGTTGGGGTTTGGGAAGACTGTTGACACAACAGTACAAACTTTACTTCAGTTATAATGTTTGGTTTATTTGGATTTCCCCCTTTAGGGCTGTCAGACAGTGTGCCAATGAGGAGAGAAATAAATAAACAAATGCAGGTAATCCTTGATTTACAATTACAATCTGGACTTGAATTTTGGTCACTAAGCAATGTTGTAAAAAGAGATATGACATGACCACATTGTTTACCAACTGTAATCTTGGCAATCCCCATTGCCATCGATAGGGAGAACAGAATAACAAAGTTGGAAGGGACCTTGGAGGCCTTCTAGTCCAACCCTCTCCTCAAGTAGAAAACCCGATGCCATTTCAGACACCTCGTCCAATCTATTCTTTAAAGCCTCCAGTGATGAAGGACCAGAGGTGAAATGCTCCCGGTTCGGACTGAATTGCCCAATCTGGTAGCAATGGTGGCGGGTGGTTCGGAGAACCGGTAGCAAAAATCTCTGCCCTCCACTATGCCCAGCTGAGCCATGCGATCATCAGAGGGTGTTTTTTTTTTACTTTTAAAAGCATTTTTTCTTCTGCACTCTTTCTAGAGCAGGAGTGTCAAACTCGAGTCATCACGGCAGCATCATGTGATGTATCATGACTTTTTCCCCTTCGCTAAACCAGGTATGAGTGTGGCCAGTGCGTGACGCATCTAGGCCATGGGCCACGAGTTTGACACCCCTGTTCTAGAGTCTCAACATCTTTTTATATTGTGATAACCAAAATTTTACTGGTTGTTAGCTGAAGAACCATCCCAATCCAAGCCATTTCAGGCTTGGTCCCCCCTAGCCTTGCACCTCAATAAGATGAGGGACTGTTCCAATTCCGTCCACCCACCAGTCGCTGCCCTTTGGCTATTCTGCATCCTGCCATGTGGAGCAACAAGCAGTCTCAGAATCTCACAGCTCTGTGGCAATTTACCATTCCCCAGAAAACTATAGTTGTCCAGCCCAGTTCCAGTCACCACAGCACATCAGGACCCCTGCTGTCCAGCAAGCTGCTGCCCCAGTTGACCTTCGCTTTCTTGCTCCTGCTGTTGACAAGTTGTTCCCAGCCTGACTGGGGCTGACTTTGTGGTGGAAAAAAGAAGAAGTAGGCCCTGAACCGCAGCCTACAAAACACTGCTTTGCAAAGAGCTGTGGGCATGGTTTTCTTTTTTATTTTTCATAGCATGAAGACAGTGCCAGCCCCACCCGGTCTCGGCACCAAGATGCTTCTCAAGATGAAGCCCAAGGAAAGCAAGAAAACAAGCCAGCTTCCCACCAGCAAAACAATTCCAGCCAAATAATACTCTTTCCCCAAATATTGCCCAAACAGAAACAGCTGCTTTTAGAGTGTGTGAAGCGTCTAAGAAAAAGCCATTGTCGGTTTGCTTTTCAATAGCATATCTCACAATGCACAGACTTCAGGCCAAGCATAATGGGAGTTTTTCCAAAAGTATCACAATTGTGCACACTTAGGACATTAGAGTAGCTTCAGCAATCACAGATCTCTGAATACAGGTTCAAATGAAAGCCCCTGAATTACAAAATACTTATCTAAAAGGCCTTCCCTGCTATTAAAATATAAGTTCACACGGGGTCTGAAAAACGTATGTTGATTATAATTCAGGCTGAAAATTAAATGGAAGTTTTCTCCTCTGGAAGTAAATACTGAAAACTCTGAGCCATTATCTGAGACTGGCTGCCAGGTTAACAAAGCACCTGTTGTCTTGTTTTGTTGTCAGTATGGAAAATGCCACATTTAATTGCCTTTATAAAACAGCTCCTCTTCTACACAAGAGTTCAGAAATGGCATTGTAAAGTCTCAGAGGCCTCCTCGAAGTTGAAAGGGGGGGGAGAGGAAATATCCTGTATTTATCAAAGATTCCACAATCAGCATCTAACATCAAAAGCTAAAAATAAAAATAGAAGGTAAAAAAGATCATCAAGTTACAAAAGGAAGAAAAGGCAATATAGCTATATCTTAAAATAAAGTGATTCTAACAAGATGCTATCACTGACACATAATTCAAGATGCTTTGGACCTAATTTGCCGCTTACATGGCACTCAGCCAGAGACAATGCAGCATTTAATGGTTGAATGCCCACAGCTTGTATAAGTAAATTACACAGATGCCTCATTGAAGCTCCATATTTGCACAGAAAATAATATTTTGGGACATATTTTTCTAAGCATATGAATTACAGTCACAGTGCAAGCATCAGATAAAAACAGCAGGGTTTAAGATTATAAAACTGTTGGTATATTGAATATCTTTTGGGGTAAGTATAAGTCCCCATTTTCCTATACTACATGTCATTGGTAGTCCCCAGGCAATCTGCTGGTCATTTGAGGCCACCTACTCAGCAAATCTTGCTTGTTTTATAACAATTTAGATTCCCATTAAAGAAATGTGGAAGTTGTCCATTTTCTTCAAAAGCTCTTCTAGCCCCTCCAGAGACATCTAGTCCATAAAATTCCTGGAGAGTGAAAATGAGTTTATAGCTCAGAACATCTTTCTCCAATCTGCTGTGCTCCAGATGTGTTGAATACCCAGCACATTTTTGCCATGTTATTTTGAGTATTTGGGGAACTGCAGTCCCAATACATCTGGACAACATTCAGTTAAGGAAAGCTAATATAGCTAAAACTTGTTTTTCAGATGCTGGTATGCTTGTAAAATGAATATGTGTTCATCAAGGCAGCCTACTCTACTCTTCGACCTATTTATGCTTGGAAAAAGTCTCAGGATGACTATGCTCAATTTCTGTGGTTGCTGTCCCAAAGGTGCTTTTTGAAAAGGCAACTGGATTTTGTTTTTTCTTCAAGACATTTCACTTCTCATCCAAGAAGCTTCTTTAGTTCTGACTGAATGGTGGAGGATGGAAGGATTTGTATTCCTTGCAGCCATCTGGTCATTAGCAGTCAATGACCAGATGACTGCAAGGAACATAAATCCTTCCAGGTAGTCAAAACTGAAGAAGCTTCTTAGATGAGAAGCTAAATCCAGTTGGCTTTTGAAGAAGCACCTTTGGGACAACCATGACCTGGATGACTGAGAAACTCCATAAGCATTCTGTTGTTGCTATTGTGATGCAGGAGTCATTCCCAACACCACAAATTCCCAATGTTTTTTTCCTAAGGCAAAAGTTTTCCCACACTGACTGGAACACTTTTTCTTTCAATAGCTATAGTTTCTCCTGTGTATGCTTCTATTTAGCACATTATAACTTTATCAGTTGTCTTGAACTTAACTCTATAGAACACATTCTTCCTCCCTTTGCTAAACTTCTTGTTGGATCTCAAGTAGGAGCTAAGGATTTGTCTCTGGGAAATCCCTGTGGTGAGGTTGGTTTTGGGATTTATTTTTCACTGCACAATTTAAGAACTGCGTGGCTCTGAAAAGCCATGAAATCTTTAGTACCGCCATACAATAGAGGTAGCTTGCAAAAATCCAAATTAATTAGGTATAGCATAATCTCCCTGTGTCTCTCAGTACAGCATTGTTACACTATGGTTTGGGGCATAGTTTCAGTCAAATAAACACAACTGACAAGACAACAGACTCTGTCAAACTCCGTCCCTGAGGGACAGAGGCAGACTAGAAACATAATTAATTAATTAATTAATTAATTAATTAATTAATTAACTAACAAATAAAAATAAAATAAAATAAAATAAAATAAAATAAAATAAAATAAAATAAAATAAATAAAATAAAATAAAATAAAATAAAATAAAATAATAATAAAATAAAATAAAATAAAATAAAATAAAATAAAATAAAATAAAATAAAATAAAATAAAATAAAATACATTGTACATTTCTTACAATGACCACACTATACAGCAGGGATGAAATTCAGCCTGTTCTATCCAGCTTGGGCAAAGCGGTAGCAGCGGCTGCAGGAGGCTCCGCCCACCCGCGCGGATGTCATGAGATTGCTTTTTTGCGACATTTTTAAGTCTCTATGCATGTGCAAAAGGCTTTGTGCATGTGCGGACAACAGCACACGCGAGCGAAGCGAGCAGGCGAGCGAGCGAATGGCACGCACACATTTGTGAACCAGTAGGAAAGGTAAGTGAATTTCACCCCTGCTATACAGCAGTACAGTCAAAGGAATCCGGTGTAGATTTCATCCATTTCGGATACCCTTCAACTTGTGTTTCCTTGTTTGTCCTATCCAAGAGCAAGCAATACAATACTAAAATACACATAACATGCATATAAACATACCCATAGTAAAGGAAGTTGAGTGAAATTGTCTGATGTCAGTAGCATGGGAATCCTTCATAAAAAGGATTGATTCTAGTAGAAATAGTTGAAAGACTAAAGATTTATTACAAATAGTTTGGAAGTCAAAAGCAAAATCTAAGCAAATGCAATTGTCCTCAATTTATTCGGCAGACCTCATTTAGTCTTGAGATGATCATATAATAACAGAACTATTTGATTAAAGCTCTTTGCATGTCTATACTTTGTACAAATAAAGAGCTCTTAGATCATAACATGTGCCAGAACTCAGTATTACGGAGAAACCAATGCAATGGTTTACTCGCTATATGCTTGCTTAAAAATAAGTCCCTTGACTATGCAAATTGTCCTAAACTTACAACTAGTCTCTTTGCAATTGTACAAGTTCTGACGTAGCCCCACTTCCAAAAAAAAACCTATTTACAACCCAGATTAGAAGTTCTGATGTCCAGAGCCTCTTTAGAATCACATGACTGCATTTTAGGCATTCAGTAACTAGCCCACATTAACGAGCATTTGCAGTATCCTATAGTGACATGACCCCAATGTATGATTCCCCCCCCCAGAAACCAGCAGTGATTTTCAGTTTTCAGCAAAAAAACACCCCATAGCAAACAATGGGTTCACCAAACAACTAGTGGCATTCATTTAACAACCATGCTGTTTGCTCTATGACCCGCCACATTCACTTAATGACTGCTGTATGTAAAGTCACAAAATGGGGGCCCGGTCATGTGGTGACCCACTTCATGATTTTCACAACTTACAACTGAAATTGCAGGCTCAATTACGGTCGTAAGTTGAGGACTACCTGTATCCCAAGGAAAACAGGTGACAGAACTTTCCAAAATATAAAGAGTAATTGCCCTAAGTAACATCCCGTTATTAATGGCAGACCTTGACAGACAAACCCTGTTGTCTTGAATCCATCAAATGGGCTTAAGAGAAAGCAAGAGAAAAATTCCTGTTCACCCAGAGGAAAGTTTCTTGATTATTGGATCCTTTGAGCCTTTCCTAAAAGCTGTGAAGAGCAGTCGCAAAGCCAGTGAAAGCTATCATCCGCAAATGCCAGGGTTCACAGCTGCTGATCACTACCTACAGTAAGCACAACTCAGCTGTACATTCACATTTTCCCCCTTGCCACTCAACGTTGAGAGGATAAGTGAAACCTGCAGAGGCGCACAATAAAAGCCTACAAAATTCAGCAAAACTAATGAGCTCAATCAGAATAGGTGCCTCCTGATTGCTCTATTGTCTATCCTATATGCTTTGTTGGTTGGTTGGTTGTTTTGCCGGTTTCAGGTGTTGCTCGGTATAAATACAGAGTCTAGGTATTTGCCTTCATAAGCTTTATGCGTTTATTCAGCTGAATAAAGATAGGTCCCTCAAAGCAAGAGGGGACCTTGAACTCACTTTGACACTCATATTTATATGTTTGCTACATTGTCCACTTCTCCACCCAGAAGCACTGGCACACCCAACCCAGACAAGCTGGCCCACTCTAGATCAGGGGTATCAAATTCAAGGCCTGAGCTTAGATCTTGCCCATGGGGCCACCCTGGAAACAGCAAAGACCCAGGCCCCATTTTTAGGTGTGACGGCGTCCTGCAGCCCTCTGCCAGAGAAAAGACAGCTTGGGGGGACTTCACATGGTACCTTTGCCACAGTGGAGCTTGGGGGGGTCACGCAAGGCCCCCCTGAGCTCTATTTTCACTGGCAGAGGGCTGCAAGAGGCCATCATGGCCAAAAACGGGGCCCAGGGGGGTGTGCAGCCCTCCCCCGGGCTCTGTTTTCACTGGCCAAAGCCTAGAAAATCAAACTAAAAACAAAACAAAAGAAGAAATGTTTCCTCTTTTGCATTTGAGCATGCAAGAACGGACAGGAAATGAGAAAGAGGAAAGACAAAGAAAAAGAAGGAAAAATGGAAAAGAGCAAGGAAGGAAAAATAATGAAAGAAGGAAAGGAAGAAGAAAGGCAAAGAAAGAGGGAAGGAAAAAGAGGAAAAGGACTACAGGTGCCCCCAACATGAGTGATTTCGAGCTGGCCACACCAAGCCCCCCCCAGCCGCCCCAATGTCAAACACAACCCTGATGCAGCCCTCAATGAAATCAAATTTGACATCCCTGCTTTAGATAAAACAAAGAAGCACAGAAATAGTCATCCATCTCCATTGGAGGTCTTCCAAAGACATTGGGTGTCATCTGAGGGACATTGGGTTCCTGAGGAACTTTCCATGACCTTGAAGGCCTGCAGAAGCAAGGGTACCATTTGCACATATACTCCTCAAGGTTATCAATAGATTCCTGTGTTCTGACCTAGGCTCCCTTAAAAAGCAGGAAGCAGAGTCTTGGTCCTGGCAAAACCTCTTTTATTTACACGACTGTGAATTCCTTTCATTCACAGTCAGCAAGACCTGTCCAAACAGTTTTTCAAAGGAATATTTATCAACACAGACCTTATCTCGCTTGGAAGGCTGCCAGGTAACTAGTTTCCAACCGCAGTACAAGGCAAAACCTGGCACAGAGTCTCTCAGAGTCACGGAATGAATGAATTGTTTCCTACAATTCCCACTCCCCATTCACTCCTCTTTTGTTTCCTATGGGAGGGGGCCAATCACCTGCAAGGTGTGGCTTTACTCCCAAGTCGACCCTGCTTTCTGAGTTGTTCTTATCATCTGGCAGCTCTGCGCATGTGCACACTGGGAACAGGCCTCTGCCTCACTGCTGTTTAGCTCCCTCTCTGCCTCCGACGTAGAGCCCTCATCCGAGCTTTCCCTAACCCCCAGGACTGGCCCATATTCCTCCCCAATGTCCTCTCTGTCCGACTCTGGTGCCAGCTCCGCTGGCCACCAGTGGGCCACAACATCCTGGTCAACAGGTCAATGACCATAAAAAAGAATATTTTGTCTGAAGTCGCATTATAATCCGTCTAGGCTAGTTTAACACATCCTGAAGAATGCATAGCCCCTTCCTTCCATTTCAGGTGTCAAAACATCTAGTAACTGTATTTGTATCAGCACTGGCAATGGCATAGCATTCTGAAATGTATCCGAAGACAGATGTTCAGTTTAAGGATGCAAAATTTAACAGAACTGCTAAGGAAATCAGAAAATTTGTCTTAGCTCATTTATCCATTAGCAATTTACAGTAATTCAGGCTTTAGCCCAAGAATCCTTTGAGACTGAAGTGGTTTATAAGTCTCGTTCATTTATTTTATTTTATTTATCAAATTTAAAGACCACCCACCTCACTTTCAGAGTTACTAAATACACAAATAATCACCATTGTACCAACATAAAAAGAGCTCTGGTGGAGCAATAGTTAAAATACAGTATTGCAGGCTAATGCTGCTGATTGCCAACTGCCAGCAATTCAGCAGTTCAATTCTCACCGGCTCATGACTCAGCCTTCCATCCTTCTGAGGTCAATAAAATGATGAACCTGATTTTGGGGGGCAATAGGCTGACTCTATAAACTGTTTAGAGGCAGCTGTAAAGCATTATGAAGCGGTATATAAATGTGCTAATAAGGACAATTCTACAACAATATAAGTGAAGCCCCTTCAACCAGTAGTGGAAAAATGACTTTAAGCTGATAAATTTCATTTTACTTCATTAAGCTTTCCCAGTCTAATATAGTCATCTAATTACATTTCTATAACTTCAATTTAAGGTACGTTTAAGGAAATACAGGTAGTCCTTGACTTATGACCCCAATTGAGCCCAACACATCTGTTACTAAGGGAGACAGTTAAGTGAGTTTTGCCCCATTTTATTACCTTCCTTGTCACATTTGTTAAGTGAATTACTACAGTTGTTAAATTAGTAACACAGTTGTTAAGTGAATCTTGCTTGCCCATTGATTTTGCTGGTCAAAGAGTTGCAAAAAGTGATCACATGACCCCGGGACACTGCAACTGTCATAAATATGAGTCAGTTGCCAAGTTTTGATCACGTGACCATGGGGAACACTGCAATGATCATAAGTGAGAAAAACGATCATAAGTCACATTTTTCAGTGCCATTGTAACTTTGGGGGGGTCACTAAATGAACGCTTGTAAATCAAGGACTACTGTATATCCAATTTCCACACGTCAGTCAAAATCATAGGAAATTGCAATATATATAAATACCATCTTATATCCATAGCACATAAACTGGGAAGACTTGAAAGTTGTTACGGCTTTAAAAGTCAGGATCCATGTAACCAGTTCACCTTGATTTTTCAGGTTAACAGTACATTATGCCGGGATAAATCCTGACAAACTTCCAACAGACTAAGCTTGTCCAGTCATTGAACAGTGCAAAAAATTATCCTTTTTTTTTTTTTTTAAAATAGTTTTTATTGAATATAAATATTAAAAAAGACATACGTAACATATACACAACGAACATTTATACAACATATACACAAAAAGAATATAATTTCTTCTTAAGCATTTTTTCAGAGTGACGTTCTACAATTCTACTTATAATATATTCCTTCACCTTTCTGTAATCTAATAATATTTTTATTACATATATATGTATCAATCGGTAATATATCCCCTATATTTTTTGTATATTTCTAATTTTTAACCAATTATACCAACTATTCCATATTTTATAATAGTCTGATTCTTCTTTTTCTTGTAGTTCTTTGGTTAACCTATCCATTTCAGCGCATTCTAAAATTTTCCCTATTACTTCTGTTTCACTTGGTATTTTTTCTTGTTTCCAATTTCTTGCGTAGATTATTCTTGCAGCAGTTAATATGTGAATTGTAAGATATTTAATATCCTTAGGGTATGATTTGTTAAATATTCCTAATAAAAATGTTTCTGGTTCTTTTTCAATCTGTGTTTTTGTTATTTGTTCCAACCATTTTTTGATGTTAGACCAAAATTTTTTTGCTGCCGGGCATGTCCACCATAAATGATAGAAAGTCCCTTGTGCCTTTTTGCACTTCCAACAAATTGGGCTATTTTTAGGTTGTATTTTTGCCAATCTGGTTGGAGACATATGCCACCGATAAAACATTTTCAGTTGGTTTTCCTTGTACGCCGTTGCTTTCGTTAACTTTAGGTTTTCCTGCCAAAACTTTTCCCATTTTTCCAAAGGTATTGTGTGTTTGATATTTTGAGCCCACTTAATCATCGTTTCTTTGACTGTCTCTTCTTCCAATTTATAGCGTAGGAGAAATTTATAAATTCTACTAATTAATTTATTTTCTGAATCTAATATAATTTTATCTATTTCTTGTTTTTGATTGTAAAAATTATCCTTTTTAAACTTATACAAACTATAGTGTTAACTCCATGTTTCATTTGCTATAAGAACTATGCAAGCAGAAACTCAATAATAACGACACTACATATTCACCAGTCCTAGGATTCACACAAATCTATCTTGCTATTCTAAGTTATCTTACACACAACACTAGTAACTGTCTCACTTCAAAACAAAACAAAAAGTTGCTTCCTCAATTAAATGATATAACGAGAGCATGGATCATTTTCATCCATGCTTAAAATCACTACTGCTCATAAATTCAGTTGCAAATATTTTAAGTTCTTAATTCTTTTTTCTAGAATTCAAGTTTTATGTTCCCTATTCCAAAAGGACAACAGTGTTCTGTTTTTGTAGTATTGCTATCTTATTTTCATTATCTTCTTAACTAATTACTGAACAAAGCACAGCCTGAAACAGATTGAGGGTGTCTACAGTTATTTACTTTCATACAGTAGTAAATCTTGCAACTTCTAGGCTATAAATATTAATTGAAAAATGAAGGGAAAGACATAGCTGTTAACAGTATTGATGCAAATGAGAGAGAACAATATATTCTGGAACAGACTTCAGATGTGTCATGTAGCAGGCACACAAAAACTTTATAATAATGTTCCTGTTGGGATGTCAATTCAGCTAGAAGATGCAAACTAAAAAAAAAGTTTCAAACAACCCAAACAAAGCAATATATCTTAATGTTAAAATATATCTGAAATAATTATGGAGGGGAGAGACAGACAGTGATTGTGGTATACAGTAAATTTCATAAGCGAAGGAAACAACCTAGTAGCGTGAACAATTTCTGAATTATTAGTGATGCGGTGAATTGAAATTTAGCATCTAGCAGAACTTGGTTGCAGTCTGACATTCAGCACAGCCAATCTGTTCCTCATTTCAGTGGAATGATTAGCATTCTTTGCATCCTGAAAATATACATATATTCATATTTAATACACAGAGAGACCCACAGCGATGATTCTTTGACAGTGGCCTTGGTTTATAACTATAGAATCCATTTTCCCAAACCTTCTTGGATATTAAATAGGAGGTAAGGATTTGCCTATGGGAAATCTTACTTGTTAAATGGGTTGATGGTGTTATTTTTTGTACTGCAAGACCAAACCCAGCATCTCCAAAATGCTAAAAAAAGGTGGGTCTGAAAATTATAGTCCCACTCATACTTTAAAGTCATCATACTGCTACCAGCCTTGTGGTCCTTGAGCAGGACATGGAGTAAGGGTGTTCCCTGCTTCGAGATTTCTTTTAATTCCAATACAGACGAGAACTCTGTGCTGACTTTGCACTGAAAAAAATGTTTCCAAAATAATGAAGTTGAGGAAACACCTGCCAGGAATTATTTGTGCATATTACAGCACATTTGAACTGGACTATACTATAGTGTCAATTGAAAGGTTGGCAGTTCAGCGGTTCAAATCCCTAGTGCCGCGTAACGGGGTGAACTCCTGTTACTTGTCCCAGCTTCTCTCAACCTAGCAGTTTGAAAGCATGTAAAAAATGCAAGTAGAAAAATAGGGAGCACCTTTGGTGGGAAGGTAACAGCGTTCCATGAGCCTTTGGCGTTTACTCATGCCGGCCACATGACCACAGAGATGTCTTCGGACAGTGCTGACTCTTCGGCTTTGAAGCGGAGATGAGCACCGCCCCCTAGAGTCAGGAACGACTAGCACATACATGCGAGGGAAACCTTTACCTTTACCTTTATACATAAGATGAGGGCCAGTTCAGCCTAGTGGTTAAAGCATCAGCTAGAATCTGGGAGACTGTGAGTTCTAGTTCCACCTTAGGCACAAAAGCCAGCAGGGTAATTTTGGGCCAGTCACTCTCTCTCAGCCCCAGAAAGCAGGTAATGACAACCTACTTCTGAAACCTTGCCAAGAAAACTACAGAAACTGTCCAGGCAATTACCAGAAGTTAATCCTGATTTAAAGACCAAAAAAAGGGGGGATAAGATATAGGTAGGCCAGAATGTGTAAAATAACTTCACTGACTTTTGTTAGATATACAACTTTGGAAGGGAGAAGGGAGGGGGAAAGTAGATAGACAGGCTACCAGTCAAAACAAAAGGTTTTCTTGTGGGAACCAAGGTCATCCCAACAGGTAGCAAGTGAAGGAGGAGAGGAGTGACCAAGCAGCCTCCCAGCTGCTTTCATTGGACAATGTGACTGGGGAGGGAAATATTTGCTCTTTTAATTAAGGGGAAAACCACGGGAACTTTTAGAGTTGGTTTTCACTAGCTGTGCCAATATGATGTATCCAATAAACATGTTCTTTGAGGAATCTGCCTGCCCCGGAGTTCTGCTTTTGGCGAATGTGTTACTCGGAACGCTGATATTGAAACTTTTTAGAGCAACAGCATCAATCTGGGTTCCATGATCAGAATGGAAGAGAAAGGGGCTTAAGAATGGGACAATTGATAGTATTCCAAAACAATTCCCCTAGCCTCTCTGATAGGGATGCATTGGGGAATTTCTAATGGATTTTTTTTTTTTGTCTGCAGAGCCTCCAGCCAGATCTGATTCATTTTCAGGCTTGATCTTTCTTTTGCGCGTGTGAAAGCTGTGCGCATGTGCGATGGTGCGGTTGCATGCACAGCACGTGGGGAGGAGCCGCATGTTACCACAGATGGCACACGACTGCGCGCAGGGCACGAAGCGCATTCCTGTTTGGCACTCGGTAAGTAAAAGGTTTGCCATCACTGCCCTATATCATTTCAGACAAATGGCTGTCCAATCTTTTCCTAAAAGAAAACTTCTTAAACGTTTTCTTTCAATGGGTATGAGACGCTTCTCACCAGGGCATCTTCTGGCTGCTTTGCTCTCAGTGATACTATTTAGATCAAGGGTGTCAAACTCGCGGCCCCTGGGCCAGATGCATCATGCACTGGCCAGGCCTCCCCCGTTTTAGTGAAGGAGGAAAAAGTCACAATAAGTCACGTGCCGATAACATGATGATGCGAGTCTGACATCCCTGATTTAGATAATCAAAAAATAAAATACTTATTTCACTGACTAACTTAATAATTTTTATTCTAAAAACTTTAATTACATTATTAATTTTCTTCCCCACCCCCACCCCCACCCCCCAAATATGTGGTTGAAATAACAGCATTTTACTTCCAGTTTCAGTGGATTCAGAGTTCCAAGTCAGAATGAATCCTGCAGGGTGAAGAGCTCTAATTGATTACAGCAGATTGTTAATGACTGTGCTCTGAAACAACCATGTGATTGATTCGGTGTTTGCCAAGCTCAGAACTCAATCACTCTTCACTCTTCAAATCATTTGATTGTAAATGCCACTACCAATATTAAAAAAAAAAAATGCAGCTTGAAGATCTCAGCTGGCACACACTAAAACTATCAGAGGTGTGGGAAGCCCCCCACACACAGAAGAATGAAATATTTTGGGAAATATTTAAAAAGGCAGAATATTATATTTCCCTAAAGGAGAAATGGAAACCATGTTCTTAGAGACAGAAGGCAGACTCAGTCTTTCTTTATAGCTCCCAGCAGATATTTTGTGCCCATTAAGAAAGATTGGGCCAGCATATTCACAAAACAAAAGAACTTCCCCTCCAAGAATGTGATTAAAATTTACATTCTCCTCCACCCAAAATTCTAAGAACAGGACATGACCCTTTAGGACATAATAGGATTAACCCACCGCCATTTAACAAAAGACACAAGCCCTTTCATTGCACAGCCCCCCAGAACAGTTCAAACTTCAAAGTTACAGAAACCTATAAAGATCGATCCACTCATTCAATCATTTGGTCAGCTGCCCCAGAACCGCATGCTGCTGGTGGTTTTGCTTCATCAATAAACTTTCTTTCCAATCAGCCTCCATGTTGTTTCCAGCGTCTTTCTTCCAGCTTGGAACTGAACCAGATGGATTTTTATTCTAACGGAGGCCACCACCTATCTTACTATTGGAGAAGAATTTTGACAAAAAGTTTCATTTATCAAGCTTTCAGATGGGTAGTGGTCTCTCCTTTGCAAGGGTGTTTCCAAGCAGATCCTGGAGACCTGTGGAAATACCCTAATTATTAATTTCCTGCATGAAAAAGAAATTGAAATAGATGTTTTACAAAACCCACTCCAGTTTTATGATTGACCGCATGGCCAGCAGTTTTCTAATTGCTTATTTATTGCTGGGTTTGTTTGTTGTCCATTCAATAGCAACTCTGAGCAGTTGCTATACTCTATGTTAATCTTCCATTGCTCTTCAGATCCCAAGAGAGATAAATTTATCTCAGAGATTCCTGCAGCCAATAGCTATGAAGATTTATTTGAGAAAGAAACAGAGCTGTTTGAGTTGGCTTCTCCTGCACACATATAAAGAGAGAGGAAAACACAGAGAAAGAAAGAAAACAGGGTGTGATTCACACTCTCTGGTGTCAGTTTATGATGCTGGGACTGTGTGTGTGAATTGAACTAAGTAACCATGTGGAAAAAGGCTAATGGCGTGCATATTTCCTTCACACTTCCTCCTTGCAGGATGCTGATTAGCTAAGAATGGATCTGTCTCTGCATTTTCTTCACTCAGGCACAATTCCCAGCCATTTGACAAGTAGCTCCAATAACTCTGGATGGATGAGATCAAAGGAACTGTCATTCATTCTCAAGTATCTTTGGCCAATTGTTACCTGCCAATGTATTGGAACCACTATTCTCAGAAAATGTGTTCAAGGTAATAAACTCCAGAAATTATTAGGTTGCAGCTCACATAGAAGCCTCTCCATGCATATCAAAGGCCTCCAGTGCAGAAAATTCCATTTTACCTATGGAGATTCAAGTTCAATGACATCACTAACAATGTGTAACAATGGGAAAAAGCTCCTTGTCTCTCAGTGTTAAATTGTGCACGGGACTGCATCACCTATACAGAGCTTTATGACCAAAGAGTTTGTAAATATGTAAGATTTAATTCAAAATTATCCAAACATTGTATGTTATATTTGCTTAAAAATAAATCCAAATCCTGTAATTTGCAGGAATTCTTTCCAAATGGGGGAAAGAAAAACTGGAACAGATATTTCTATGAGTATATGAACCACAGATTTATGACTCACGACTTCTGTATTAAAATATTAGCAAAATTCCTTTAACCTTGGCAGTAAAACTATATATATATATATATTACCGTCAACTTTTGGTTGTAATTCTTTAAAGTTGTCCTTCTCTGGCAGGCATACGGGGAAATGCGAATTCCACCAATATCTCGAGTAGCAGAATGATCTTCATCTACCTAAGTAGATGGGGAGAAAAGATACCATTTGTCAATCCAACAAGTCGGAGAACAAAGGTTTCAAACCATTTCAAATGAGTATCTTGATCTCTCATAAGTATATGTTCTGCACAATCACCTCCGACCATATTTACAGACCCCTCACATCCTGGACATAAATTGTTTCAATTCCTACCCTCAAAACGATGCTATAGAGCACTGTACACCAAGACAACTAGAGACAAGAACATTTTTTTCCTGAATGCCATCACTCTGCTAAACAAATAATTCCCTCAACACCGTCAAACTACTCACTAAGGCTGCATTACTATTGCTATTGGTCTCCTCATCGTTCCTGTCGCCCATCTCCTCCCACTTGTGATTGCATGACTGTAACTTTGTTGCTTATATCTTTGCAATTTATACTGATATTGATTGTTTCCTAGTATGATTTGATTGCTTATTGTACCATATGACTGTCTCTGGGTGTTGCGCCTTGTAATTCTTGACAAATATATCTTGTCTTTTTATGTACACTGACAGCATATGCACCAAAGGCAAATTCCTTGTGTGTCCAATCACACTTGGCCAATAAAGAATTCTATCTATTTATCTTCTATTCACATTAAAGTGGATACAGATAAAGCTCTTCCTTGTTGTCCCATTTGAAAAATTTTAAGATTTATGGGACGAGTCCAACATATAGAGTCCATGCTCCATGCACATAATTATTAATTTCCTTGCGATGCAAGACCTACAAAATTATAGGAATTAGAAAGTTAGGTAGGACCTATTTATCCATTTGTTCATTCCTTTTGTTAATAAACAGAACACTTGGACACTTAGATAAATGTTTTTCAAAAGAGCATAAAAAACCTGTGTTGGGTTTATGTGTAGGCCTACCCATAGACCCAACCAGTTAACAATCAATATGTGGCCTTAAGGAGAAGCACAAACATTTTAAACATACATATTCATGTTTTTATTCAGGATGTCATCATCCTGTCATCATGCAGGCATTAAGTAGGCAACAAGAAGAATTATATAGAGTTTTCATTTTGGGTTAAGCAATCAGGGCTATCCTAGATCTGCTTAGAATAGAATAGAATAGAATAGAATAGAATAGAATAGAATAGAATAGAATAGAATAGAATAGAATAGAATAGAATAGAATAGAATAGAATAGAATAGAATAGAATAGAATAGAATAACAGAGTTGGAAGCGACCTTGGAGGTCTTCTAGTCCAACTCCCTGCTTAGGCAGGAAACCCTACACCACTTCAGACAAATGGTTATCTAATCTCTTCTTAAAAACTTCCAGTGTTGGAGCATTCACAACTTCTAGAGGCAAGTTGTTCCACTGATTAATTGTTTAATGGTCAGCAAATTTCTCCTTAGTTCTAAGTGGCTTCTCTCCTTCATTAGTTTCCACCCATTGCTTCTTGTCCTGCCCTCAGGTGCTTTGGAGAATAGCTTGACTCCCTCTTCTTTGTGGCAACCCCTGAGATATCGGAACACTGCTTGTTTTATTATTCCTCTCTTTTCCTTTTCTTGTAAATTTTTTTGAGTCCTGAATTCTCACCAATTGTCTAGTCTCTGCCTTGAAATACAATAATATTTCCTTGATTTAGACAGAATTGTTTTCAGGAAAATGGAAGAGTTAACATAGGAGAATCGGATTAAACAGAAACTTTGTACTTCTGACTGAAAGGCATAACTACACTATCCCATATGTACTGTAGGAGTAACACCAATTCAGTTCTACACAAACAGAATGATTAACAGAAATCTCAAATGAACTTTGTATAACCAAAACCCAGAGTAGAATTCATATAAAAATTGTAATGAAATAAAAACAGAGCGAAAATACTCTGCTATGAATATGTTTAAAGCAGCTTGTGATGCTTTGCTATCTGAATGAGCTTAGTGTAGGCTACTTTGCCACCTCTAGAAATAAGGAAGAGTTGAAATAAAGGTTAATTGGTTTTTAAGGGTTTTCAAATTAATTCTGCTGTAATTTAATTGGAGCTACATGAAATAGACATTGCTTATGTTACGATCAGCTAATTTTAGATGAGGGTCAGTGACAAATATTGGACTCTAGTAGAGTGACAAGACCTGCCCACTGCAGAAAGGTCACTCTTACCTAGGAGGTGAGAGAAAACTGCTAGGATTTGATGCTATAATTAGGCAGAATAAGGCAAATTTAGGATATCAGCATAGAAGAGCAAATTGTGTACTTAAAAAAGTATTTGCGTTCTCCACAATCAAGCTCCAATTAGTTTTAACTAGAAATGATAATGTAATTGATCTAAAACAAGGAAATGTTCAGGTAATCAAATAATTACAAAATTGGGGATATTCAAACGTCAGTTGAGACAATAATTGTTTAGTTAATTTATTCAATATACTTATCAGCTATCTTAGAGATCAAAAGAAAAGGGATGTTGTGAGGATGTAGAATAATAAAACATATTGCCTGCACAAAGTCAGTACCGATAATTTAGAACAGCCTGAAAACAAATCAAATTAAAATGGCTCACTCCACCCAATGAGATAATCAAATTAAAACAAATTCCATTCAGCATCTCAGTGGCACCCATAAAAGGAAGCAATAAAGAAAAAAATTATTGTTTTAGCTCTTCTAAGAGACTATGAGGGTGAGATCAGATACTCTCATACATTGTCTACCACAGCAGTCAAACTCTTTTTAGAAGATTAAGTAATAAACTGTGTCATGGAGGCACACACAGAGACGGCATGAAGAAACTATCAAGAGCATTAAACAACATAATAAAGTATACAGAAACGGGGTTGTTTTAACTCACCTTTTAAACATGATCAATGAGGTGCTTAGCTGGACTCCATAGGACAATAAATTCTAGAACCTGGGACCTGCTGAGGTGAACCATTTCTATAGACTAGAAGTTCCCAACCCCTGGGCTGCAGCCCACTATTGGGCTGTGACCTGTTCAGAACCGGGCCGCAGAATCGGGAGGCGAGCGCATGTGCAGCTCCACCTGTGTGATCAGCTGCATTTGCGGTACATGTGCGCACATCATTTGCATGGAACCATCCCCTCTTCCTCCCTACCTCCACCAGTCTGCAAAGCCGGAAACATTGGGGACCACTGCTATAGATGTCCAGAACCAAAGAGATATGTAAAGTATAGCCATTTTTGAAGACCACAATGAGTATGGACATTCAGGTGGGAAAAAAAAATCAATCACATAACTGGTTCAAGATGGGACATGGATCCTCTTAGTCACAAAGTTTCATCTTGTGGAAAATTCTACCCGCATCCCAAAAAGCAAAACCGCTGGCTATTTTGCTGTGGTAGAAAACCCTGAAGTCCTAGCACTAGCCCTTAGACTTATATACCGCTTCACAGTGTTTTACAGCCCTCTTTAAGTGGTTTACAGAGTCAGCCTATTGGTCCCAACAATCTGAGTCTTCATTTTACCGATCTCGGAAGGATGGTAGGATGGGTCAACCTTGAGCTGGTCAGGATTGAATTCTTGGCAGTGGGCAGAGTCAATCTGCAATACTGCATTCTAACTACTGTGGCTCCATGGCGCTAATAATGTCTCTCTCTTTTTATGTGGAAACTTTGTTTGAATTGATGATAATGGGCCAGTCATTTTTTTTTAGTAAATTAACACTCTTTGTAAATTAAAAATAAATAAATAAATGTGATTAGTTTTGGGGCCAAGGAGAAAAAGAAATGAAGGCTGTGATGGATGAAAAAGGAATTCATATCATGTATATGGGTAGAACTGGGAATCTCCACAATTTTCATGTGATGTTTTGGGGATGGTTGGCTGGTTACTTTAATGTGCAAAGCTACGTATACTTCAAAATGGCACTTGCACCACTAAAATTACTAGTTTGTGGCAACAGTACCAAGTCAAATTCATCAACATGCTTGGAGATGTCTAGCACTAGACATGTGCAAAGCTACGTATACTTCAAAATGGCACTTGCACCACTAAAATTACTAGTTTGTGGCAACAGTACCAAGTCAAATTCATCAACATGCTTGGAGATGTCTAGCACTAGACATGTGCAAAGCTACGTATACTTCAAAATGGCACTTGCACCACTAAAATTACTAGTTTGTGGCAACAGTACCAAGTCAAATTCATCAACATGCTTGGAGATGTCTAGCACTAGCACTAGCCCTTAGACTTATATACCGCTTCACAGTGTTTTACAGCCCTCTTTAAGTGGTTTACAGAGTCAGCCTATTGGTCCCAACAATCTGAGTCTTCATTGGATGGTTGGCTGGTTACTTTAATGTGCAAAGCTACGTATACTTCAAAATGGCACTTGCACCACTAAAATTACTAGTTTGTGGCAACAGTACCAAGTCAAATTCATCAACATGCGTGGAGATGTCTAGCACTAGCACTAGCCCTTAGACTTATATACCGCTTCACAGTGTTTTACAGCCCTCTTTAAGTGGTTTACAGAGTCAGCCTATTGGTCCCAACAATCTGAGTCTTCATTTTACCGATCTCGGAAGGATGGTAGGATGGGTCAACCTTGAGCTGGTCAGGATTGAATTCTTGGCAGTGGGCAGAGTCAATCTGCAATACTGCATTCTAACTACTGTGGCTCCATGGCGCTAATAATGTCTCTCTCTTTTTATGTGGAAACTTTGTTTGAATTGATGATAATGGGCCAGTCATTTTTTTTAGTAAATTAACACTCTTTGTAAATTAAAAATAAATAAATAAATGTGATTAGTTTTGGGGCCAAGGAGAAAAAGAAATGAAGGCTGTGATGGATGAAAAAGGAATTCATATCATATATATGGGTAGAACTGGGAATCTCCACAATTTTCATGTGATGTTTTGGGGATGGTTGGCTGGTTACTTTAATGTGCAAAGCTACGTATACTTCAAAATGGCACTTGCACCACTAAAATTACTAGTTTGTGGCAACAGTACCAAGTCAAATTCATCAACATGCTTGATGGAGATTCTCAGTCATCCAGATTATGGTTGTCCCAAAGGTGCTTTTTCAAGAGGCAACTGGGCTTGTTTTTCTTTGAAGATTTTTGCTTCTCAGCCAAGAAGCTTCTTCAGTTCTGACTGGATGGTGGGAAATGGACTTATACTCCTTGCAGACAGCTGGTCATTTGCATTCTTTTAGAGTCATTGAAAGAATGCAAAGGGCCAGCTATCTGCAAGGAGTATAAATCCTTCCATTCCCCACCATACAATCAGAGCTGAAGAAGCTTCTTGGATGAGAAGTGAAACAAGAAAGTCCAGTTGCCTCTTGAAAAAGCAGCTTTGGGATAACATGCTTGCAAGTTTCTGAGGTTGTCATTGATTATTATTGAATTTAAAAGTAAGAACCAATCTTTTGAATTCTGATAAAAAAAAGTAAATGAAAATTCATGCAAGGGATAGACTATTAATGTCACACTGTCTGTTAAGGATATTGTTGTTGTGTTACCAACCAGCAGAGTGTAGAGCACAGAGAAACGTTGCTGAGAGCAATGAATAAGAGATGTGCAAACTAGTTTATCAAAAGTTTACTTTATAGTGAAAAAACAATCTTGTAGTCTTTTAAATCAATCCAAGTCTTTGCCAGTTAAATCAGTCCAGTGATACAAAAACTCTTCTTACCACACAAACAGTAGTTGGTTAGAATAACAAACTCACTCTGGTTCACAAACCACGATGGTAGCAGATCCATCCAACGATGATAGCACAATGGTAGCAACTCCACACACTATGGTAGCTTATCATCAACTGAATATTTTACAGTACCTTTCTTAAATACGTTTACAACTAGTGATTATCTAATTACAGCATGACTCAGCATTACAATGAATCAGCAGGAAAAATTTTAAAGTCACACAATACATATCCATGTTAAAGTCACAGAACACATATATTGCCTGGACAACTTGTTAGGCTCAAACCATATCCTAACACTGTCAAATGACTAAGCTACCATGAGCAGTTAGTATTGAACGGGTTTTCAAATTCCATTTAATGTTTGCCTAGCTAGAGACTTATTTTTCTGCATGAGACTGAATAATAAATGTCAGAGATATCATTGCTGCCCACCCAAGTCAAAGTGCAAAGTATTTAAGCCCAGGCAAGTAATGTTGGCTTCGAAGACCATTCCTGGTAGTCCAACTTGTATTGATGATACAACAATTATACCCCATGACAGTCAGTATGGTGAAGCAATTAAGGCATCATACTAGAAACTAGGGGTCTTTGAGATCTAATTCCACCTGAGGCACAAACCCAGTTGGATAATCTTGGGTCAGTCACACACTCTCAGATCTAGGAAGCAGCCAAGGGCAAATCACTTCTGAAAAACCTTGCCAAGAAAACTGCAGGGACTTGTTCTGGAAGTCGCCAGAAATCAACACTGACTCTTTCAGGCATGCATGCATGCATGCATGCATGCATAAATAAATAAATAAATAAATAAATAAATAAATAAATAAATAAATAAATAAATAAATAAATAAATAAATATCTTTTTTGCAGTATCACCTATCTTCATTTTTTTTCTCTTGCTCCACAAGATCCAGTAGAGTTCCAGTTTCTTCTATGAAACAACATCATCTAATGGGACCCAGAAGACAAGCTTTTTCTATTGTGTTACTTGCCCTTTGGAACAGCATCCCCTATTGTATTTCAAATAATTTGCTTTCCTCTTATGATCTCCATAAGATGCTCTTTACTACCTGCTTATTGTAACTAAGGTAGCCACATCAACGTGAGGTGCTATTCAGCCGGTTTGTACTAGTTCAGGTGAACCAATAGCGGCGACTGCAGGTAGGACCGCCCATCCGCCCGGATGTAATGCCATCCTATTTAGCCACATTTTTGAAGCCGGGCACATGCACGGAAGGCTGGGCGCATGTGTGGATGGTGCACACGCAAAGAGAGTGTGTGCGCATGTTGCGAACCGGTGGTAAGAATATTGGAAACCCACCGCTGACATCAACAATGTTGAATGGTGCCGTGAAATTTAATCAGTGACTATAACAAGGAGACGTATCTACTGCAACATGGAAGTAGATGTGTTTTCAAAGATTACAAAAGAGCAGGAAAAGTTGATTGATTGATGATTTTAATCGGACAGGGATTCTTAACTTTCTGTATCTTAAATCCCAGCTTTCACACCATCAAAGAAACACCAAACCTCCCTTATTTATGTGTTTAAGATGTATAAGAAGTGTGAGAAGCTTATTTATATGTATACAGACATCATAGAATAGAATAGAATAGAATAGAATAGAATAGAATAGAATAGAATAGAATAGAATAGAATAGAATAGAATAGAATAGAATAGAATAGAATAGAATTTTTTTATTGGCAAGTGTGATTGGACACACAAGGAGTTTGTCTTGGTGCATATGCTCTCAGTTTACATAAAAGAAAAGATACGTTCATCAAGAATCATAAGGTACAACACTTAATGATAGTCATAGGATACAAATAAGCAATCAGGAAACAATATCAATATAAATCGTAAGGATACAAGCAAGAAAATTACAGTCATACAGTCATAAGTGGAAGGGGATGGGTGGTGGGAACGATGAGAAGATTAATAGTAGTGCAGATTTAGTAAATAGTTTGACAGTGTTGAGGGAATTATTTGTTTAGCAGAGTGATGGCGTTCGGGAAAATCATAACTTTTATATTTACATTTGTGGTAGGCTGGAATAAGAAATCAGGTTCAATCAAGCTGTATGTTTACTTACATGATGTTATGCGGTTCACTTACTTTAGGTTTATAGATGTCCTCTATGCCTCTCCTGGAACATCCTTAAGAATGGAATTTTTATTATTGTGCTAATTAGCTAGTGACTAATTAGAGTTCAGGCAGCACTGAAGAATAAGTACTGCCATACAGCTTTATCTCTTCCTGCTATAAATGCAGGGTCAGCTGGTAAGAATCATGAGTACAATCTTGGCCCTTTTTATATATCAAAGTGGTTGGGTTGTAGTTGCAGGAATTTAATGTTTTCACACTATGAATGTTTGTGTTTCTTCCATTTCCTTATCAGTTACAAAGCAAATCTTTATTTATTTGGAATCTTTTGCAGTCTGGGAAGATGCTCAAACCATCTTTGATTGATTATCTCTGTGAGATCTGTGTGACCCTGGTGTTTTGCTCTTGGCATTTCTAGGTTTAAGAGACCAAGCAGCCACTTAACCTGCTAATTTTGAACTGAATAAAATGGCCATTTGGACCTTCTCCATTTGCTTGTTTCTTGATAAGTGATTTTTACCAAGACACAATTTTAAGCACTTCAAATTTCAGAGGCTTATCTTGTCTCCCACCTAGATTACTTTTTCAATCCTTTGGTGGTAAGAGTATTATGGATTGAGAACCAAGGCACCAAATAGGTGTTTTTTTCAACCGGCTCTTCTGTAAAAGAGTGGAAACAAGAGTTTGTAGAAATCATCTATAAATGTATGAAATTATTTGTTATAATTCTCATTTGGCCCTGATTTTTAGGAGACATAATTGCGCATCCACTTAGCTACTTTATAAGGTCTGTACTTTAGAATTCACCATTAAAGTATAATTCACTGTTTAAATTATGATCAAGCCTGAAATAATTTTGTTGCAACTTATTGAATCCCATTTAGCTCACTCGCCAGGACAGATTCAGATGCACACACAGTATTTTTTTTTCCTTTCAAAAATACATTGCAAAAATTACAAGTAAATTGAGTTTTTTAAAGATAAAGAGGGGGGGAGGGAGAGAGGGAGGGAGGGAGAGAGAAATCTAGGGGGATGACAGTAAAAAAGCTTCTCTGTGTACCTACTCTTCCTTTTCTACAGTACTTAAATATCTCAGTAAAGAACTAATCTATCTGGAACTACTGTGTTTTTCAAACTGAGCTGTTCTATATAATTTCGAGCTTGTGAAACATATTTTTTAAAGAAAAGAAACAGCATCCTTTTGCTAAACTCTGTGTTTTTCCCACAGGGATACCACTTATCCTCCACTCAGCCTTTTCTTGGATTTCCAGAGCCCAGTTTAAATGTCCCCATGTTACTGTGCCCACTGTCTTGTTGGATGGGGGAGGGGTGGGGTGAATGCATTTACCTAATTTGGGGTATCTTATACAACACACGGCACAGAAATCGCTTAACATCAGACAGAGGCTGAGTTGCCATTGGACTACAAAAGAAGTCATCTCCTTCTGGGGAAAGCCCCCAACTTTTCATGCAAAAGCCCTTTGTTATTCTAAAATATTTCCAAGTAGGGTCAAGATCTTGAAGCATTAACACCAGTATGTATATAATCTTGAATTACCTGTACTTTTCGGAGTATAAGACGCACTTTCTCTCCCCCCGAAAAGTGGGTGAAAATTATGGTGCGTCTTATACACCGAATGTTGCCGAAGCCATGCCCATCTGCTGGCCCCAGCCCTTTGGCTGTTTTCGGCCTCCACGCATCACATTTTCGGCCTCCACACTCCCCATTTTTAGCCTCCATATGTTTCATTTGTGGCTGGTTCCAGGAAGCGGGGATCAGCAGCAAATAGGCCGCGCCAAACGGGCAGCTGCAACAGTGAACAGGCAGCACTGAATGGGCCGTGCCGAATGGGCCACAGCAGCAGCGAACGCGCTGTGCTGAATGGGCCGTGCCAGTGGCAAACAGGCCGCAGCAAATGGGCCACACCAAACAGGCTGCAGTGGCAGCAAATGGGTGGCAAAAGGGCCATGGCAGCAAACAGGCCATGGTGAATGGGCCACAATGAATGGGCCAGGTGAATACCAGATGGATGCTGGGAGGCAAAGGCAGATTTTTTTTTCTTGTTTTCCTCCCCCAAAAAGGTAGGTGTGTCTTAAAGTCCGGAGCGTTTTATACTCTGAAAAATACGGTATATAGTTTGCCTTCGTGTAACAGCTTCTTAAATACCTATGCTTATTCAATCAGGAATGTTGAATTTTTTTTTCCTTGAAAAGACGCTTTTGCAGCAAAACATCCTCTTTTGCAACAAAGAGGATGAACATTTTTTATTTTTATTTTTATTGCTCGGAAGCATTGAAACAGAGATTGGGGAAAATCTCATTGCCAGAGATGCTGCAATTATATCAGAGGGATGAACTAGAATGGGCTTTGTAAAAAGCAAGGATCCCCCTTGGTTTAAATAACTCATATTCAGCAATTCCTTTATAATCAATAGATCTCATCAGTTATAGCATGTCAATAATGCTATACATCTATTTCATTTAAAGGCGATATACAAATCTTAAGTTAATTACAATGAATTCTTCAGAAAGTCTTTTAAAACTCTGGATGATTTCGATGTTGAAATTAATAAATCTGCTGGGAGCATTTGATAGCATTAAATTTCTTTTAAATCCATTTTAGCAAGTCAATGAGAATTGACTGGAAAGATAATCCATAAATGCTGTTATATATGACATGAGATCAATTGTAACTTTTGTAGATTTGTGTTGGGGTAATTGAACAAATTTATACATACCCTGTTTCCCCCAAAATAAGACATCCCCTGATAATAAGCCCAATTGGGCTTTTGAGTGCATGGCAATAAGGCCAAGCACTTATTTCAGGGTTCAAAAAAATATAAGACAGGGTCTTATTTTTGGGAAAACACAGTACTACCATCTTTGGCGTCATTCCTTTTTGTGAAAATGGTTTTCGAGAAATTGGAAAAATTCAACCTCAGGCATATACATTGATGAAACATAAGAAATTAATTCAATTTTCCAACTTATGGAAAATTGAAATACATACACTATTGTATTTCTTAAAAGAACTATATTGTAAATGAAAGAAGATGGGGAAAAAACTCAAGCTGTTAGCTGCAGGTAACTTCACTCTTCAAAATCCATATTTTAATGACATCAGACAAGTATATAACCTTTGTATGGCCAAGGGCTCTACTTGACATGAGCAGTAGCTAGGGAAGCCCACTTCAAAGGTGAGAACAGAGAAAGGAGGTGTGAGGTGCTCTCACATTCAAGTTTCTAACTTAGAGGCAGTTTGGGAGAAGATTTGGGAATTATTCTCTAAACCCTCAGAGATGTACGTAGCCCTAGAGATTCTGATTGAGCCTGTCTGATGAGAGAATTGTTGTCATAGAGTTGATCTTTCTTTGGTCAGCAATTAACTCTGACTAGGTAGACCAACAAACAAACAACCAGGAGAACCTGAGCTGAAAATAAGTCCGAAAAATAAGGTTTTCAGAAAAAGAGCATGTGAAGGGAGAGACATGAGACTAAAAAAGAACTGGAGTAGCCATTAAAAGCTGATGCCCATGGGCAAAAATGAGGACAAGAGCTAGAATCCAGATGCTAGATCATAATAATACCTCTAGTTTAGATTTATGGGTGCAATGGTGCATGTAGAATAATTGAGGAAAAACTGCTGGCAAAAACTGCTAATTCTTAGTAGTACTACTAAAATAGTAGTGCTAGCACTATTGATTGGGCATGTTAATACATGCCACATTAGTTAATTATGGTGGATATTTTACTCTTGATTTGTGTACTTTCAAAAACACAGTTTATTTGTTGTTTCTTGTGTTGCAAAATTCATTCTGAAGTTGGTATCTGCCTCCATGCCAGGCAGTGTATCTAGTCACTAATTTATGCCTACGTATTAAGAAGTCTAACCATACAGCTTTGTACTTTTCTAGGTTTACAATATTTTTTTAACTCTTTTTAAAACCTTTTTCTTCAACAAATCCAGCTGCAATAATGGCTAAAAATATAATTCCTGCAACATTCTAAACAATAGCTCCACCTGGTGGGGCATTTTGGATTCTTGCTGTACGTTTGAATGCAGTAGATCCATTTTTCAGACTCATTCAAAATTCAGTCATTAATTCATAAATTGCCTTAATGCACCCGGAGTGTAAACATACTGTGCTGAATTATACAACACAGTAGCCTGAAGAAATTTCAAATAGTCTTATATTCGCATCAGGTTGTACAGACCAACTGTTACCTCCTGCAAAATCCAGATGGCAAGATCAGAATAGAGCTGGAAGAGACATTGGAGGTCTTCTAGTCCAACCCGGGGTGAAATCTACTTACCTTCCTAACCGGTTCGGAAGTGCACGTGCCATGCGTAACTTCTGCGCTTGGACCCTCTGCTCATGCGCAAACCCTTCTGCACATGCACAGAGGGTAAAAAACAGGTTACTTCCTGGTTAAAACCAGGAAGTAATGATGACTGGGTGGGTGGGCGGAGCTTTGCACCACCATTGCTACCAGTTCTCCGAACCACTGGCCGCCATCGCTACAGGTTATTTATTTATTTATTTATTTATTTATTTATTTATTTATTTATTTATTTATTATTGCCATTTATATGCCGCCTTTCTCCCTGGGGACTCAAGGCGGCTTACAAAATGACAATTTCCAATACAAATCACAATGAAATAAAATTAAAATCAGTGACCCTATTAAAAACAGTTTAAAATTATGGCAGTGTACCCACAAATGGATCAGTTGAGTTGACGAAAGAGCCACGTCTTCAGCTCACGACGGAAGGAAAGAAGGTCAGAGGCTGTCCTAAGCTCGGTGGGGAATCCATTCCAGAGGGTCGGGGCTCCCACAGAGAACGCCCTCCTCCTGGGGGCCGTCAGCCGACATTGTTTGGCCGACAGCACCCTGAGGAGGCCGACTCTGTGAGTGCGCACAGGACGGTGGGAGAGAGGCTGGAGATGGTCCTGCAAGTACCCCGGGCCTAACCCCGGGTTCAGCTGAACCGGTCCAAACCGGGACCATTTCACCCCTGGTCCAACCCCCTGCTCAAGCAGGAAACCCTATGCCACTCAGACCGGCTGCTATCCAGTCTTTTCTTTAAAACCTCCAGTGATGAAGCACCTACAACCTCTGAAGGCAAGCTGTTCCACTAGTTAATTGTTCTCACTGTTAGGAAGTTTCTCCTTAATTCCAGGTTGCTTCTCTCCTTCATTAGTTTCCATCCATTGTTGGATGGAAGTCTTGCCATCTAGTGCTTTGGAAAATAAGTTGACTCCCCTCTTCTTTGTGGCAGCCCCTCAAATACCGGAATACTGCTATCATGTCACCCCTAGTCCTTCTTTTCTCTAGACTAGACATATCCAATTCCTGCACCCGTTCTTCATCTGTTTTTGTCTCCACGCCTTTAATCATCTTAATTGCTCTTCTTTGCACTTTTTCCAACATCACAACATCATTTTTGTAATGTGGTTATATAAACTGGATGCAGTGTTCCAGGTGTGGTCTTACTAAGACTTTATAAACTGGTACTAAGATTCTAGGCTTCTGTTTATACTGCCAATGATTGTATTAGTTTTTTGGCTGCTGCTGCACATTGCTGGCTGGCTTATGTTTAAGTGGTCATCCACTAGGACTCCAAGGTCCCTCTCACAGTTACTGTTTTTGAGCAGGTTTCGCCTAATCTATACTTGTACCATTGGTTTTTCCTGCCTAGATGTAAAACATTGCTTTTCTCCACATGAAATTTCATGTTGCTGGATAGGGCTCATTGTTCAAAGCTATCTTTTTGGATCCTGACCTTGTCTTCTGTGGGGGTTAGCTATTCCTGCTAGTTTAGTGTCATCTGCAAATTTGATTAGTTCCCCTTCTATCTAAACTTGTAATATCCCACTGCTTACTTCCCCCCATGTAGATGTATCATGTACCATGCAGATGTAATGGTCTACTTTGTCGAATGCCTTGCTGAAGTCTAAATATATTTAAAATGTCCACAGCATTTTGCTGGTCTACTAATTTAGTCACTTTGTCAAAGAATGAAATAATATTGTTTTGACATGATCTGTTTTTAACAAACCCATGCTAGCTTTTAGTTATAACTTCATTTGTTTCCTAATGACAAAAAAATGCATCTGTGTTGTGACCCCGACTCCCAAGCCTGTCCTAACAGAGGAAGAGGACTCAGAAGGTGATGGGGAGGAACTGACAAGGCCTCCCTCTCCAGGACCCTCCTCTCTGGCAATGCCTCAGGTTCCATCCGAAGGCCAAGATATGCCAGGAGGAAAGCATATTGGAACAACAACAGATAGGGAGCGAGGATGATGAATCCTGGCTTGATCCCAGGCAGCGTCAGACGGAGAAGCGTGCGCAGCAATGAAAGAGGCGTGGCCAAAGATTGAGCTGAGTCACTGAGCCACACCCCACAAGGAATAAAAGTGGGTGTGATTGCTCTTCAGACTTTGTGACAGTCTAAGTTAAAAACCTGAGAGTCACATCGCGTTATCTGAAATATGGATTGGACCTTGGCCAATTCTTACTTCGTGGATTACTTTTTGCTACTGAATCGGACTGAGGAGAAACTCTCTCTTGCTGACTATGAATGAAAACTGACTTGGCAGGCATTTCGCAGTTTACTGCCAAAACTCTTATCTGCAAGGGTTTCTAGTCTGATTGCTTAATAAAATCTTGGCAAGCGTGCCTGGTTGTGTGTTTGCCTGTGTGGGGAAGGGGGACAGAACAATCTGGATTTTTGTAGTACAGCTCTGGCAGTCCTAACTAATGATAACAGAAACATTATTTGTGAGATTTATTTATCTATCTAATTTACACAGCCACCCACCTCACAGGCAAGTGACTCTGGGCAGCAGACAACAAAATTAAAACATTATTTTGTTCTTCTCTGAGGACACTTAACACATTAGAAAAACTGTTGCAAGTAATATCGCTCTCTCTTAGTCATCCGATCCTATGTACAAAAAAGATTGAACCAAAGTAATGTATTCAGTAAAGACTTTTTGTATATATAATGCTGCCTCCAATCCATCCAAGGTCCATTTAGTCCCACCTTCTCTTTGTCCCAGTGGCCAATCAGAAGCCTAAGAGAAGCCTTAATGAAGAATATAGTCACTTTGCACTGTTTTTGTATTATTGATATTGTTCATCCTGTTTGAACATGTAGAAGATTGCTTTAATATACTGCAGGTTATTACAGTTGGGCAGCAGGAAAATTAAAGTAGCAAAGAAGGGATATATCAAAGACAATTGTCTTGTGTGATTATTAACCTTATGTATTAATAAGTAGTAATTATTATTAATTTTGAGTCCCTTTTCTATTCCTTGAAGAGGTTTTTTCCCAAAGGAAGACATTCTATAGCCATATTTTGACAAAATTTACTGTAAATTTCCAATGGCAAGCAAATTATTGAGGTTTTAACTCATTTAGCATCAATGCAATCAGCTTTGATGTCTAGCTTAACCATCTATCAGTCATGACCCGTCTTTCAATTTCCAGCTCTTCCTATCCCATTGCTTTCACATTGTTCCATTGTTCCACTTGACTTACAGGAAGCTGATATTTCTCAGAATCCACTGGTCTTCCCACCTCCATGCAGGCTGTCAACCAGCTGACATCAAGAATCTTGAATCTTGAGCTGTCCTCCATCTTGTGTTTATGCAGCCATCCGAGGATTTCAGAGCAGGAATTATTCTCAGCCACAACGTGGGTGACACAATCACTAGAAAAACAAGTATAAAGGTTAAACTTCCTCTTGAGAAGCAATAGCAATAGCATTTAGACTTATATATCCCTTCACAATGTTATACAGCCCTCTCTAAATGGTTTATCATCGGCATGTTTATCATCGGCAAATGAGGACCCAACAATCTGGGTCATTTTATCGACCTCAGAAGGATGGAAGGCTGAATTAACCTTGAGCTGATTAGGATCAAATTGCTAGTAGTCAGCAGAATTAGCCTGCAATACTGCATTCTAACCACTGCGCCACCGCAGTGCTTAGCAAGATTTTATAACAGCAAAACAAGAGAACTGCCAGAGAGGGAGGGAGGGAGATGCAATTTGATGTTATAAGAACTCCAAATACGTTAATACATTGCAATGATTTTCTAAAACTCAGACTTAGTATCAATTAACCGCCTCATAAGTTAAAAGTCTGTAGAGATTCTCAGTCATCCAGGTCATGGTTGTCCCAAAGGTGTTTTTTCAGGAGGCAACTGGACTTTCTTGTTTTTTCTTTGAAGACATTTCGCTTCTCATACAAGGAGCTTCTTCAGCTCTGAAACTTCCATTCCCACTATCCTGTCAGAGCTGAAGAAGCTTATTGGATGAGAAGCAAAATGTCTTCAAAGAAAAAACAAGAAATTCCAGTTGCCACCTAAAAGAGCACCTTTGGGACAGCCTCATAAGTTGTATTTTTCTCAGCCATTTCATGACTGCAGTATGAAAAAAATGGCATGCTTAGATCCTATAATAATGAAGAATCTTAATATTACCCCGTTGCCTTGTGAATAAATTGTGTGCCTGGTCAGTGTCTGGAATATAGCCCAAAAAAATCTCTTGGGCTAAATATTTTAAGCATTTCATTGCTAATATTTTCCACTAAACTTCAATCCTCAAAAGTAAACCCTTTGTACATAACAATTTGTTAAGCATACAGGAAACAATCCCTTTGAACTATGTGCTGTATATAGCAAGCAAGCACATCTTTAAATGTAAGCATAACAGTCTGTGCTACACTGATATTTTAGTTGTGGCTTTAATGAAACTTTAATGATTGGGTGACTAGGTAACTAATTATAACTGTTCTTAAATCACTACTCAACCAGACATCCTTATGGCAGAGTCTGGTTTGGCATATTACGCAAAACATTAGAAATGGGCAGGCCACAACGTGCGTTCTCTGAGAGGGTTAGCACAATTGTTTTAAAAGGTATCTGTGTATCTAGAAAATGTGTACCTATAATCCCTTCACTTCACTGGGGGTTCTAGCAGAAGTGTTCTTGGTACATGAACACAAGTGCAGGCAGCTTCAAAACAACCAACTCTTCTAGAAGACACCACTCCAAATACATACTAGAACTATGTAACATTTCCTGCTATTAACCCACAGAATGTAAGTTGATGGAATGACCCCTTTCAGTGGCAGTGACATAAACAGTGACTTGCCAGCACAGTTAATTAGCGTCCCAGGCTTAGTAAACACTGCAAGATGTTATAGTGAAGAACAGAAATGTGAATACTCAAAAGAAACAGAAAACAGAAAAAATCATTGAAAGAATAAAGGCTTTTAAAAGTTCTTAAGGGATACGGAGGGAATGAATAAATATTTTCACGTTTTCTTCCCTTGACTTTCACTCTTCATTGTTTATGTTCTACCTGTATTATTTTTATAAGTAACCCAAGGTGGCAAGCATACCTAATACTCCTTCCTCCTCCTCCTTCTATTTTCTCCATGACCACACCCCTGAGAAGTGAGCTGGGCTAAAAGAACAGGACTAGCCCAAAGCCACCCAGATGCCTTTCATGCCTTATGTCTGTGATGGCGAACCTATGGCACACGTGCACACATAGCCATATATGTGGGCACACGAGTGTTGCCCTAGCTCAGCTCCAGCGCGCATGTGCATGCCAGCCACCTGATTTTCCGGCCTTCCAGGCCCACTGGATATTGGGAAACGGGCTGTTTCTGGCCTTCGGGGGGCCTCTGGGGCAGTGGGGAAGGCCGTTTTCGGCCTCCCCAGGCTCCTAGAAAGCCTCTGGAGCTTGGGGAGGGCAAAAAATGGGCCTACCAGGTCCACCATGCCATCACATGCCAAAAGTGGGGAAGCGTGGGGGGTTGCAGGCACACGCGCAGGGGGGTGGGGCACATTGAATTATGGGTATGGGCATGCGCGCATGCTCCCCCTGCAGTCCCCCCTACTTTTCGCATGTGGCAGCAAAAAGGTTAGCCATCACTGCCTTAGGTGGAACTAGAACTCATGATCTTCTGGTTTCTAACCTGGCACCTGAATCACTGCACTATCTCCACGGTGGCACAGTGGTTAGAGTGCAGTACTGCAGGCAACTTCTACTGACTGTCGGCTGTCTGCAATTTGGCAGTTCAAATCTCACCAGGCTCAAGGTTGACTCAGCCTTCCATCCTCCCGAGGTCGGTAAAATGAGGACCCAGATTGTTGGGGGCAATATGGTGACTCTATAAATCACTTAGAGAGGGCTGTGAAACACTGTGAAGCAGTATATAAGTCTAAGTGCTATTGCTATCTCTGTGGCACAATTGTTGCCACTTGTCTTCACAAAGCATATTGTGTTTCAATGGTGGATTTGGCTTAGAGTGATTTTTTAAACAAACAATTTAAGTAATATGGTAACATAGTGGCAGCTTAGAAATCAATTCTTATTAAAACACCATAGTAACATTAGATTTTATGGATATGAATGGAATCTGCAGATGGAATCCTATCCATCCATCAATCACATCCATACATTCTACCACCGAAAAGCAAGGACACACACTTTTCCAATCAAATATCAGCCACCCAGGACCAATCCTAGCGAAGTATGAAAGTCACCTCACTTTGCAATCATCCTGGAACCCCCAAACTAGCCTCTTGTAGAAAACCCCATCCCATTGCTCAACTGTCCTCTTTATATGGAATAGGAAGACTGTCATCTTCCCTGGCATCTTCCCTGGCATCAAAATGTCTTAAGACCAGCTTGAATCTCTCCGTCCAACTATATATGTGCCAATTATGTTTCTACAACATAGTTAGAACATGGTTAGAAATACAGTGAATTCATTCTGATCTTTATCATTTCACAAATACTAAGACCAAAGAAGCCTAACCTGTGGAAAGGTAATGTTAGTAGTGCTGTATTGGGAAAAAATATTGTGCTTGTTCATTATGAAAATAATTATATAGCGCAATCACATTCGGATCCGCTATCTTGAAAATTCCTTTTTATTCCTTTTTATGAGCTTCCACAGGGGAGCTCATTTCTCTGTTGCAAAGCCAGCAAGCATTGCCCATATCATTACAGGGAAGAAATAGCCAGGAATCAATGATTTGGCCTCATTGTTACTTTAATTTTATTATTTCAAAGCTGTTAGTTATTTTCTGCTGCAGGGTTAGTAGCATCTGCACAGAGCAGGGAAATAGGGCAGGGGAAAATAATTAAATCTCCTCCTTCTTAAACTCTAGTACTCTCACCTGAACTTCCCTTGGTGGTATGATAAATTTGAGGCTAAATCGAAAAAGTTGGAAAATGTGGGAATAGATTTCCTACAAAAAATGCTATTTGGTCCAAAGAATTTATTAGGAACTTTGGCAATAGCAATGCCAGGTGAAAGTTTCAGGCAGGGAAAACTCTTAGTTTCTGTTGTAATGTTATCCATCAAGTAGGTAGAGAATGTAGCATAGAGTCTTAGGTTTTCTGGAAACCCAGTTCTTGAATCTATAGAGTAACCATCAAGAAGGAAGACACTCTGTTTGTAAATAAACAATCATTCCAAAGCATCTGGCCAAGAAGGCCAATGATGAAAGGTCCAGAGCAATGAAATAACATTGAAATAAATCACCAACTTCTAGCTTCCTCGTCACTAATTCAAGTTTTGGTCCTTAGGCTGAGCAACGTAATTGTCAGAATCCCTGAATTATTTCCTTACTCTGCGTGTTTTGTTTTGTTCCTCCATTTCATCAACTGATCCCTAAATATTGGTTTAGTTTAATTAACACATTGGTTACTTATTTGCCACTGTCAGCCCTGCTAAGTAAACCAGACAGAATAACAGAGTTGGAAGGAACTTTGGAGGTCCTCTACTCCAACCCCCTGCTCAAGCAGGAAACCCTATACCATTTCAGACAAATGGTTGTCCAATCTCTTCTTAGAGATTTTATTGTTGTAGTACCTATAACCGTGATGGCTGTCAGGGTGACAATTAATCCCATTCTGCTTTTGGGTAATTGCACCTTGATTTAGAGAAGTGGATCGAGGCTTTTCCCTTGAAGCATACTTTAAGAAAATAAACCCGAAGATATATGGTCTTCCGGGTGCGATTCAAGGTGTTGGTTACCACCTTTAAAGCGCTCCATGGCATAGGACCCGGGTACCTCCAAGACCGTCTTCTGCCACCAATAGCCTCCCACCGACCAGTCCATTCCCACAGAGAGGGTCTCCTCAGGGTGCCATCAGCCAAGTTATGTCGGCTGGCGACGCCCAGGGGGAGGGCCTTCTCTGTGGGAGCCCCAGCCCTGTGGAACGAACTGCCCCCGGAAATTCGTAAGATCTCCGACCTCCGGGTGTTTCGCTGCGCATTGAAGACCCTGTTGTTCCGCCAGGCCGGACTATCAACACAATAGTTTTAAATTGGGGTATTTAAATTTATTGGGGTTTTAAATCTGAGCCACTTATTTAATTATTTTAAATTTTATGTTGTTGTTTTGTCTGTGTTTTTAAATAGGCTGTACACCGCCCTGAGTCCTTCGAGAGAAGGGCGGTATAGAAATAAAATTATTATTATTATTAAATTATTATTATTATTATATTTTCTAAGAAAAACTCATTTATTTGTTATAAAGAAAATAAAACATCTCACTAGCTAATTAGTTACATCTTGGCAAAGTTTTCCCAGCCACCTCTCTTGGCCGAAAGAAAGAGTTTTTAGAGGAAAGTGAAAGAATGTAGACATGCGCAGTTAGCTTAAAGATAAGAAATAAGAACTTGACAAGCTACGGTAAGTCTTAGAGTTCAAAAATAAGAGCTCATCTGGTAAATACAAAAATGCAGTGACAATGGCGAACCTATGGCATGCGTGCCACAGGTGGCATGCGGAGTCATATTGGTGGGCATGTGAACATTGTCCTAGCTCAGCTCCGGCGTGCATGTGCACACCGGCCAGCTGATTTTCGGGCCTTTTAGGACCACTGGAAGTCAGGAAACAGGTTGTTTCCGGCCTCCAGAGGGCCTCTGGGGGGGGGGGAAAGGCCGTTTTTGCCCTCCCCAGGTTCTGAGAAAGTCTCTGGAGCCTGGGAGGGTGAAAAATGGGCCTACCGGGCCCACCATGCCATCACGTGCAAAAAGCAAAGGGAGCTTGGGGGGTCTCATTGGGGGGTGCATTGAATTATGGTGCGGGCACACTCATGCACAACACCCCCCTCTCCATGCTTTTGGCACGCGACAGCAAAATGGTTAGCCATCACTGACCTATAACTTCTGGAGGCAAGTTGTTCCACTGATTAATTGTTCTAACTGTCAGGGAATTTCTCCTTAGTTCTAGGTTGGTTTTCTCCTTGATTAGTTTCCATCTATTGCTTCTTGTCCAGACCAGGAAAGCAATACCACAGGAAAACTAAAACAATGTTTATTGCAATTGGCTCTAATCACACAATCTTGCAATTTTATTGTGCTGTACCTCCTCCAACCTTACACTTCAGTGAATCAGGGCGGTTTCTGTCTGACCTGCTTCCAAATGTTATTTCATAGCTCTGGACTTAAAGCCCCTTTTGCCTAGGTATCAGTTCCTGCATATTTCATCAAGCCTTTTTTCTTTCTTTCTACAGGTTCCCACAGGCAATAAAGCAGCAAATTACTGAACATCCGAAATGTGATTATCTGTTGATTTGGGGCAGGAAATGAAATAAGAGACATCCAGTCTTTGGATAGATTTAATGCATTTTAAATGTAGCTTCACAGCTTGCCATGATAACAGAAAACATAACAGAAGCAGTGACATCACAATTCCTTCCACGCTTGCATTCCAATAATCAGAAGCGGGAGCATGAAGTATGGCATTTGATTGGAACAATCAAATCTCAGCACATTTCATCATTTCCCCCTCTCGGACCTGTGGAGACCCATGACCTTAAATTGCAAAATTTAAAAACCAAGATTGATACACATGTCAGAACAATATCTCTTGTAGTCTATGGAGATTCTCAGTCATCCAGTCATGGTTTCCCCAAAGGGAGCTTTTTTTCAAGAGGCAACTAGACTTTCTGGTTTGTTTTTTTTTAAGACGTTTCACTTCACATCCAAGTAGTTCCTTCAGCTCTGAAGAACCCTTCACCATCCAGTCAGAGCTGAAGAAGCTTCTTGGATAAGAAGCGAAACGTCTTCAAAGAAAAAAACAGAAAGTTCCTCTTGCCTCTTGAAAAAAATAGGGACACATCTCTTGAAATTAACCTGCCCTTTTGCATGATATCATGACATTACCCAGGCTTGCTAGTCCTGATCACTGAAAATAATCTCTCGGTCAAAAGGAAGGATGCTTCACTGCTCATCCCCTTTTCCATTTTTAAATGGAGTTTCTGACTAAAGTTTTATAGCTCTCGTGTTGTTTTCTTTGTGTCTTGAGAACCCTGTGCTTTATGCAACTCGCTAGACTTGAATATCTTTAGGGTATGTCAGCAAAGCTTTGAAAGCTAATCCAGAATTCTACTTTCATATCAGCCCCACCAGCTGTTAACAAAAATGATAGAGATTGGATTTATGTTTAACCCTTTTTTATTATTGTCTGGTCCAACATCCCAGAAGGGAAAATTAGAAGAGCTTTATGCTGTTATACTATATAAATATAAACATACTACAGTATATAAGCAATTTATATCTGTGACAATATAGTATTGTACTATGGCAGTGGTTCTCAACCTGTGGGTCGGGACCCCTTTGGGGGTCGAACAACCCTTTCACAGGGGTCGCCTAAGACAATCAGAAAACACATATTTTCAATGGTCAATGGAATAATTTTATGGTTGGGGGTCACCACAACATGAGGAAATGTATTAAAGGATCGCGGCATTAGGAAGGTTGAGACCCACTGTACTATGGCAACACAGTATATTGTATTTATCCCCTTTTAGACATTTTAAATCATTCTGAGCACTCTTTTACACTGGAAAAGTGTGATATAAGTTGTCCTGAGTAGTAGCCAGTCAATGCTACGGGTATCTGTTCAAAAGAAAGTTCTCATTCAATTCAGTGGGATTTATTCTGGGAAAATGAAACTGAGCCAAAAGGGCTGTGCAGTACTTCAGATTTGAAGTAAAAAAAAAAAAATGCTCTGAGATGTGCTTTTCTATGGATCACACTGAAGCTGTGGAGGGGAGTCACAGGATCCTGGGGAAATTTAAAGAGCTGCCAATTTAAAGAGCTAAAAACAGCCACAAAAGAATTCCTGTGTATTCCATATCACATTTTTGATATGGGCCTGAAATGGTGTCCAGTTCTAAGAACAACTTTCCCCAAACTGGTGTCTAGATATGCTGAGATTTCTGCTTGCAAATTTCTAGCCAGTGCCCAAAGTTGAGGAAGGCCAAAATAAAAAAGATTTTAGCAGAGAAGCATAATCCTGTGCATGCTTGCTCAGAAGTAAATCCCACGGAGCTCAATTAGATTTCTTTCCAGCAAACACAGATAGGACTGTAGTCTAGTATCTTAATGATCAAACTGGTTACACATCATTTTTCAAATCAACATTGTGTTACCTTCCCCTTTAATTAAACTGATGTGCTCTGCTTTGTTGTCTCAAACAACAACAAAAAAATTCAGTTAGAGTTGTTTAACTTCTGCTTCCTGTGGTTTATATCCCTTTATATAAAATGTGCATATTTAATGTATTTGTACATAGCTGAAGTTCTGGGAACTCTGCCATTTCTACACTCACAACAGCAGTTCAGCCAGCATGCCCTAGTTTCTTCTGTTATTTTACAGCTGCGTTTATCCTTGGTCCAAAAAAATATATGTAAGAAATGTAGAATTTCCACAGATATTGTTGACGTTTTTTTTTTAAATAAATAGATTGACAGTTTTAAATTGTCCTGGTTGAAGTGAATTTAAAACGGTTTCCAGTAAAACAAGGGACACTTTCCAGTGCTGGATTAAAAAAAAAAAACGAGAACCGAAATTGTCAAGTTCTCTTTTCTTCTTCACATTTGCTCTGGCTGAAGTTATCAATTTGCTATCAGGGACAGGAAGAGTCAGAAAGAAAAGAGGTTGGTTGCTTTTCCTTTGTCCAGCTAGGAAGCTATGTCTAGCTGACTTCGAAATGTTAAATGGGATTGAATGGGGGTCAAAAGCCTGGGTGGGGAACCCACAGTCCATCCCATTTAGAGGAATCTAAACAGGGGTGGGCTTCAAAAATTTTAGCAAGGGGTTCTCTGCCTGGTTGCTGGATGGGCATGGCCATGGTGGGCGTGGCCTAGTCGGCCTCCTGCACCATGACGGGGGGGTGTTTTTGCCCTCCCCGGGCTACAGAGGCTTTCCTCAAGCCTCTGGGAGGGCAAAAATGACCTCCCCAAGCTCCAGAGATCCTCTGGAAAAAGGCCCATTTCCGCCCTTCCTGAACTTCCAGTAGGCCTGTTTTTCACCCTCCCTGGGCCTCCACGCATGCCCTGCACTTACCTGCATCCCAAAACAGCCGCGTGGGGAATCTTGGGAAGGGAGGGGTGGGCGGGGCGGGGCAGGGCCAGCCAGGAGTGGGATTTGGGGGTTCTCTGAACTGCACAAAATCTTAGGTAGAGGTTCTCCCAAACCCCTGTGAACCCCCAGCAGCCCACCCCTGAATCTAAAAGTATCCCGCAAGAAGACCATGGCAATTTATACTTTCACCAAGAATAGGGTTAGGGATTAAGGGCACAAAAATGTGCCCATGAACTCACCAGCCTGAAGAAGATTTTTGCACTTCTGACTGATTTTTGTCTTTCCGACACTGGCAGCTGCAAATGCCAACTGGCCATTGACCATTTAATAAGTATTTTTGAAAAAATTGGGACACCCTGATGGGTACTAGTGAAGCTACTTTTGTGACCATATTTATTTTTGGGTTAGGCCCAGACCAAAAGTGGGAAAATAGTCCCCAATGCTTTCTGAAAATACTATGTGATTACCTGGTCATTTTGCCCAAAATAGTTAGTGTAAGGGGCTTATTACTTTATTTAATTTACTTATTACTTTATTTATTTACTTATTATTACTTATTACTGCTTAGATATTAAGACATCCCTCTTCCTGCTTGTAAAATCCCACTGAAAGAATGACTGGAATTTAAGGCGGGTAGTTTGGGAATTCAGCAGTACTGTACAAATCCTGAATTGGCCCAGTGCCACATGTGAAGGGCACCAAAACTAAAGTAATAAGCACACCGGTTGGGATTTGGGAAATGGAGATACAGCTTCTATCAATATATTTAAACTGTGGATTACAAAATTTTCGATATGGATTTGTTCCTCTCAACATTAAGTCTTCCTTTATTTATTTTCTAAAATATTTCCACCAGAGGATGGTACATGTGTTCAAAATCAGCCACAGTGTTAACTGTCTTGGAGCAGTGATTTCTTTCCAGTGCCATTGTTTGGTTGGTTGTGAAGCTGTGCCTCTAATTCCCCTGTCGAAAAATGTCTTTCTTCAGCCTCTTTGTAACTTCTGAACTTCAGATCCTATAAGGGGCATGTTAGCTTTAGGCTTGGCAGCTCTGCCTCCATGTCCCAGACAAATTGAGCAGGGGTGAATTTGACAAGTATTTCATTCATTTTCTCAGTCTCTTCAACACCAGACAAAGTCCAATCAGGGTGATTCTCTCTCCTTCTCTCTCCCCTCGTTGTCTTATATGGGATTGGGAGGGGTGGGAAGATTTTTGTTGCTAGAGAACGCTCCTTGTTTTCAAGACAGCAGAAATTAAGACAATCATGGATTGTTTTCAAACAGATGTTGAGGTTTGGGAATGAAGATGGTGGCAATTTGGAAGCAACTTCAAAATTCTGAATTTTAATCCATTGTCATTTCTGCACATCTAAGGGTTCTCTCTCTCTCTTACACACACACACACACACATACACCTTGTTCTTCCCTACTAATACAACTTCTCTGCCACTTCAGATTTCTTCTTCCTGACCCCTGTCTTTACCATCAGTGGTTGGTAAATATTTGAGAAGGAACTGCAGATGGTGGGAGAGGCCAAAACATTTTCATATCAGGTTCAAATGTTTACCAATGTTATTTTTCAATCTTCATTGGCAGCTGGCTGGTTATTTTTGTTGACTTGTTGCCATGGCTGGTTGATTTTAAAATTGGTGTCTATTCCTGGTGAGATATGCAATGCTTGCTTCAGAGTTATTTTGAGAGAAAGGCCTTGTACTCAAATTAATAAGAGGAATGTCATAAGATTGTTTACATGATTTGAAGTCTTGGAGGAGGAAAAGTGGGCTGTATAGCTAACATATTAAAGATGAATGAAAAGAAATAAAAGCAACTATGAAAAAAAGCAATGTCATCTTTTAATTAAAAAAAATAACTATTTAAAACAACAATCTCCCCCAATTATAGGTAGTCCTCGACTTACAACGACTATTGGGAGCAAAATTTCCATTATTAAGCAAAGTGGTCCTTGAGTGAATCATGTCCGATTTTATGACCTTTTTGCCACAGCTGTTAAGCAAATCACTGCAAATGTTAAGTGATTCAGTCTCCCTCCATTGACTTTGCTTCTCAGAAGCCATCTGGGAAGGTCCAAATGATGATTATATGACCCTAGGATATTGCCACCATATTAAATACATGCCAGTTGCCAAACACACAAATTCTGATCTTGTGACTGTGGGGATCTGCAACAGTTGTAAGTGAAGTACCAGTTGTAAGTCACTTTTTTCCAGTGCCATTGTAACTTTGAATGGTTGCTAAATGAATGGTTGTAAGTCATGGACTACTCTGTATAGAGACTAGCAACGCAGTATTGGAAATTGAATTACAAAATGTTATCTCAGCAGCAGCGTTAAAGGCAGGCAAACATTTGGAAATGGGACTTGCATTCCTTTACAAACAACATTACAGCCCCCAGGAGTCACAGGGGAAGAACAGTGATATGGCGACATTGCTTGAGGGGAATATGGATGGCGCTGTGGTCATTTGTCCCTCCTAGAGGGAAGGGAGATTTAATCAAGCTAAAGTATGTAATGTTTATCAGAAACATTTTTCTTAGATCAGGTTTGGAAATTCATATATTTCCATGGACTGCAATGCCTTCATAAACCTCCATGGAATGCGACAACTTGCCACAGGCAACTTGCTGTGGCCATCTCACCATGGCCAACTTATCATGGCCAACTCTCCATAGCTAAGATGCTGTGGCCAACTTACCATGGCCAACTCTCCCATGGCCAACTCGCTGTGGCCATCTCCCCATGGCCACCTTACCATGGCCAATTCGCCATGGCCAACTCACCACAGCCAACTCTCCATGGCCAACTCTCCATGGCCAACTCTCCATGGCCAACATGCTGTGGCCACCTCCCCATGGCCACCTCTCCATGGCAAACTCATCATGGCCAACTCACTGTGGGACAACAATTTATCAATCCAATTTAATTATTTAAAATAAATAATTGTAAAAATAAAAAAAATAAAAAAAATTGTTTTAAGTGTTGTCATTCAGATTTCATTTTGTCCCTCCTTTTGCATCCTTTCTATTCCACCATTTCTTTGCTATCAGTGTAACTCTTATCCTGCAGTGTCCCGAAGTGAGTTGGCTGCGGCAAGTTGTCCCATGGCACCTTAGCCATAGCAAGTTAGCTATGGTGAATTGGCTGCAGTGCATTATCATAGACCTCCTCCAAATATATCAGTGGAAAAGACTGGTTCCCCTTCCTTCCTCCCCAAAACTCTTCCATTCAGGTCAATGTCAGGTCAGAAAACATGAGTGATTGCACCAAGGCACTTAATGACAGGTGAAATGGCAGGTGGGCCTTAAAGACCAAAGGGCCAGAGGGCTCCATATGTTCCAGACACAATGTTTATAATCTCCAGTATCAGCTCTCTAAGTAACAATACATATGTTTATTCAAGATAGATTCATTCTCCGATTTTGCATCAGTGTAACTGATGTGCTTCCACATATGTAACAGATATAATGTTCATGTAATAGAAAAAGGCAGCTGATAGAAACCTTCCTTGTGTAAGATGGCCAGGAGCAAAGTTAATTTAATTGTGGCTATAACATTCAGCACTACTGCTATATTAAGATGCCTGAGTGTTCTTTCAACACTTCGCTAATGAGATTCTCCAAATTAAGAAGGTTTATTTACAGGAACAAGATATTATGCACTGTGATATTATTTTCCTTTAACATCTGCTGTTGCAATTTTCTACATTTGGCCATTTAGTTTAGCTCAAGTTTGCGGGTAGAGATCATTCCATGGATCCCCATTTTAAAAAGCGTGAAATCCAATGTGGATCAGAGGGCTATAACCTTGTCCCCATCCTCATGTTATACTTCTGATCTAGATATTATGCTATAGCTTTGGAAAGAAACCTTCTTTCCAAAACATATATCAAAAATATCTCAGAAACCACCAACAGACTATTACAACCACATGAAATCAGCACAGCACCCAAGCCAACTAAAGCCCTTCAAAACATCCTAAAAAAACCCAGAAGGTTCAGCAGCCACAGAAGAAGAAAAAACAAGAGGCAACTACAACGTACAGGGTAATGACTGCAACAGCGACTGCACAGGAGAAATAGGCAGAAGTCTGGCAGAATCCATCCATGAGCCTCAATTAGCAACCAGAAGACATGATGAGATCTCTTTAATTTCACAACATATGGACAGACTTAGCCAGACTTAACAACTGGGAAATTGTGACCATTGTGACCATCCTAGATCAAGCCAAGTCCAAAAATGCTAAATAATTTCTAGAAGCTTGGCACTCTGACAAATTAGCCAACAATAGACACATAAATGATATCTACATATTGTGCAAACAAACCAAAAAGGAAACAAAAAAACCAAAACATCTCCCCACCAGCAATCAATACCCAGATGATTGAGTTTGAGCTGAGTTTATTTAGATTTATATACCACCCTACTCCCGAAAGACTCATAGACTAACTCCAAGATTAATATTAGACCAACAATCAAGAAGTGAACAACGCCACAATTAAGGAACTGCCAAACAGCTAACAGTAAACAGCCCAACCAAAGGACCTCCAAGTCCATTTCCACCAACATCGATAGGGCAACTACTAGAATATTAATTGAGAGACCCTATCCTACTAGCACTGATGATGTTACCTAGTTTGGGTAATGAAACGCATGCAAGAAAGCAACCAAACTCACCAAGGACCTCTCAAGAATCCTTCTGTTGGCTAGAGTAACAGATTTCTTTCCAAACTAGGTAGCAGTTTCCAAATATTCAGATTTACAATAGTGACAACTAAGAAATATATACTGATGAAGGCAAAAAAGCTTGCAGAGACCCTGAAAAACAAATCCTATGAAGAAGTCTGAAGGTGGTGACTCCACTCATTCTGAAAAAAAATAGCATCTAAGTAGTATATGATAACCACTTTCAAATATTACTCCAGAGTGCTTTCTTCAAGCTGTTACCTTCAGATGAAAGGGAATATACTTTCAAGAATTCTAAACCAACTCCTCAAAATTTTAGGAGTTATTGTCCCAGAACTCTGGAGAACTTCAAGCTGGAGAAAGTTGTTTCAAAAACAACATCAACAACTAGAAAAGTTTCAAATGTAAAAAAAATGAGTTTTGACTAAATGTTCATCAGAGAAACATCCCGCTGTGTAGATAGTTTAGGAGGGAAACAAACACCCCAAATGTAACATATTCTCTTCATAATTGATCTTAAGCAAAAATTACACATAAAGTGTTGATATTGTGCCTTGTAGAAGTAAAGCATTTACTCATTTGGCTTCAGCAATAGGACCACATTCAACTCCTCTCACTCCATACTTGTGGCACCTAAAAAACCTCTCCCTTCAAAATACCACCAAACTTCACTGGCGTATTGCTGATTTTCAGTGACATGGTTTTATATTGGTCTCTTTTTAAGTGGTAGCTTCTTGTTAATCTTAACTGAACCTAAATAACCCAAGCAGGGTAGACCAGATTATTATTTAGAAAATCTCAGGGTCGTAGGGTAGACTGGGAAGTTGAAAACCACATCCTAGAGTAAAACAATAGCAACCTATTTCCATGTTGTGGCCAAAAAAATAACAAGGATGTGTACAACTAGTTTTTGAGAATAAGGGAGATGGCTTTGGTAAAGATTTTCAGGCTCCATAACCTAGTCAAAAGTACAGAATGTGTGAATAATGTTCAGGAGTGGATCAGTAGAGATCTCCTTATAAAAAGGGGAGGAGGTACAGCAGAATCAGACTTGCAAGTTTACCTCATTATAGCCAAATGTCAATAAAAGTTGCAATGTATGGTTGTGAATGTTGGACCACAAGGAAGCCTGAGCATCAAAGAATTGAGGCCTTTGAACTATGGTGCTGGAGAAGACTCCTTCTAGTCATTGGACTGCAAGGTGATCAAATCGGTCAGTCCTAGAGGAGATCAACCCTGACTGCTCTTTAGAAGGCCAGATCCTGAAGATGAAACTGAAATATTTTGACCACCTAATGAGAAGGAAGGACTCACTGGAGAAGAGCCTAATGCTGGGAACGATTGAGTGCAAACGAAGAATGGGACGGCAGAGAATGAGGTGGCTGGATGGAGTCACTGAAGCAGTCGGCATGAGCTTAGATGGTCTCCAGCAGATGGACAGGAAGGCCTGGAGGAAAGTTGTCCATGGGGTCGCAATGGGTCGGACACAACTTCACAACTAACAACAACAATAACAACAATAAAAGTAGTTTTAGCCCTCCCATGGAGCTGATTTCCTGGTCAGATCAATCTAGTTGGGCTGATAGTACTCATCAGGAGTTGCATTTGAGTTGAGAAAGTCTTCACCTAAACTGGTGCATTAGATCTCTGCAGGATTAATACATTTCTTATCCACTGAATAAGCCTTCTCCTGCCTTCTCCAAAATTGTCCCAAAATTTCAAACCTCCCCTCTCTTGAAACATAACCACATACCTAGCCACAGTCTTACACTCCCATGTGTTAATGCACACTCCCAAGAAAAGAGTGGGGGGAAGGTCCACTCTTGTGTTTGGAAACTGGCCTAGATTGCAGCTACAATTGTGGGAAAGCACCCTGATTCCTTCAGAGTAGGATTCCCAATCAGATTTTCCCTCCTAAACAACATCTATTAAAACTCTGCAGTTATTAATTGCCTGTTGAGGTGGTACCATAATATATCTAACTCCTTCACACGCCTTCTCTATTGAAATAATAAGGATGGCTCACTTGTAAAAAGCCTTATTTACTATAGAACACCCACATTACTTTGAAATAGGGCATTGAAATCAGAGCACTGCAAAATGCACAGAAATATCATTATACACAAGACTAAAATCTCATTCCATAATTGGAACATAGTAAAATATGCTTTTAATATATGGTGCTGGAGAAGACTCCTGCAAGTCCCTTGGACTGCAAGGCGATCAAACTGGTCAGTCCTAGAAGAGATCAAACCTGACTGCTCTTTAGAAGGCCAGATTGAGAAAGATTGAGGGCAAAAGAAGAAGGGGACAACAGAGAATGAGGTGGCTGGATGGAATCACTGAAGCAGTCGATGTAAGCTTAAATGGACTCCAGGAGATGGTAGAGGACAGGAAGGCCTGGAGGAACGTTGTCCATGGGGTTGCGATGGGTCGGACATGACTTCACGACTAACAACAACAACAACAACAACAACAACAATAAAATATGCTTAAACTTAACATTATATGCAGAATTAATTATTTAACAAAGAGGGCCTCATTCTGAATGTATAGATATTTACCATAGATATATAGATTGTCCTCAACTTACAACAATTCATTTAATGACCAATCAAAGCTACAACAGCACTGAAAAAAGGGACTTATGACCATTTTTCACACTTACAACCGTTTCAACATCCCCATGGTCATGTGATCAAAATTCAAAAGCTTGGCAACTGACTCATATTTATGATGGTTGCGGTGTTCCAGGGTCATGTGATCACCTTTTTGCGACATGGTGATCAATGAGGCAAGGAAGTAAAGGAAAGTCAATGGGGAAGCCAGATTCACTTAACAACCTTGTGACTAACTTAACACCTGCAGTGATTTATTTAACAACTGTGGCAAGAAAGATCATAAAAGGGGAAAAACTCACTTAACCAATGTCTCACTTAGCAACAAAACTTTCAAGCTCAATTGTGATCATAAGTCGAGGAGTACCTGTACTGCTAAATGCAGTTGTATATTAATAACTATTGTTATAGCACTAAATGAAGCTAAACATAAATGTTGCTCAACAAGCTACTTATTCTAAAGATACATTAATATTTCATATTAAAGCTCGATGCTTTGTTATTTTTCTAGCACTTTTTCAAATGTGGGAAATGTATAAAATTACTAAAAGATCTTCAGAAAAATACCTATATACGCTTTCTGGTACTTTATACACTCAAGATGCACACACCTGTAAGAGTTGAAGGCAACACTTGAGTCCCAAATCATGTTGGCGGAAGCTCACACCAAAAGAAAATGAAGTTGGCAGGACATTTAATAGACACTAATAGAAGTAAATGAGCTTCAGACCATATTATTATTTAATATTTTTTCCATCCTGTCACATTAAAGATTATTAGACTGAGTCATGTTTTGGAGAAGCTCTGGGGTACCTCTCAAAGTTTCCAAGCGGTATCTGTGCTTTTAGTGCTCAGACTGTTCAAACCTTTTGGACACACTTATCTACACTGATATGCATAGACTTGTACTGAACAATTTTTCAACCCAACTCTCCATACAAAGAGCTATTAATTGTTTTCATACCTGAGTTCATTTTCTACTCGGAAGCCTTTTCTTCTTGCTAGATCCATCAGGAAGGTTCTCCTGGTCATTCCCATTTTCCTCTCCACAATGAAAATGATGATGTCCCTAAACTCTATTTTGTAGCTGCTCAGAGGAACTGCAATTTGCATTCTTTTCTGCCTTTTCCTCATGGGACTGAAGTTGGTAGTTTTGATCTTATTCATGACACAACATCTACTTTCCTTTGTTTATTGAAACCTAGACTTCACTCAGGAAAAAATAAAGCTTGCAGTCAATTCGTCTGGCCAACCAAAAGCCTGCTTTTGAAGTTACCATCCAGTGATATCACTTGCTCTCTTCCCACCCACCCCAAAGTCACAAAAAGCAAGTTTTATACTGTAAAACTTGCTTCCCCCCAACTATTTATCATTTTTTTCAGAGTGCTCCTGAATCAGACAACTGCGAGTACTTTCTAGAAAATCAGAAAAGACGGAATTACTGTCTTTTTGTCTGTCCTATTTGAAAGAATAAAACTTATTTGAAGATGATTTTTGTAATAATAGATTTATCTAAGGAACTATAGCAGGTGAATGTCTTATATAAACAAAATAGCTTCACTGTGAGATAATAAACCCAGCTATACAGAAGCTAATTTAGCTAACTAGTCAAAATATTGTCCTCATTTTCAAGTACTAAGTACTGAGCAGGCTTTCAAAGACAGCTTCTTAGTACAATGTCAGTGAGATGGGAACTAAAGTCCTGAGCACAAAAATCCATATGGATTTATAATATTCCTGTTCAAATGCTTGTCCATACAAGATCACATGTAAAATTCCTTACTTCTCCACTGTAACCTTAATTTAAGATGGAAATCTAAAGAGGCAGTAGTGTGTGTGTATATATACACACACATATAAACACATATGTGGAGGAAAGGGATGGCTAAGACGCTGAGTTTGTCAATTGAAAGGTCGGCAGTTCAGCGGTTCGAATCCCTAGTGCTGCATAATGGGGGGAGCTCCCGTTACTTGTCCCAGCTTCTGCCAACCTAGCAGTTTGAAAGCACGTAAAAAATGCAAGTAGAAAAATAGGGACCACCTTTGGTGGGAAGGTAACAGCATTCCCTGTGCCTTTGGCATTTAGTCATGCTGGCCACATGACCACGGAGATGTCTTCAGACAGCGCTGGCTCTTTGGCTTTGAAATGGAGATGAGCACACACCCCCAGAGTCGGGAACGACTAGCACATATGTGTGAGGGGAACCTTTACCTTTACTATATATACATACTGTAAATGCATATATGCCGATATACCTATACTTATACCTATATACATACATACACACACACGTATGAGTGTATGTACAAAATTTCTCAGTGAGAATGTTCTATCAATGCTTTATCAGTTATAGACCTTGCTCACCTAATCTCATGAAGAAATCTCTTTCAAGGGGAATATCAACAACTGGATGAAATATATGGTTCTCTTCCAAATGACTGAGGTAATTCTCTTGATCTAATTAGATTAATGCAGAGTTTTGCAAACTTTTCCTTCCTGACGTATCATTACATGTCGTATAATTGGTCACAGTCAAACAACTGGCCACATTTTCTCCAAGATTACCCGATTTTAGAAAGTACCGTAGCTATTTAAAGTTGTGATTTAGTACAAGATTATTCAGAAGATTGTGGCAATCTCCAGAGATTTCAGCCATTTAATCTGCAAAAGAGAGGCTGTAGATAATAATTTCATAAAAGTTGCAGCATCTGGGGTTGCTAGAATATGCATCACCTCAGGAGTATAAATCCAGAAGACTGCCTAGAAAGTGAAAACCCTTCCTGTGAATTGTTGACAAAGTCATACAATTCCCTTTCTATTCTTCAACTTAAATTCTGGAAGACATTTTGAGGAAAATGGATTTTCTATTGTGATGCTTATATATCTGTAATAACTCCTTTCTATGAGAGCCAGCAAGATGTTCTGGTTAAGGCATCGGGCTAGAAAGCAGGACACCATGAATTCTGGGCCTAAAGCCAGCTGGGTGACCTTGGGCCAGTCACTCTCTCTTAGTCCTTGGAAGGAAGGAACCATTGGCAAACCACTTCCAAAATCTTGCCAAAAAACTGCAGACTGTCCTGAAGACACAAAAAAAAAAATCCTTTCTTCACACTTTGTATCATGGCTTCTAGATGCCACTAATTAATTCAAAAATAATTGTAGAAAGCTCAGCAATCTGAAACAATTGCAGTGTCAGACTTGCCTCAGCTTGAACTTCTAAGTAAAAAATGATCATTAACTCCATTTGTTGACAAAGGTATAGTTTACTAGAAGTCAAGTGAATTACAGTAATGCAAAGCCAGAACTGAAAATCGCGTGCCAAAATCCCCAAGTCTAACTTTCCCTTCCCTTAGGTACCTCCCATTGCTGGCCCCTCTCGTGTCCAATCAAATTCAAAGAAGATGTTTTTAAAACAGTCACTTCAAGTGTGGGTTGGTACACAGCTGCGTTCTAGTTCCATCCAAATGACCTTGAGGTCTGTCTATGGAGATTCTCAGTCATCCAGATCTTGGTTGTCCCAAAGATGCTTTTTGTCAAGAGGCAACTGGATTTCTGGTTTTTCTTTCAAGATGTTTCGCTTCTCATCCAAGAAGCTTCTTTAGCTCTCAGAGCTGTGTGTTAAGAAGTTAAAGAAAAAGTTGTATTAGAAAGTTTTGATTTTAAAAAAGTGTTTTAAAAAAGTTTAGTACTTTAAAGAAAAAAGAGAGAGAGAGAGAAAAGAGGGATTTTTTTCCCTTTTTTTCAGTAAGGTCAAAGAACTTGAAAGAATACAATGAATCCTGTAAATAAAAATGGTGACAGTTCACAAAGTTTATTAGGTGCAGATAGAAATACATACTATTTCCATAGCAAGGAAGATAAAGCAGGAAAGATTAAATTGATTATTTTATTCAAAGAGGAAAATATGTTTTCATTTGAATATCACTTCTGGATCTTGTGCTTGTGATAGAAATAAGAATGAAACGTTGACTTTGGTTTTGTTGATCAGAAAGATTTGTTGTTATAGCAATGGCTAGTTATGTATTAATGTGTAAAAGCAAAAAGTTGAGGTTGGAGTGTTTTTTATCTTATAGCGTGCTAAGAAGAGTCGCAAGTCAATGCCTTTTTTTCTTTTCTTTCTCTCTTTCCCCTTGTATCTCACACTCCCTTTTCCCCACTCCTTTTTTTCCCCTTAATTTCCCATTATTTCTTCTCTTCTTTATATTTTATATAATAAAACTAGTTGAACTGCAAAATATTACCTCCTCATTGACACTTATAAAGAGCGCAGTACCAGTCAGACACTGGCTGGCAAGATTCCAGCTTTGAGTAGCGCTTCAGAGCTTCCTGTTATCTGAGTCATAGTACCATGTGCAATATCTCATTCTTCATTACCCATGATTAGAGATATAAAACCACATTGTGACCACAGAACTGTTTGCAGTGAAATGTATGTCATAGACTTCCTTCAGATCCTCATCAGTGGATTTCCTTGAAAAACATGCGCAGCAGTACCAAAGTGAGGGAGATGAAAACTTTGTTTTCAAAGACGCCTCTGTGCTATGGGGACCTATAAGCTTTCTATGGCAGTTTGGGGATCTGGATAACGATTATTAAGAAGCAGTTTTGGTTGAATTGTGTCTACTGAGGCTTCATACAATAAACAGTAAGGCACCGTTTATCCTAGATTAGATTATGGTCTAACTGTCCGTTGTGTGGATTAACAATTTTATGCCCTCCACTTATTTTAGTCCGTAGCTCCCACGGTCCTCTGTTATTGGTCATGTTGTCTGGATCTCCAAAGTACAAGTAATCCTCAATGTTTGACCATAATTGAACCCAACGTTTCTGTTGTTAAGCGAGACATTTGTTAAGTGAGTTTTGCCCCATTTTACGACTTTTCTTACCATAGTTGTTCATAGTTTATTCAGTTAGTAACACAGTTTTTAAGTGACTTTGGCTTTTCCCCATTGACTTTGCTTGTCAGAAGGTCGCAAAAGGTGATCAGACGACCCCGGGACACTGCAAGTGTCATAAATATGAACTAGTTGCCAAGCATCCAAATTTTGATCATATGACCACAGGGATGCGGCAACAATCATAAGAATGAAAAACAATCATGTCATTTTTTCAGTACCATTGTAACTTTAAATGGTCACTAAACGAACAGTTGTAAGTTGAGGACTACTTGTATCTGGAAATTTAGCAGGTTGCTTGTCTCTAGTGAATTATAAGGAATTACAGATTTCTCCATGGTTGAACATGGTGTGGGAAGAAATATCCATCTGGTTCAGTTCCAAGCCAGAAAAAGATACTGGAAATATGCTTGGAAAGATGGTTTAATGATGAAGCAGAACCACCAGCAGTCCTGGGTTCTGGGTAGCTGACCATGTGGGATTGAGAATGAGAGGTTTTTATACCTTCTCTTGGGTTTTGCACTTGAGCTTCCTGTTCCTGTGCAAGAACATGTATTCTATTGGTTGTGGTAGGGGTTATGTAGGGGTCATAGCCGGCTCTATAGGTTGTCTGAGCTCCCAGGTTTTTGGTTGAAGTTTGCAGGGGGTAATGTAATGAAGGGGTGTTGGGCAATTCCTATTGTGGCTGAGAGCTAATCCTACCTTTGTTCAGACCTTGCTGCAGGGAATTTTTGCCTATGAATAGAGCAACCTAGATACTTGGCTTCTTTCAATAAGTTCTTTATCTCTTAAGTGCTGACATCTGCTGAGGGCCATTAAGAAATGTGGAGGCTGCTTTCTCCCTCTAAAAAACATGTTTCTCAATTTCTCATCCAGGGAAATATAATATTCTGCCTTTTGATACACTTTAGAGTCATAAAGGACTCTTGGTGGCAACATTCTTTTTCTAGCATATCATATCAAGTGGTTCATCTAGAAATGGGAAGGAGATGAAACGGCATTGAAAAAAACACCACTATTTCATAAACCGCTCAAGAGGCCATGAAAGACCCAGGGGCTTGTGTAGGGTTTGGCATCTACTGACATCAGCTGTTAGATCCATGTGTCAATTTATTTCTTTCTCTTTATTTTAGCATCCAAGTTATGCAACATTTAATCTGCCCGAACTAAAATGAAGAAATGGCTCTAAGTACCTAGTTTTTTTTTTCCTGAGATTCTTTTTTTAAAAAAAAAAATTAGCTTTTTGCTATTTCTCTGCACATCTTCACTGTCATGTCTGCAGCCCTTCTGTTATTTGTTTCTCCTGTGAGACTTGCTAGTGGCTTGAGAACCGTTTGTAGGGTTATTTATTTATTTATTCGTTCAATCATTCGCTATGAGCATTCCATCTGTCACTAACACCAGTTAGTGAAAAGTTTAGAATATGTTTGAAAGTATCTTGCCGCCACCACCAGTTCTTTGAAAGATTTTTTAACAAGATCTCACAGTGGGGCAGATTGGGAATGAAAATAGAGCTCATGAGCATTTCTGCCTTTAAAAAAAAAATAGCACAGAGTCGGATATCTGCAAAGATATAGCACCTAGCTGGAAAGACTGATGGATAAGATGCATTCTAAAGTAGTTTTTTAAGTTTCTGTTTCTTTTGTTTTCTTTGTGTTAATTTCCTATCACTTCAGGCATCTGTTCTGATTACCACCAGGGAATCATTCTGCATTCATTACAGCTTGCAACTTCTGTTCATAATCCAACTCGGTCTGAGTAAAGTGTTAATTAGTTGTACTTGCTGTCACTGTTAAGTTGGCAACCCCAGGCATCTACAAAATACAACTGTGGTATCAGGCTCTGAGGATACGGATTATACTCGCTACACACAAAGGATCTGCTTGACTTATAGAGGTAGTGGGCCTTGAGCTGCATCAGCACTGCCTTTGAAAGGCTCAAACCATATCTATCTATTTCTGGAGACAATGTCTCACAGCATTTTCTAGTATAAATGATGATAAAGTGTGCACTGAGGTTTAATTCAAGCACTACACCATTAAAGAAACAGTGTGATGCTCTCCTACTTTAAAATGATGATGACCTCTGAAGTGAGCTAGCAGTAGAGCCGGATAATTGTGCCAGTGAAATTCAACAGTTTTGGATTAAAGCAGGAGTGCGCAACTTTTTGGGGGAGGGAGAGGAGAGGGGGGATTAAGACTGGTTTTGGCTTTTGAATGGCCTCACAGAAGGGATATAAAATGAAAAATAGTGAGCGGAGCTTGGACAACAATTAAACTTAAATTTATTTTGCTTCCACTACACTTTGCAGAATTAAACAAAAAAATGGTATGATTACTCTCCAGCCATCTATGTAATCATTTTCTCCCATTTTAACGCATTAAAGATTATAATTTGTTAACAGTGTCTGGAGGTCTCTGGAATTCAGGTTTTCAAAGGCCTGTTTCAAAAATAACATGTTCCAAAAATAGTTCCTCCTCTTTGATAATGTCAAGGCTCAACTGACAGTTTGTAAATTAATAACTTATAACTGAAAACAAATTGATCCATTAACCAATGAAGGAATGGGATATAGTAGATGTAAGCCAGTTCCCAGTAAGAGCCAGGTATCTAACCCCCTGAGGTGATTTTCGCTCCCACCCACCTGACTTTTTGTAAGAGCTCACAGTTCAATATTTCATTAGGAATCATACTTCTGGTTGAATTCTGTTGATTTCACCCATTTCCAGTTCTACACTTCTTCCTAATACATAAAATGTTGCTCAGCATCCAAACAGGACAGGTACAGACTTCAACAAATAGTTAGGACTGCAGAAAAAACAATTGCAGACAGCCTCCCTTCCATTGAGGATCTGTATAATGCACAAACCAGAAAGAGGCTGAGAAAATATCTACAGACCAGTGGTGGGTTCTTTCCAGTTCGGCCCGGTTCCGATATGATGTCACCGAACCGGTTCTGGCCCCCCCACCCCTCCTCCCACCCATCCCCCGCGTTATTCTTACCTTTTATTTGGCCCCACCCTCAATCTATTGCTGCCTCCTGTGTCCCAGCTGATGGCTAGAGGAAAAAAAACTGTTTAAACTCTTGCTGCAGGGCTCCAAAGGGCCGCCCTAGAGCTGATCAGTGTTAAAAGAAAACAAATGAGTAGACCGATGCCTCCAAAAATACATGAGTAGATCAGTGCCTGCAAAAATAAATGGGTAGATCGGTACAGCTCTGCAAGCAATTAAAAGCCTGGTAGACCAGTATCTCTGCTAAATCCTAAATAATTGTCACATGACCATCAAGCCATGCCCACAAATAAGACACACCCACAGAACCGGTAGTAAAAAAAATTTAGAACCCACCCCTGCTACAGACCCCTCACATCCTGGACATAAACTGTTTCATCTTCTCCCCTCAAGATGCTGCTATAGGGAATGACACACCAAAACAACTAGACACAAAGATAGTTTCTTTCCCGGTGCCATCACTCTGCTAAACATCTAACTCCCACAACACTGTATTATGCCTAAAGATACAGTAGAATAGAATAGAATAGAATAGAATAGAATAGAATAGAATAGAATAGAATAGAATAGAATAGAATAGAATAGAATAGAATAGAATAGAATAGAATAGATTTTTTTTATTCTATTCTATGCTTGTATTCATAAGGATACAAGCAACAGACTTCCAGTTCACCAGACTTTGCCAGTTGCAGCCCTTTCTGGATTGCGATGGCTTGCGCACAGTCAGTCATGCCCTTGTCACCTCCCGACTGGACTACTGTAATGCTCTCTACATGGGGCTCCCCTTGAAAAGCACCCGGAGACTCTAACTGGTCCAGAATGCGGCCGCGCGGGTGGTTATGGGCGCAATTCGTTGTGCCCATGTGACACCCCTCCTGCACGAGCTGCACTGGCTCCCAGTGGTCTTCCGGGTGCGATTCAAGTGTTGGTTACCACCTTTAAAGTGCTCCATGGCATTGGACCTGGGTACCTTCGAGACCGTCTTCTGCCACCAGTAGCCTCCCACCGGCCAGTCCACTCCCACAGAGAGGGTCTCCTCAGGGTGCCATCGGCCAAATTATGTCGGTTGGCAACACCCAGGGAGAGGGCCTTCTCTGCCCTTTGGAATGAACTACCCCCAGAAATGCGTAAGATCTCCAATCTCCGTGTATTTCACTGTGCCCTCAAAACCTTGTTGTTCTGCAAGGCTGGGCTATCAATGTAAGATTTTAATTGGTTTTAAAAATGGGATTTTAAATTTGGGGGTTTTATAATTGAGCCAATTATTTAATTATTTTAATTATTTTTAAATTTTGTCTGTCTTTGTGCTTTTAATCAGGCTGTACACAGCCCTGAGTCCTTCGGGAAAAGGGCGGTATAGAAATAAAATTAATAAATAAATAATAAATAAATAAACAAAGTTACAGTCATACAGTCATAAGTGAAAGGAGTTGGGTGATGGGAACAATGAGAAGATTAATAGTAGTGCAGACTTAGTAAATAGTTTGATGGTGTTGAGGGAATTATTTGTTTAGCAGAGTGATGGCGTTTGGGGAAAAACTGTCCTTGTGTCTAGTTGTTCTGGTGTGCAATGCTCTATAGCATCGTTTTGAGGGTAGGAGTTGAAACAGTTTATGTCCAGGATGTGAGGGGTCTGTAAATATTTTCACATCCCTCTTTTTGACTCATGCAGTATACAGGTCCTCAATGGAAGGCAGGTTGGTAGTAATTGTTTTTTCTGCAGTTCTAATTATCCTCTAAAGTCTGTGTCTGTCTTGTTGGGTTGCAGAACCAGACCAGACAGTTATAGAGGTGCAGATGACAGACTCAATAATTCCTCTGTAGAAATGGATCAGCAGCTCCTTGGGCAGTTTGAGCTTTCTGAGTTGGCTCAGAAAGAACATTCTTTGTTATGCTTTTTTGATGACGTTTTTGATGTTAGCTGTCCATTTTAGATCTTGCGGTATGGTAGAACCTAGAAATTTGAATGTGTCTACTGTTGATACTATGTTGTTTAGTATTGTAAGAGGTGGAAGTATGGAAGGGTTTCTCCTAAAGACTACCATCATTTCTACAGTTTTGAGTGTGTTCAGTTCCAGATTGTTCCAGTCACACCATGAGGCTAGTTGTTCAACCTCCCGTCTGTATGGGGATTCATCATTGTCTCGAATGAGACCAATCACTGTTGTGTCATCTGCAAATTTCAATAGTTTAACAGATGAATCGTTAGAGATCCAGTCATTGGTATACAGAGAGAAGAGAAGTGGGGAGAGCACACAGTCTCGGGGGACCCCTGTGCTAATTGTACAGGTATCTGATATGATTCTGCTTAGCTTCACCTGCTGCTTCCTGTTTATTAGGAAGCTTATGATCCACTTACAAGTGTATTCAAGTACCTGTAGCTGGTTTAGCTTAGTTAGAAGAGTGTCTGGAATGATGGTATTGAATGCTGAACTAAAGTCTACAAAGAGGACCCTTGCGTAGGTCTTTGGAGATTCAAGATGTTGTAGGATGTAGTGCAGAGCCATATTAATAGCATCATCTGTTGATCTATTTGCTCGGTATGCAAATTGCAAGGGGTCTAACAGCAGATCCTTGATGGTTTTCAAGTGGAAAACAGCACTAGCCTTTCAAAGGTTTTCATGACTACAGATGTTAGAGCAACTGCTCTATAGTCATTCAGTTCCTTGATGGTGGGCTTCTTCAGCACTGGGATGATAGTAGAGCGTTTGAAGCAAGAAGGAACATAGCACATCTCTAGAGATTTATTGAAGATTTGGATGAGGATGGGGGTCAATTGGTCAGCACAGACTTTTAAACAAGAAGGAGTTATCTTGTCTGGGCCTGGAGCTTTTCCTGGCTTTTGTCTGTGAAATAGGTCTTGCACTTCCTTTTCTGTGATCACTAGGGGTTGTGAACCCAATGGGATGGGGTCAGTTGCAGGAGGCTTGGCTGTTGTTGGTGTGTCTGAGATGGGGGTTGTGAAGATAGGTGGCTGTAGTTTCCTTTCATATCCGCAGTAAAACATGTTCAGGTCATCTGCCAGTTGTTGATTTCCTTCAGCCTGGGAAGGAGGTTTGCTGTAGCCATTGATATTTTTAAGAGTTTTCCACATGTTTGCTGGTTCATTTGTTGAGAACGGATTCTTTAGCTTTTCAGAGTAGCTTCTTTTTGTTGCTCTGATCTCCTTTGTTAATACATTTTTGGCCTGATTGTACAGTATTTAGCCATTTGGACACCCAATTGCTATTATCCTTGACACCTTCTCATCTTTCTCATTTTCTTTTCTTTCTCACCTCTCACCTTTCCTACTACCTTCTCCTATTGGTATATTATGGTTTATCAATTGTTGTTTGTATCTTATGACTTATCACCAGGGGTGGGCTTCAAAAATTTTAGCAAGGGGTTCTCTGCCGGTTGCTGGGTGGGCGTGGCCATGGTGGGGCATGACCTAGTCGGTCTCCTGCACTACGGAGGGGAGGGTTGCCCTCCCCGGGCTCCCCAGGCTCTGGAGGCCCTCTGGAGGCTGGAAACAGGCCTGTTTCCGGCCTTCCCAAACTTCCAGTAGGCCTGCTTTTTGCCCTCCCCGAGCCTCCACGCACGCCTTACACTTACCTGCATCCAAAATGAGCTGCATGGGGACTCCTGGGAGGGGAGGGGAAGGGAATGGTGTGTGGGTCCAGCCAAGAGTGGGATTTGGGGGTTGTCCAAACTGCACAGAATCTTAGCTAGAGGTTCTTCCGAACTTCCAGCAGCCCACCCCTGCTTATTACTTTGTTGTTTGTATGTACACTGAGAACTTACACACCAGAGACAAATTCCCTGTGTGTCCAATCACACTTGACCAATAAAGAATTCCATTCTAAACGAATAATAATAATGTTTAGAAACTGTGTGACTAGATTTTAATCAGCATTGCTTGTTCCGAATTTCTGAAATCTGCATTCCAACAATACTTTGAATTATTTAGTTCAGAGGCTCTCCTTTCTGTTATCTGAAACTTATTATTCCTTAGATTAGACAAGATGTAAGTGGCACCAAACAGTGATTGAATGATTACAAAGTATTATGTATAATTTGTGATAAAAAGAAACCCCTCATCACAATAACAGATGCAAATTAATGAGCTAAAAAATAAAAGACTGAAGAGAGTTAGAGAGACTTAATTATGATATATTATTTAAATGATAAGGAATAGCATTTTGATGTTATATAAGAGTCTTTAACATATAAATTTGGAGTAGCAGTCAGTTTCTACAAAATATATCAGAGTGAAGCTATGCCCCCTTTTAAGTGCATTAATAGATACAAAGATATGGGGATTTTATTTTACTGCTGTAATGAGCATGTTGACTTTTTTACAGGTAGTCCTTGACTTATAACCATTTCGTTAGTGACCATTCAAAGTTGCAACAGCATTGGGAAAAGTGACTTGTGACCATTTTTCACACCTATAACCATTGCAGCATCCCCATGGTCATGTGATCAAAATTCGGATCCTTGGCAACTGGGTAGTTGCAGTGTCCCGGGGTCATGTGATCATCTTTTATGAACTTCTGACAAGCAAAGTCAGTGGGAAACAAAATTCACTTAACAACCCTGGCAAGAAAGGTTTCATTTAACAATTGCAGTGATCCACTTAACACCCTGTGGCAAGAAAGGTCATAAAATAGTGCAAAATTCACTTAGCTGTCTTGCTTAGCAACAGAAATGTCACTTCCCGTCAGTGGGGGGTAGAAGCGGTAGTAAAACCGGTGGGAGGCTCCGTCCACCAACCCCGATGTCATCAAAACGCTTCTGCGCATGCACAGAAGAGCACGCACATGCACAAGCAAAGCAAGCGCGTGGCCCCGCTGCAAACCGGTAGTAAAGGTAAGTAGAACCCACCCATAAGCTGCATAATGTGTCCTCGGGAACTTTGTAGAGCTCAACTGCTTCTTATAAGGTTAAAAAGGAAACCCACAGAGTAATGTGCAGCTGTACTATGTTTTCCATTTAATAACCTCCAATGGATCTATGAGACCCAGGCCAGAAGCATCCCTAGTAGAAGGTTAAAAAAATAAAGCCAACAGCTTTGAATGCATGCCTACAGCTGCCATCTTCATCATTTTGATCTCCAGGCCAATGCTGCTCTCTTTAATACAACTGAGGAAGGAAGTTTAAAACAGTCAAGCATTTTAATGTAATTGTAGCCGTTTTGCCACTTTTGGGGTGGGAAATGTCTTTGAACGTTTAATCGTTTATTTTAACTGATGTTTAAACAAATTGTTGGAGGGTGCCCAGGAACCATAAGGAGCCATAAAAGAGTGGGTAAAAAACGGTCTACCAAAAAGAAAACAAACAAATGCACAAAGAAATAAATATCAGAATCTGGTGCATGGGGAGCTTCTCATGTCTTCTGCGAACAGTTCGGCTAAATCAATTTATTCTGTCCTTTCATTATTAAGCAAAAGGTGTCAAGCTGTTGTTTATCACTCAGATGAATTCTAACGGATGGGTTTGCTCTGCGTTCAGAAGAGATCGCAGGCACTGAAATGGTGAGGGTGGGAGAGAGAGGAACACATGCCTTGGAGGGGACCGAGCAGGTGTTTAACCATAAGATGAGACATGAGAGTTTCCTCCTCCTGAGTGAAGGTTCAAAATCAATTAACTGTCTCTTTTATTCTGAAAACATGAATTGAACGGCCCACAAAAACTCCAGGAACACCAAAGGGAGAAACAAACTTCCCCCTGAGTTCTGAGAAAAACGACTGTTTAACTAATGCTGGCGCCTGTATTGTTATATTCTCAGGCATTTTATCTCTTTGTTTTAATGTGGAATTAATTGCTAAACCAAAAAAAAAGCATCGCATGCCATTAATGCGCCATTATGAAAGAGTGTTTAATTTTTCCAGCTGATTATTTTTAGATCCTTGGTCATTTTTGTCACAGCAACATGTGAATCCTCTAGTCTAGTGTGTGCGGTCCAGGCCTGTATACATTTAATCAAAAATTAAATCCAATTTATTTCGACAGCGCTTATTCCCAAGAAAAAAAAGCCAAGAGTTAATAGTTTGGCAAACTCAACTATTTTTGAACCAAAGTGCACCAAACTAAAATGCAGTAATCAGAGCTGAGTTCAAAACTTTAACCTTGGAGACTGTGCACATACACAAATGCATTATTTAGTTGTTATTATTTATTGGTTAATCTTTAGTGAGATTCACAGCCTTTGAGGCTGGTTAATAGCTCAGCAGCTCGAGTCCTAACCAAGGACCTAGGAACTGTTAAGGTATCGTTGGAGGATGTAAGCTGTTCCGAGTAAGGTGGTTTTTTGTAGAGTCAAAATGTTCATGTCCAGCAAATTTAGAATTTCTAAATAGCGGGGTAACCCTTTGGGTATTGCTCCGAGGGCTCCAATTACAATCCAATTACAATTATTATTATTATTATTATTATTATTATTATTATTATTATTAGTCATATTTCTATGCCGCCCACTCTCCAAAGACTCTGGGCGGCTTACACCAAAGACAGTATACTAAATAGCATATTGCCCCCAACAATCTGGGTCCTCATTTTATCCACCTCAGAAGGATGGAAGGCTGAGTCAACCTTGAGCCGGTGAGATTTGATCCGCTGATCTGCTGAACTAGCAGTCAGCTGAAGTAGCTGCAGTACTGCATTCTAACCACTGCGCCACCTCGGCTCAGTTAGATTGTCATTCCTTAGTAAGTTACATAGTGGTATATGGCTCAGCAGATTTGATCAGAAGTATTATCTTGAGGTCAAGAGGAATTCACAATTTGATTAACTGGACTTCCTATATTTATTCTGATATATCTAATCTAAAATGTATTGAATATATGTAGGGTATGTGGGATGCTAGGCTGGGCAGACACCAGTCAGGGCATAGAAAAACTCATAGAAGTAGTGGAAGATTGGAAGATGTGGAAAGACCATAGATTGCTAAGGGTTGGACACTGAATGGATAACATCATCATCATTAGTATGTATGAGTGTGTGGGTGATGTTGTGTTGGTGCTGGCAACAGTTACATCCAGTAGTGAAATCCAAAAATTTTTACTACCGGTTCTGTGGGGGTGGCTTGGTGGGGGTGGCAGGGGAAGGATACTGCAAAATCTCCATTCCCACCCCACTCTGGGGCCAGCTGGAGGTGGTATTTGCCAGTTCTCCAAACAACTCAAAATTTCCACTACCGGTTCTCCAGAACCTGTCAGAACCTGCTGGATTTCACCCCTGCTTACATCCCCATGAACTGCACAGCAAAATAATATGTCTACAAGACAATTGAAGCATCTACCAATTGCTCCATACAACTGTTCCCTGAAGTCAGAACCAATGTCCCATCAGCACCACAAAACAATATGTAGCCAGTTTTCACAATACTACCAGAGACAGAGCCTTGGTGGCGCAGCAGACTAAAGCACTGTTAAGTAACACCAGCTGCCTGCAATTACTGCAAGTTCAAATCTCACCAGGCTCAAGGTTGACTCAGCCTTCCATCCTTTCAAGGTAGGTAAAATGAGGACCCGGTTTGTGGGGGCAATAAGCTGACTTTGTATAAAAAAGAACACCGCTGGCGGGGGGGCAAAGCCCTACTAAGCAGGTATATACAAAAGTATGAAGGCTATTGCTTAATGCATTGTAAGCTGCCCTGAGTCTCCGGAAAAGGGCGGCATATAAATCAAACCAATCAATCAATCAATAGGAGATGTGCTCCTGAAAGCTTCCTGCAAATTCAAACTGCATAGAATTTATCCCAAGCAAGTGAAGAAAACCACATTAAAAGAAAAAAGAAAAGAAAAAGTAACATATCAGGGAGGAGGGGAGTGACCTCTTTTTAGATGAGAATGATAAAAAGAATTGCAAGACACTCTGCTGGATCTGATCACAAATTACATTACATAGCGAACTGCTTTGATGGAAAGTGACAAGGAGATGGTACAGATACAAAGGTTTTGAAATGCCAGCCAAGAATATGACTGAAATATATTTTATACTTAATATATTTATTTAGAAAATTAAAACCTACACTTTTCCTTGAACATGAGATGAATGGTCACAGCCAAAGCCTAAAGGTGGCCAGATGGACAGTTGCCATGACAAATGGCGAAGTCATCCCAGTAATAATGTGATCATTCCCAGTTTGCAGAGAACACCCCAAAAAATGACATGGGGCATGGAGAATATTCTCTGGTTTCTCTTCAGATCATAGAAATCTTTTGGCCTTTACTGAAATTACTTATAGTGTACCTAACAATCTTATTTGTTTTAATGAGTGTGGTTATCAGCCGAAACTGTTTTCAAATCATTCAGGTCTCCCCAAAGTCCTTGTTCTTTTATTATTTAGAAGCAATTTGGTTTGGTTATGTCTTACCACAAGATTTTTTTTTATTGTATCATTACAGATATACTAATAATTCATCATTGTATTTTTCATTTGCTTTGCACTGAAATATCCTGGGACACACAAAGACAGCCTTTGAAAATCTTTGCTGATGCAGGCGGAAATTCAGTTTGTATCCTAAAAAGAGGCTTATCTTTATTTTCCAATGGTTATAAACCTGATTAGAAATGAACCTGTATTCCTCAGACCAAGAAATAAATATAATGGGTAGAATGCTATGATGGGTTTCCATAGAGTTTGCAGATTTAGGAAGGAAAAGGGGTGCTTCTCTCCATTCATACACTACAATTTGTTCTAGAGGATGCCTGAAGCTACTGAAGTATATTTTGGAAGTATGGAGACATTTTGTGAAGGAGGAGGACAAAAGGTAGTCCAAGTGTATGAGCAGAAGTCCTTTTACAGTGAATAAAGATAAAGTTTTCCCTGTTAGTCATGTCCAACTCTAGGGCGTGGTACTCATCTTCATTTCTTGGCCAAGGGACCCTACGTTGCCTGAAGACAATTTCCGTGGTCATGTGGCCAGCATGGCTATATGCCAAAGGTCCATGGAATGCTGTTATCTTCCCATCAAAGTGGTACCTATTAATCTACTTGCATTTCCATGCTTTTGAATTGCTAGGTGGACAGGAGTTAGGGTGAGTAACGGAAGCTCACCCCATTGTGCGAAACTTGATCTTAAACCAAGGTTGTCTGCTCTCCAGCTGACACAGTCAATATCTTTAACCACTGAGCAATGAATACCACTCATTAAATCCTGCATAAATTAAATTTTTAAACATAAGTTGTGAATGCTCCAACACTGGAAATTTTTAAGAAGATGTTGGGTAGCCATTTGTCTGAAATGGTGTAGGGTTTCCTGTCTAAGCAGGGGGTTGGACTAGAAGACCTCCAAGGTCCCTTCCAATTCTGTTGTTCTATTCTACCCTAAATATTAACTTCCACATCATTTATAAATTCCATTAATGGTTATGCCAGTGAGATGTCACCCACTCAAATTCAACTAGAGAAACCTTTACTAGTTAAACCTTGCTCACAGCTCTCCTAAAAATATATCAATAAATCCCTTTCATCCTATGTATCTACTTTATCCATTCTCTTCTCTTTCTTCTTTCTCTCAACCTTGCCAAGCTTAATCATTTTTTTCTCATCCATCATCACCTACACATGACCCAAGAAGAGTCAGCCATCCTTTGATCCAAGATCAATCAACTGATTCTTATTTGTGGTTTCCAAATCCACAAGTCAAAAGTGTTTACCTTTTTTTCCCCTCTGTCTTTGCAGCATCCAACTTTCACTTTCATCCAACATACATTACAACAGGAAAAACCATTGCTTTCACTCTTCTGAAATGCCCTTACCTTGTCTAAATTTCTCATCTCTGTTCCTCTAGGATTAATCCCCCCTTTATCTCTCCAGTATAGCATTCATCTTTGTCTATTCTTGAGCCCAAGAAAACAAAATTATTTACCGCTTTCACTTCTTTGCCATCAGTGTACTTTTGCTAAATACACAGATTAATATTAACTTCATTAAATATTAACTGAGATAGTTTAGTGTTCATGATTATGTTCATAAAGAGCTTGTCTAAGTCATTTTTGCCTAATGACATAATGCCATCTGCATATTTCAAATAGTTAATCAATCTAATTTTTATTCTAATTGTCACTTGTACCAGTCTTGCCATTCTTACTATAAATTCATTGTATGTATTAAACATGCACAGGGATATTATGCATCCTTGTCTCACTCCCTTCCCTCTGTTTCTCCAGATTTAGTTCTTGCAGTAGCTTCTTGATCATTTGTAAAGATTCCTCGGAGAATATTCCAGTGAGGTGAACTCCTTGTATCCTTCGGCTCTTTCTAATATCATCTTACATTAGCTATTTGTTCCCATGTTCTTGGTTTGCTTTTTTCTGGTAACACATTATTATTTTTCCCCTGGGTTTGACAAAATCTGCCTGGGAAAAAGGAAAGAAAGAAAGAAAGAAAGAAAGAAAGAAAGAAAGAAAGAAAGAAAGAAAGAAAGAAAGGAAGGAAGGAAGGAAGGAAGGAAGGAAGGAAGGAAGGAAGGAAGGAAGGAAGGAAGGAAGGAAGGAAGGAAGAAAGAAAGAAAGAAAGAAAGAAAGAAAGAAAGAAAGAAAGAAAGAAAGAAAGAAAGAAAGAAAGATAAATCATAGGGTATCCCACTCACAAATCTTCTTCATGTCCTGCCTGGTTTGACTATAACTTTCTTTGGCTTTAATAAAATATAAGTTCAAGTCACAGCTTGAAAACAATCATTTCCTGCGATCTGTATGATTGGCATGTAATTCTTCCATTCACATAGAAAAGTGAGATGGTCAAATTGGGAATTGATTGGCAATATTGCATAACACCATTGATTCTCATCCTTTCTATCCTCTCTATCCCATGATCTGGGATAGATCATGGGATATTAAATATTAAAAACTATTACCAGATAGAAATGGAAGATTCTCTAAATTTTGCTGAAATTCTCCTTCTGACAATTGCAGCTTCTGTCGCAACAGTCCGTTTGTGAACATGGCAGAAATTTATACTGGTATATTTGTACATATAATTGTAGGTTTTTCCCCCTAATGCTATGCATGCTACTGTTTTATACATTTATTTCTATTACAAGAACCTGAATATGTTCCTTCTGATCAGACACACATGGAGACTTACAGCTATAGATAAATATTCATATTATTAACATAAAACACACTTTCACAAAATTCTGAGCAAATCACTGTGCCCTTAAGTGCTTTGGGGATTTCACAAATTCATTTATTATTTGTCACAAAGGAGAAACGTGGAAAAGAACAGCTAATCAGTGATGTTGGTATAAACATGGGTATTGTAGTAGCAGCCTAGAGTGGTGCATTAGCCTAGAGGTGGAGCTCTCGCCTCATAGTCAGGAGGCTGAGAATTCAATCCTAGGTAGAGGCAGTTATTTCTCTCTCTGGGCACAATGAGTAAATATCAGCTGCGAACTCTGCATTGGTGACAAGAAGGGCATCCGGCCAGTAAACACTCAGCTCCATTCAGTTGCCCTAACTCCACCCTACAAGGAATTACGGGGTCATTAAAAGATTTTTTTAAAATTGTAGTAGCAGCCTACCAAAATCTCAGCAGTTACTGCAGATTCATTTGACAGCCAGGCCAAAGAAAAAAAGTCCCAAAAAAACAAGAATACAGAGTCCTAGATATCAGGACAAAATCCTATCCAAGCTCCTTTCTTATTGTTAACATGGAAGGATAACAGAAGACTTAAAGGCCATTTGCAGTGGTACAGCATACCAAAGAGCAATTGGTTTCTAACAAATCATTTTCATCTCTTTAGAAACATTATTGGCTAGAAGATGTGTGTTCTCACCACTCAAAGTAATACTCATTGATCTTCCTGGACTTTGTCTGATAAGGTTTAAGCTATAACCTTTATGAACTCCAAAGTATTCTATAGAAATTATAGAGTTGGCTGTTGTGTTTGCTGTATATTAATTTTGCTTGTTGCCTTCTAGGACTATTATGATACCATGTCAGCTTTATTTCTAGTCTTAAATAAATACCCTTATGACCAGCAGTGAAATCCGGCTGGATCTATCCGGCTCACGCGAACCGGTAGCACCAGTGGCGGGAGGCTCTGCCCACCCACTGGCATGTCATTACATCCCGTTTTTTATCCGCTGCGCATGCGCAGAAGGGTCTGCACATGCAAAGAGACACATGCACACATAGTACACAGATGCTCACGCACAATTCTGTTTCTGAACCGGTAGCAAAGGTAAGTGGATTTCACCTCTGCTTATAATCACAACTTAAGTAATGCAAGATCAGAAGACATGGAAGGACTTGGCCATGGAGAGTAAGACACAACTGAATGGATAACATTATCATCAAGATTACATCTTATTTTAAGAAGTAAACTCATTTTCCTATCTGAGATGGAGGACAACAAAGAGTTTATCTGTATTGATCACTACTATATTTGAGGGTAGAAGAATAATGTAGAGCAGAGATTTTCATACTACGATCTGTGGATCATTGGTGGTCTAGAGGTCCACCCACATGTCTACTGCAGCCTTATCACATTCATTACATTATTCATTTGTGAAAAATGGACCAGATGATTTAAACTAGTTCATTGAAACACATAAGTGGTAATACCGATAGTAACCTGAACACCAGAATTCAGAAGACTGGCAATATTAAAAAGATATCAAGTGGAAAGTAAAAATATGATCTCAACCCAAGCAAATCCCAAAGAAAAAAAAAGGAACAAGAAATATCCAAAAATGAGATTTTACTGAGCTGGAGGTTTACTTGTCCCTCGTCTCTTAGCTTCAAAGATGTTTACTGAAGAATATTTTCAACCACTTTGTGCTAAGAGTTGTTGTTATTATAGCATGTGGTAAATAAAATAATTCAAGAAGTAAATAAATATTTAATTTTGATTTCTTATTTACAAAGTTTAGTTTTAAAGAGGCCTTAAAACTAGAAGAGATGGGAAGACATGGAGAAATGCGAGGGGGAAAATCTTTTTTAGTCATTGAATATTATGAATGCTTTTAAGGCTACAAGTATAAAGAGAGAGATGCTTCTTTAATTAAGTGGCCTCAATTAAAGGATTTATTTGGTGATCCACAAATGCAGAATGTTTGTGAAACACTGCCATAGATGGCCAACACAAACTGCATGGCGCACAGAACATTGCCCTGAATCATATTTATTGATTTGATTTGATGTTTGATTTGAGATTTGATTTGGTTTCTTTAGCCCCATCTCAACAATGTGTGGCAGCAGCCAAAAAAGTCAATGCAATCCTAAATTGCATTAACAGAGGGATACAATCAAGATCAAGCGAGGTACTAATACCACTCTATAAAGCCTTAGTAAGACCACACCTAGAATACTGCACCCAGTTTTGGTCACCACACTATAAAAAACATTTGAGACTCTAGAAAGAGTGCAGAGAAGAGCAACCAAGATGATTAGGGGACTGGAGACTAAAACATATGAAGAACGGTTACAGGAACTGGCCATGACTAGTCTAGTGAAGAGAAGGACCAGGGGACACATGATAACAATGTTCCAATATTTGAGGGGCTGCCACAGAGAGGAGGGGGCACCAGACAAGGAATAATGGATGGAAACTGATCAAGGAGAGATTCAATCTAGAAATAAGGAGAAATTTTCTGACAGTGAGAACAATCAACCAATGGAACAGAAGTTGACTTCAAAAGTTGTGGGTGCTTCATCACTGGAGGCTTTCAAGAAGACTGGACAGCCATTTGTCAGAAATGGTGTAGGGTCTCCTGCTTGGGCAAGGGATTAGATTAGATGACCTAATCTTCCAACTCTGATAATCTGTTAAACAAGTGACTCTGTTGCCATTTTCAACTTGTCAGCATCTGCCACCTGAAATAGTTACCTCATTCTGCTTAATGTTAGAGCTGGCCTTTGATTTATTTATATTTATATTTATAAATATGATTGAATGGAAGTAAAAGTATGCATAGTTCTTCTGTGACTACTAGCATACACAATTCTTGTGGCCAGCTAGCTTATACTGTATCTACTAGCAGATATAACTCTTCGCATATTCTATGAGATTGTTTACCTCTATGCCACTACTATGAATATTTTACTTTGTTTTGAAACAAGAAATCGTCTTCAGAATGTTGATATTTTCAGGATCTGTTGTGAAGAGACATCTAATTTGGAATCTGGGAGACGCTTAACACAATCAAACAAATACAGAACATCAGATCCTGTTTTAACGTATAATTTTATGCACGTTTTAAACTCTAGAAATAATAAATTAACTGGAGTAGTAAACATTCTTTAAACCGATCAAATATACTGTAATAGGGTGTGTATGTATAAAAAACATTATGGCTAATGTGGAGGAAAATACAATGAAGAGCAGAGTGGGTCATTAGACGGAGATTATTGCTTTTCCTCAATTGAGCGTAAGCATGTGAGCTCCCCCTACTGATTCACGTGGAAACTGCATTTTGGTGGCTCGACTTTGTTTTCGAATGTTTGTGAAGATCGTTGGAAGATCCCAGAGATTTCTAAAAATCAGCAGATGTTAGAAACTTGTCAGACTTTAGGAACCCTTCAACACCTTTTCAGCAAAAGATGAAAACTCACGTTTAAAAAAGAGAGAGATGCGATATGCAGCAGTTATGAAAAGTTAAACTTTTCATTTTTTAATATTACACATATTAAAAGATATTAAAAGCTCAGGACTGTATTGGTTGAAAACATGTGGAAAAGGCCTTCATCCTGCAGTGGGTAAACAATGGCTAAAAATGAATGATTAAAAGATTTATTTGCTTAAATTAGCAATAGCACTTAGACTTATATACCGCTTCACAGTGCTTTACAGTGCTCTAAGCAGTTTACAGAGTCAGCCTATTGCCCCTAAAAAGCTGGATCCTCATTTTACCCACCTCAGAAGCAGGGGTGGGTTCTACTTACCTTTACTACTGGTTTACAGAAGGGCCACGCTTGTGCGCTCACTTCGCTCATGCACACACACACTCTTCTACACATGCACAGAAGCATTTTGATGACATCGGAGTTGGTGGGCGAAACCTCCTGCCGGTTTTACTACCAGTTCTATAGAACCGGTGTGAACCGGGAGCAACCCACCACTGCTCGGAAGGATGGAAGGTTGAGTCAACCTTGATATTCAAAAAATATTCATAACCAACACATTATTAAGGTGTAACCCTGGAGGTGTACAAATTGTCTACTGCTTGGTAATCCCATACAGTTTACTAACATGGGTTGTTAAGGAACATAATGAACCATAGAGTTTATGTACAAATACAGGTAATTCTCGAATTACTACCATTTGTTAATGACCATTCAAAGTTACAACAGCACTGAAAAAATATGAGTTACAACCGATCTTACACTTACGACAATCAAAGCATCCCCATGGTCATGTGATCAAAATTCGGGAGCTTGGCAACTGATATCTCTTTACGATGGTTGGAGCATCCTGAGGTCATGTGATCACCATTTGTGACCTTCCCAGCTGGCTTACAACAAGGAAAGTCAATGGGGAAAGCCAGATACTCTTAATGATCACATGATTCACTTAACAATTGCAGTAATTTGCTTAACAACTGTGGCAAAAAAGGTCATAAAATCAGACACAAATCCCTTAACAACTGCTTTGCTTAGCAGTGGAAATATTAATCCTGATTGTGGAAATAAGTTGAGGACTACCTGTATGGAAGAACTAAAAGATCTCTTGAATCTAGTGAAAAGAGTAAGATTCAAGTTGAACCAGGGATTAATTACAATCTGGAAGCTGAATCCAAAGTAAGATTTATTTACTAATATGGGAAAATAACAAAAGATCGAAATGTTCTTAGTTTTAATGGAGAAGATTCACTTTTGCATGCAAATTTCAGTAGATATTTTTGAGATGATACTTGAAACATCCTTTGTTTTTGTCAGGACACTGTATGTACATCATATTTGTCAAGAGGTTGTATCTTGTAGAGAAAAGCATTAGCACACTTGAGATACATCTGGGTTTTTTTTATCATCTGTGGCATACTGAACAATATATGCCAAAACTGCCATTCTCCTTAGTATTAATAGGGAATGCCAAAAGGCTGGTAACCTTTCTTCCATTTTTTTTCTCTGTTACTAAAAACCATTATATAAAAGCTTTGATTGATCGAAGCAGGGGTGAAATCCAGCAGGTTCTAACAGGTTCTGGAGAACCGGTAGCGGAAATTTTGAGTAGTTCGGAGAACCGGCAAATACCACCTCTGGTTGACCCCAGAGTGGTGTGGGAATGGAGATTTTGCAGTATCCTTTCCCCAGGAGGGGAGGGAATGGAGATTTTGCAGTATCCTTCCCCTGCCATGCCCACCAAGCCATGCCCACAGAACCGGTAGGGAAAAAATTTGGATTTCACCCCTGATCGAAGCTATGTTTGGCTCAGAAAATCACTATATATGGGCATATATAGTAATGATCTTGCCATATGGAGATTATGACCTGGACTGGACTGGACTGGACTGGACTGGAGTGAGTGAGTGAGTGAGTGAGTGAGTGAGTGAGTGAATGAGTGAATGAGTGAATGAGTGAATGAGTGAATGAATGAATGAATGAATGAATGAATGATTTTTTTACAAAAGATTTGTTTTGTATACATGAGTCTGATGAGATGTAGACAACACAGACTCATCCCCAACAGCTTGGGCCTGTCTTCAATAGAAATGGGCACAGGGCAGAAAATATCCTGTAGCCAAGAAGGCTCCAAACCCATTTAACCTACTCAGGTGACCCTGAGGACACAGATAAACCTCCAATGACTCTCTAAAAGGATGCAAATGACCAGCTGTCTGCAAGGAATATAAATCCTTCCATTCCCCACCATCCTGTCAGAGCTGAAGAAGCTTCCCAGATGAGAAGCGAAACGTCTTTCAAATGGTTGGTTAATATTAAAGTCTATTCATATACATTCATAAAAAAGGAAAGAATCTAAACTCATGATGGATTTTATTGCTTATAGAACTTAGCACTTAGACCTATACACTGCTTCACGGTGCTTTACAGCCCTCTCTAGGCAGTTTACAGAGTCAGAAACTTTCCCCCAACAATCTGGATCCTCATTTTAATTTTAATCCTAATTGAGGAAATAAATTGAGGACTATCTGTATGGAAGAACTAAAAGATTTCTTGAATCTAGTGAGGAAGGATGGATGGCTGAGTCAACTTTGAGGTGATTAGAATCAAACTGATGCACTTGGCAGAATTAGCCTGCAATACTACATTCTAACCACTGTACCACCACTGCTGTTAACTGTTTATAATGAAATACTGAAATAATCATTGAAGGAAACAAACTTTATGAGAGATTCTGAATGTGGGTCAGCCCATTACTTGGTACTTCTCTTCAGGAATGGATCCGGGTGATGGGATATAAAAAGAAATGAAAAGAGAGCAAAAAGTAAAATGACTGCAGTTGTGCATGAGAACACAACACAGTTTCCCAACTAAATAATAGAATGTAAATATAAGCTGAAGCTGCTTAAAGCAAGTGCAAGAATTAGATTGAGCCATGCTATAGAAGCGTATGGAGTTATATTAAAGGGAGGTAAGAAAAAAGAGGCTTGATGGAATGATGAAATTTAAGACTGAGGAATGATGCTGTTAGATAGCAAGAATATTTTTTTAAATCCTTAATTCAACAAGATAACAACTTGTCAGCATTTAGAGATTCTGTGTGACCTTCTTATCTCATTGATTTCAACAAGTCTGAATAGAATTAAAAGCTCCATTATTTTCTTTCATAATTACCCAAAACAAAGGCCTGTGGAACTCAGTAGGAATTAGTTCTGAAAGAACATGATTTGTTCACTTCTTTGTACAGCTTAAAAGCAAATTAGGAAATCTCTATTGTCCTCCTAAATTGCTTCTTGAGGTTGCCAACAAACAGGAAGATCATGGTCATCCAACAGGAATTGAATTCTTGGAAGATCTAAAAGCCTCCAATAGTTTTTCAGCAACAACTACTGAACAAAGTGATCTCCAACGAAACAGAGAATATGTTCTATCATGGACTGACAAATGGTTAAAAAACAGGAAACCAGTAAGAGGAGTAAATAAGCAATTCTCACACTGGCAAAGATATGCAAATCTCCCAGGGAAGTGCTCTTGAACTTTACAGCTTGTATATAAATGTTCGGTTAGAATCGTCGAAAGAAGGGCCATGTTTGCCGATGACATCAAACTTTGCAATGTGGTAACATGAAAAGGGGATTCCAAAATGACCTTTGGGTGAGCGGGATCCAAATGGCACATGCAGTTCACTGTAAATAAATATAAAGGGACCCAAGTCGCGTATGTTGGCACACACAAAAAGGTTCGTTCATACCTAGAGTCTGATCTGGCAGTGTCAAAGCAGGAATGGGATATCAGAGTGATGGTGAATAGCTCAGGGAAAATGTCTTCCCAAAACACAGCTGCTGTAAAGTCGGGATCTTTGGGGAAATGAATTGAAAATAGAACTGCTAAAATAATCATGATCTTATGCAACCTAGGATGAGGCCAAACAGAGGATCCTGCTTGCTGTAATTTTTTAAAAAATCATCACAGAGCTAAGGAAGGCGCAAAAGGAAGCAAACCAAAATGGCCCCTAAGGAAAGACTACAGATAGTCCTCAACTTACAACAGTTCATTTAGTGACTATTCGAAGTTACAACGGGACTGAAATAAGTGACTTTTTCACACTTACAACCATTGCAGCATCCCCATGGCCACATGATTTACATTCGGAAGCCTGACAACTGCTTCATATATACGACAGTTGCAGTGTCCCGAGGTCATGTTTGTGATCTTCTGACAAGCAAAGTCCATGGGAAAGCCAGAGTCACTGAACAATGGTGTTATTAATTTAACAACTGCAGTGATTCCTTAAACAAATGTGGAAAGAAAAGACATAAAACGGGGCAAAATTCACTTAACAAATGTCTCACTTAGCAACATCAATTTTGGGCTCAATTGTGGTCGTAAGTCAAGGACTACTTGTACAGCAGTTGTGTCTGTTTGTTAATCACATTGTAGACCTCTACAGTCGGAAGGACTCTCAGCTGTTGGGGCTTTTTAGCTTGAAATTCTTAAAAAAGCTGAGGAGAGACATGATAAAGGTAGATAAAATATGCATGGGATAGATACCATGGTTAGAACAAGATTGTTCTCCCTTTCTCAAAACTTGAGCTCATCTAAAGATGCTTTTTCAAGAGGCCACTGGACTTTCTTGTTTTTCTTTGAAGACATTTCACTTCTCATCAGTGGTGAAATTCAATTTTTTTTTACTACTGGTTCTGTGGGCGTGGCTTGGTGGGCATAGCTTGGTGGGCATGGCAGGGGAAGGATACTGCAAAATCCCCATTCCCTCCCCACTCCTGGGGGAAGGATATTGCAAAATCTCCATTCCCGCCCCATTCTGGGACCAGCCAGAGGTGGTATTTGCCGATTCTCCAAACAACTCAAAATTTCCGCTACCGGTTCTCCAGAACCTGTCAGAACCAGCTAGATTTCACCCCTGCTTCTCATCCAAGAAGCTTCTTTAGCTCTGACTGGATGGTAGGGAAAGGAAGGATTGATACTCCTTGCAGACAGCTGGTTATTTGCATTCTTTTTCGAGAGTCATTGAGGCCACTTGGAGGTTTGTCTGTGTCCTTAGGGTCACCAGAGTAGTGCAAATGGATGTGGAGCCTTCTTGTAACTGATGAAAGGATTGTGTTGTGGAGCTGTGCTTTCTGCAAGATGTTTTCTTTCCCTGTGTCCCTTCACTGTTGAACTCAGGCGCAGGCCATTGTCTGCATCTCAAACTGAGGTGCAAGTTGTTCCGGTAGTCTGCAATTTTTCTGGAAGTCTGTTCATACTCCCATACCTTTCGAAGGGTGTTCATCCCAAAGTGCATAGCTAAATGTCTATCGAGATTCTCTGTGATTCAGGTCATGGTTATCCAAAGGTGTAACCATGGGACAACCATGATCTGAGAGACTCCATAGACATTGAGGTCATCCATTTATGGAGATGCAGGAGTGACAGAAATAAATACTTTTTCACACAGCACTTGGTCAAACTCCAGTATTTGTCGTCAGCAGCCAGTTTGATGATTTTAAAAAAACCTGGACAGTTCCAAAGAGGTCAATCTGTCACTGGCTACAAATGTTGTTTATTACCTTCTGAACTATATTCAGCACACCTTAAATGTTGGTTGCTGAGAAGCAACCTTGCAAGAAAGCTACGTATTGCCCTCTGCTCCAGATTTGTGAGCTTCTCGGATACATTCAGTCATTCATTGTGTGACATAAAATCCTGGATTACTTGGATCTTCAGTGATTCACTAGACTTTTAATATTTTGCTTGCTCCTGAAAAGAGAGAGAAGAAGAGCAACTGAGGTAGATGTTACTCCTTCAAGGTGGGCCAGGTGAAGAAACAAACAATTGTTTTATAGTTGTAGGACACTTTATCAAAATCTTGAAAGCCTGTCATAAACAGGACAACAAGGTCGAGACAGGATTGTCTCTGTGCAGGAATGGGTTTCACTTACCTTTACCACCGGTTTGCCAGCTGCACACTGTCCGTGCATGCACCCAGCCTTCCACATATGTGCTTTGCTCGCTCACACTTTCCGTGCATGCGCCAGGCCTCAAAAACGTGCCTAAATAGCACAACGTAAAGCCCAGGCTGGTAGGCAGGCCCACCCGCGATCGCTGCAACCGGTTCGCCCAAACCAGTGCGAACCACCTGACTACTACCTCTGTCTCTGTGTCTCTTTCTCACACTTCTACTTTTCCAGGGGTCAATAACTATTTCCTCTCTGTTATCTCCTTTTCAAGTCCAGTACTAGATTGTTCTGCACAGCAGTATTTACTCATCCCCCACACCAGAGTTTTATTACTGTGATTAAAATACTATATTTTACAGATAAACATTCTTTTAAAGGATGCTATAAATAGTCAATTGGATGCAGTGATAAATCTAACACATTATTATATTCTTCATATAGGCACTAATGTATTCATATCTCTGTCAGCAAATTCTGCTTTGTGCATCAGTTGTTTTGAAATTGGTAAGGATGTTATCTCAGGCCTAATCCTTTTTCTTAGAAAAAGATGATCAAATTAAGCCAACAATAATTTTCCACCCTGTTTCTGTCTAAAGGAATGATAATCAAAAAGTAGAAAATTATTTTTAACCCCGAACAGAAAAAGATAGAAAAGGAAAGGAAGGTGGGATTTTTACATTAAAACCTTGCATGCCTCAGAACACAATAGTCTCGGTTTTGTCACATATGGAAATTAGTAACAACTTGACCGAATAGACCCAGAGCGCAATTCCACAATTAGCCAGTTGGAAAAGTCTAAATCCATCCATTCTTTAATACAGATTCCAAATTCCAAAACAAAATTAAAGAAATGGAATAAACAAGCCACTGAGCTGTATTGCTTCAGTATTCTAATCTCATTGAATGGCACCATTATCTACTCAACAAAATCATGGTAATGAAATGATCTTGCTGCAGGTCAAAGCATCTCTGAAGCAATGATTGCAGTTATTCAGGTACACTGTTAATTCAGGCTCCCATTATCACTTCGTTGTTGATTAGAGAGATGGAGCAGTTTTCTGCATCTTCTTCAAGAACCAGTTTAGCCTTCCCTAAGTTTCCAATTATACGGCCAGCATGGCTAATAGAGGGCAGGATTCTACACAGGAGAAATGAAGCTGGATACACCTTCCCATACGGAAAAAGAAAAGCAATTTGCAAAGCATCCATGAACGAGGCAATCAGTTTGCTAAATCTACTCCTTTGCTATAATGTTAATTAACATATGCATCTTTTTGGACACCTGACACTCTTGATGGATAGGTTCTACACAGATGCACACCTCGTATGGACTCCAGGGTTTTAACTTCAGGATTCAAACTAGGATTATCTGCATCATTTTCCCCTACAAGATTATCCTAACAAAAAAATGAGGAATTTAAGTTTTCGTAATTGAGATATCTAGTTTATCCACAAAACAGGCTGGTTGTAGGAGATGATCAGGCTGAGCCTGAGGGAGGAGCCAAATGCATCATCAGTCATGAGTCCCTGCGTGCCCACAAAAGATCTAAGTTCAGCCCACTTTGAATTCCTTTTTAACTCCCACTAGGGGAAATTAGGACGTGGCAGCTCAGTGGCTAAGAAAGATCGGAAGTTCGGCAGTTTGAATCCCTAGTGCCACGTAACAGTGAACTCCTGTTACTTGTCCCAGCTTCTGTCAACTTAGCAGTTTGAAAGCATGTAAAAAATGCAAGTAGAAAAATAAGGACCACCTTTGGTGGGAAGGTAACAGTGTTCCGTGCACCTTTAGCATTTAGTCATGTCGGCCACATGACCACAGAGATGTCTTCGGACAGTGCTGGCTCTTAGGCTTTGAAACAGAGATGAGCACCGCCCCTAGAGTCAGGAACGGCTAGCACATATGTGCGAGGGGAACCTTTATCGGTACCTTTTCATTTCCCTTGACGGTTAGTAGTCCGGATTCTTGTAGAGAACTTAAGCTTGCAATAAATCTTTATATTAATTTGATTTGCCTGAATCTTCTGATTTCCCAGGCACTTGACATTAGTACAGCCAAGCGTAACTATGAAAGTTTGCCCAGACCAAAAACTGACATTCAAGGGGTTCACATATGACATCAAGCTATGGTTTGCTCAGCTATGATTTGCTGCATACATAGCTATTGTATCTGGCTTCATACAATGCAATGGAGTATAAATTATATTTTATAAGCTGACAACAGTTCAAGCCATAAGCAAACAAAGCATATATATGATCCTTGCTGGAAAAACCTCCTGTTAATGAAATCCTATCTGGCATAAGACCCAGATTTTAGACAGAAAAGGAGGAATGGATGAATGAAAAGTTTTCTCTTCTTTCTATACTGAGGTTGATAATTAAGTACAGTAAGATGCAATTGTTCCAAAATGAAAATTCCTCAAAGCCATTAAGATCATGAACAACAACTTTAAGAGATAAAAATAAATAAATATTGAATTTTCACTTCCACATTATTGGGCTGCCTAAAACAAAGAAAATCCCTCCATATTGATTTTTCCCAAAATTCTCTAGCCAATTATTTGCTTATTAGCAAGGTTAGGAATTGTTATATAAAACACAACCTAATATAAAAATTGGGTTTGTTGGGGAGGAAATATAGCAACAAATCCTTGGAACTATTGATCAGTATAAAGGAGTAAGTCATATGAAACTTCTACCACTTATAAAAAGCTCGGTAAGGATTAAAGTATTATTTCCAACCTATTCTAGACTCAGCTATCAGAAAATGAGTTGCTAAAGCACGGAAAAGCACACTGAGCACCTGCTCAGCACTCAAAGCCGAGTTAATTCCAATTCCCTGGTTTTAAAATCTTAGTTTAGCCACCAAGGCACATATCATTTAATAGCAGTGCTGGAGAAAGATTGAGATTGTTTCAAGAAACAGGTAGTCTGACCACTCAAACTTACAATGGATCTGTCAGGCATAAATGCCTTACCCGTGCCAGGGATTAGCTATAGCTCAGTAGTGCAGGGGTTAACCCAGACACCCACCTGGTCAGCCACTCCCATAGACCCCTCCTTACCTGAATCCCCGCCCACAGGTATAAAAGGTGGGCACACTCCTCCATGTTCCTCATCCTAATGTGAACAGCGATGATGTGATGAACCTGTGAATAAAAGAGAGATATTTTACCTGATGACTCAAGTCTCTTTATTGGGCCCGATCCACCAACCCTCGTAACAAAATGGTAGCAGAGGATGGTTGGTAAGGCCCAGCGATCCCAAGCCGCAAGACAAGGACCCATACCTACCTGCAGAATGGCGACACCCCCGAAGCAACGGGAAAGCAACCCATCGGACTCGCCAGGGAAGGCAGGAACCTCAACCACCCCCAAAACCACCGCAACGGAAGAAAAGGGGGAGATCGAGAAAGGGAAAAGGGCCCACCACGGCGACCAAGAAGAAGAGGAGCTGCGACTCAACGTCCTGCAGCTGTTGAAGGAGAGAGCCGGCGACAAAAACCTCCTTGCCGACCTGCAGAGCTTCATACTCGACCGCGAGGCGGCAAGGAGCGAAGAAGGCTCGGACTCAGAACTCGAGGAGCTGGACTCGGTGAGTGGATCGCCCAAAAGGGCACTTCCAACGGCCACCGAGCCCCAAAGCCCCGCTCTAAATTTGAAATGGCGGCCATCTTTGTCCACGTCCTCGGACAAGATGGCCGACCTCCAACCAATCGGCAGCCAGGATTCAAAATGGCCGGCGCGCGAAAAATGCCGGACCATGAATCATGAAGAAAGTGACCGGGGAGAGGGGGCAGAATCGGACTCGGACCCCTGGTACACACCCAGCGAGCGGCAAGTAGATAGGGCCATGAAGACCCTTGCCGCGGCCTTTGGCCCGGGCCTCAAAATTACGAAGGAGAAACCGGGGAGGCCGAAACGGAAGGAGGGGCGGGGAGAGGTGCAACAGAGCACCCACCGGAGAGCCACCAACGCCCATGCCAGCTCACCAGCCCACCTTCGCACCCCAGGGACACCGCGCCCCCGATCGCCCAAGCCGCGCACCCCGGATCGCGGGGACTGGGGCAGCTACTTACCGCCGTCGCCGGAGCATCAGCGCCGCCAGGATCTTCGCCTCGAGGAAGCAGCAGCAGGACGACACCTTCCGGACCACACCTGGACACCCAAGACCGAAGCCGAGGCCTACCCAACCAGCAGAGGCCTCTACAGCAGAGCCACGATGAATAGATCCTTCCACGACGACGGCAGAGCTGAAATGGACTTCGCGCATGCGCTCTTCTGCCTAGAAGAAGAAAAAAAATTACAAAGCGGGACTTTTAAACTACCGGCAAGCGTTCCCATGCCTTACTGCTGCTATAGGCACATAAGGAACCATGGACAGCAGCCAGCAGTAAGTAATTTTACTAATAGTGCTGGGAACTTACCTGCTGACTTTCCCAAGTTGAGGATGGATGGGGGTAATATTCTAGAGTGGTCACAGCAACTCCAGGTGGTATTCCTAAAAGAGAATATGTCTCATTTTATTAATGACCCCCCAGAGAGACCATGGACTTTAGAACTGGATTGCATGCACCATAGGGCATTCTATCTCTTAATTGCCAGCATATCCCCCATAATTTACCACTGTATTGGCCACAACCTCACAGTATCAGAAATTATAGGGAAAATGTTTGGGTTGTTTTACAGTGAGAGTGTGTCCACCACCACCCAAATTTCCAAAGACTTCTTTTCTGCCAGACTTAAGCCAGGGACCCCCATGAGTGAGCACCTAGTGTCCTTGAGCGGTACCAGAGCAGAGCTACACCTTAGGGGAGAAGTTATTTCTGACCAGATCATGAAGAGCGTGATAATTAACTCTTTAGATCACTCGTGGAATAACTTCTTGACACACTTAGACACCATTAGTCTAGGAATGCTATCCGTGGAGAAGCTATCCAACAAGCTTATCGCGGAAGATAATCTGAGGAGGAGCCGCCCCGGCCCTCCCAGAGAACATAAGAGTGAAAAAAGAGTAGTCTTCCAAGAGAAACAGCACAACACGCCAGAATGCTACATCTGTGGGTCGAGGGGACACATCAAAAGGGACTGCCCCAAGAACTATAGGGAGAGAGGCAGGCCAGAGCATAGATACAGACAAACGGAAAGGCACGCATCTGAAGAAAGGTATAGGCGTAGGGACTCACCCAATCCCAGGGATAGAAGGGGGAACAGAGACAGCTCACGCGACAGCAGGACAGGATCTCTATACGGGATAGGGGAGCACACACACACCACACACCAAGACAAAGACGCCAGCTCGTGGCTCCTGGACTCGGGAGCCTCCAACCACACCACATACAACCAGAAACTACTCTCATCATTCAAGAGGGAAGATTTTTCTATCAAAGTTGCGGACCAAAACCAGGTTAGAGTGACGGGAAAAGGGACAGTTACATTGCCAGGGGTAGGGAAAATAGAGGGGGTACTGCTAGTCCCGGAGATACCCCACAACATCCTAGCCGCAGTAAAGCTTAGCAAAGAATCAGGAGTTGAGGTGACTTTCACAAAAGGTAATGTTAAAGTTAGCAAAGATGGGGAAGATATAGGAAGAGTAACCGTTAACCAAGGGTTACCTTACATAAGTTTCTGTGAGAATAACACCCACAGCGTGTACACCAGTTCAGAGAACACAGAGGACACTGGCCAAAACGGGACTGAGGGGGAACAGGCAGAAGGGAGAGAGATAGATAACGATGGTAACATGACACAAGAAACACAACACAGCAGACACACCCAAAGGAGGCCCTCAATAGGCAAACCCATGCATGACGACTGTGCTCATCTGCTACACCGGAAGCTAGGGCACGCCAGTTTTCCCGTGATCCAGAAAATGGCCAATTGTACCGAGGGCATCAAAATAAAGAACTGTGAAAACTACCTCGAGTGCTCGGTGTGCAAATGTTCAAAATTAAAGGTAAAACCCAGACCCAAGAAGTCGTTACGTGCTGCCAAACAAATATTTGACTTAGTCCACATGGACCTGGTAGGACCCCTAAGGCCATCCATAAATTATAAGAAAAGGTACTTCCTCACCATAGTAGACGACTATAGTCGATATGGCTTCGTCTACACCCTAAGGAAAAAGGATGAGGCCTTCCAAAAATTCAAAGAGTTTTATAAAAGAGTAGAAACCCAAAACAACACCAGAATCAAACAAATCATGACCGACAGAGGGTCTGAGTTTCTATCTAAGGACTTCTCCCATTGGCTCAGGTCCAAAGGCGTGATCCACTTTACATCGTCCCCGTTTTCCGCCTTTCAGAACGGGGTCGTAGAACGACGGAACTCCACGCTCCAAACGATGGTCAGGTGTGCCTTAGAGGACGCGGGCATTGGCCAACACTTCTGGTCCGAAGCCCTGGTCTATTGCAACTACACACTCAACAGAACATGGTCCAGTGTGATAGACAAAACACCATATGAGATCATGTATCACAAGAAGCCACAGATAGCACACTTACATGTGTTCGGTGTGACTGCTGATGTACACATACCCAAGCAGTTGCGCAAGAAAGGGGACAAGGTATCCAGAAGACTGAGGTTTATGGGATACGAGCCAGGAACCAAGGGCTTCAGGTTTGTGGACAGCAACAATAGATTTGTGGTCTCTAGGACAGCGGCATTCCATGAGCAAGCCAACTGGTCCAGAATACACTTAAATGAGGTACCCACCAAGCGAGAGGGCAGTCAAATTGAGCAAGCTCAAAACGAAAGCGAGACAGTGGATAGGCAGGAAGGGAGCAGGCCCAAACCCAACCTCCAAAACGAAACAGTGGATAGGCAGGAAGGGAGCAGGCCCAAACCCAACCTCCAAAACGTTAAGATTGAGGGATGGAAAGAGAATCATCCCAAGATAAATATAGATTCACTGACGCAAAGAGAAGCCAGATACCTACATGACACTGAACAGACAGTAGACAGACCGGTCAGGTCAACCAGAAATCAGCTACCCAGGAGGCTAAATGATTACGTGATGCACATGCACACGAATCACATTACACCAAATTCCTACGAAGAGGTATTGAGGCTACCCCAGGAAGAAAGGACAAAGTGGGAGCTAGCCATGGCCAAAGAACTGGATAGCCTGAGGAAGCTAAAGGTCTACACCCCATCCAAAGTCCCAGAGGGCAAGAGCGCAATAGGCACCCGATGGATCTTCAAGGTCAAGAACTTAGAGGGTGGCCAAAGCCTATACAAAGCAAGATTAGTTGCCCAGGGGTTTGCTCAAAGGTTCCCAGAGGACTACACTGACACATATTCACCCACCGTAAGGACAGAGAGCGTCAAAAGCGCCTTGGTCATTGCATCCCTGCTAGGACTGGAGGTACACCAGTTTGACGTGCAGACCGCCTACCTGCACGCCAACCTAGATAAAGAAATATACATCAGAGCGCCCCACAGCAAAGAAACCAGCAGAGGAGACACCTGGTTACTTCACAAGAGCCTGTACGGGCTAAAGCAATCAGGCAAGCGCTGGTACGAGTGCCTGGTGGAGGCCCTGAAGTCTATGGGATTCACGGCAACCATAGCTGACAACTGTTTCTTCACCAGGAAGGAGGGGGACTCACCAGAGTACATCCTAGTTTACGTGGATGACATACTATACATCAGCAAACACAAAGGGAACCGCGACACCTTCGCCAGCAGGCTGGGCGAACACTTCACCCTAAAATACCTTGGAAGGATAAATTGGTACCTGGGGGTACAGGTCAACCAAACTCCAAAAGGCTTCCAACTGTCACAGAGAGAGAAAATAGAAGAGTTACTCCATAAGTGCAACATGGCAGATGCCAAGGGATGTGATTCACCAATGCAGGCAGACTTCCTAAAAAACATGCATGATGAATCACCCGGATTTGAAGACAACACTCTATACAGGTCAGTCATAGGCTCCCTCCTGTATATCGCTAACTGGACAAGACCGGACATTGCCCTATGAGTTAATTTATTGTCCAGGCACGTGAGCAAACCCACCACATACCACTGGGACGCAGTGAAAAGAGTGCTAAGGTACCTAAAACAAAGTGTCAATGCATGCCTAACCCTAGAAACTGAAAAATCAAACGAACCCATCCTCTCCTGCTACGCCGATGCCGACTGGGCCGGAGACACCAAAGGCCGGAAAAGCACGTCTGGGTACATATTCTACTTAAATAACAGTCCCGTGCATTGGTACACAGGCAAACAAATCTTGGTGGCAACCTCGACTACTGAAGCTGAGTACATATGCCTCTCCAAAGCCGCCAACAATCTCATCTGGTTAGACGACCTACTCGCCAGCGTGTGGTGAGAACCAACCTACCCAATAAATATCTACGAAGATAACAAGGCCGCCATAGAAATATCCATGTCTGACGCTGTAGGGAAAAGATCAAGGCACATAGATATAAAGTATAAGCACGTTAGGCAGCTCTCCAGAATCGGTTTCATAAAAGCCATACACTGCGACACAGAAGAACAGACCGCAGACATACTCACAAAACCTCTACAGGGCAAACAGCACTCACACTTAGTTTCCAAACTCAACATCTGCCTCAGGGTACCAACCAGTCAGTCAGACCTACAGACACGGGTCAGGCATTTAGAGGGGGATTTGTCAGGCATAAATGCCTTACCCGTGCCAGGGATTAGCTATAGCTCGGTAGTGCAGGGGTTAACCCAGACACCCACCTGGTCAGCCACTCCCATAGACCCCTCCTTACCTGAATCCCCACCCACAGGTATAAAAGGTGGGCACACTCCTCCATGTTCCTCATCCTAATGTGAACAGTGATGATGTGATGAACCTGTGAATAAAAGAGAGATATTTTACCTGATGACTCAAGTCTCTTTATTGGGCCCGATCCACCAACCCTCGTAACAGGATCACTTACAACAATTACAGTATTTACAACCTGCCTTCAAAACTATGACTGCAACACAGATGATTAGGGGACTGGAGGCTAAAACATATAAAGAACGGTTGCTGGAACTGGGTATGTCTAGTCTGATGAAAAGAAGGACTAGGGGTGACATGATAGCAGTGTTCCAATATCTCAGGGGTTGCCACAAAGAAGAGGGAGTCAAGCTATTCTCCAAAGCACCTGAGGGCAGGACAAGAAGCAATGGGTGGAAACTAATCAAGGAGAGAAGCAACTTAGAACTAAGGAGACATTTCCTGACAGTTAGAACAATTAATCAGTGGAACAACTTGCCTCCAGAAGTTGTGAATGCTCCAACACTGGAAGTTTTTAAGAAGATGGTGGATAACCATTTGTCTGAAGTGGTGTAGGGTTTCCTGCCTAAGCAGGGGGTTGGGCTAGAAGACCTCCAAGGTCCCTTCCAACTCTGTTATTCTATTCTACCATGGCTGTGATGACATGACCACATTTCAGGGGTTTGACAACTGACACATTTAAAACCAATTGCAGCAAAAATGGGCAAGAAACACCCATTGCATAAGTCATTTATTTAATGACCACCTAGTTTACTTAACAACCATGGCGACTTAATGACCGATATAAAAACACTCGTAAGATCGAGTCCAGTCACATAGTGCCTTAACGTATAACTGCAATGAGTTCTGACCAAAATTCCTATCCCTATTGTGTTCATAAATGGAGGACTACCTGCATATCCCATGATATCTCATTTCAACTATCCCAACCATGGCATCCTCCTGACACCACTTCAAGCTCTAAACAGCTTCTCCAACATTGATTAGGGTAGTGGTTGTCTGCACAGTTAGAATACTGCATCCAGTTTTGGTCACCATATTATAAAAAAAGATGTTGAGATTCTAGAAAGAGTGCAGAAAAGAGCAACAGCAATGACCAGGGGCCTAGAGACTAAAACATATGAAGAATGGTTGCAGGATTTGGGTATGGCCAGTCTAGAGAAAAGAAGGACTGGGGAGGGGGGGTATGATAGCAGTGTGCCAATATTTGAGGTGCTGTCAAAAAAAGAGGGGGTCGACTTATATAGAATATTAAAAATTATTTTAAAAATGTAATAATAAAAAATATTTTTAAAATTCTATTCTATTCTATTTGGCAAAGCACCAGAAGTCAGCACACGAAATAATGGATGGAAACTAATCAAGGAGAGAAGCAACCCAGAACTAAGGAGAAATTTCCTAACGGTGAGAACAATTAACCAGTGAAACAACTTGCCTTCTGAAGTTGTGGGTGCTTCATCACTGGAGGTTTTTAAGAAGAGACTGGACAGCCACTTTTTCTGGAATGGTATTGGGGGGCATCTCTTGCTTGACCAGGGGGTTGAACCAGAAGACTTCCAAAGTCCCTTCCAACTCTGTTATTCTGACACAACACTCTGAACTAACAGATAAGCTCTTCCGATGCTGAGATAATGTCACCTGAAAAGAATAGGGGGTTTGCTTTAAAATATCAAAAATTACAGCTGCCGGTTACGGCTGGAGAAACAGCTTTTATGTTCCTTTTTTGCCTCAAAGCTCTTTTCTGCTCCTACATTTGGAAAATGGGTTAGCTGCAAAGAAATAGCTTGAGCACATCAGACCTCCCCATAAAGCAATGAGAAAAAGAAATGAGAAGTTTTTCTTTATTTTTGGAGGTCTGTCTTCATTCTTGCTTGTCTTTCCCTAAACAGTGCAATGCCTTTGCAGATGTGAGCAATCAGAGTGAAATGAAGCTTGGATTTATGGCTTCATGTTACAGATAGTCCTTGTTTAACAATGCTAATTGGGACTGGAAACTCTCTAGTTAAGCCCCATGGTTGTAAGTTGAAGTGAGACTCTGCCGTTTAACAACAACAATTCTGACAGTCCCACTTGCCATCGTTAAAGCAAGTATTTAATTTTGTTAAGTGAAGTGAGGATCTCATCTGACCACAATTTCTGATTTCCTGCCAGCTTCCCAAATGGCCATGCTTATGGGAAGCCAACAGGAAAAGTCTCAAATCACAGTAACGTGACTGTGGGGACACGATGAACAAATGGTCGTTAAACAAGGACCACCTGTATAAACAGAATGGATCTGGTGTATAGTGAGCCTCTTTGAAAGCACCAAATTAGAGAAAGTACATCTCGATCTTCTGATCCTTCTCTGTGGTTCTAACTGGCCAAGAGTCAGGCAAAATAGATAAGGGGAAATGGCTGCAAATCACATCAAGAATCTGTTTTTAAAAATAGCCTCGAAATCATAATGTTCATTTTTTAAGAAGACATTTAGCATGGCCCTGCTCTTTCAATGTATCTTTTTTCCCCTCTTTTATCAATGATTTTGCACATGTGTTTTGAATGGGGATTTAATATCAAAAATTGCCATAAGCTGCAGGCGCACAGAAACTCAAAAACCCAAGACACAACAGCAGTTCAATACTGCTGAAAATTGGCTTGCTAGCTAAAGAACAAACATAATTCAAAGAAATTGCCCAATTAAACTGAAAAGCACAGTGAAGTGCACACAAAAGGAACAGCAACTTCATCATCAGTCGTTATGAAAGATGAAAGAGATGCTTGATACAGGTGGATAACAAGAGCTTGATGATCATTCTTCTTGTTTTTTTTTTTCTTTTTTGGTCATCCTAGTTAAGCTTTTAAGGCCCCAATCTATGGAAAGTTTATGCGGGGCTTAATTCTGAATAGATCTGCCGAGACTTGCACAGTGGAAAGGCAGATCCTATCATCCAATCAATAGGGCCCAAAGGATGCAAAGAAAAAAGGAAGAGGAAACATGAAAAACAAGGAGGAGAAGCAAGGTAAGGCTAGGCATCCACAATGGGAGTAAGATGAAAGGTAAGTCATACTGTTGTTATGCAAATACTGCATATTAGGTACTTGTGTTGGAGTTCAGACAGAAGGATATAAGGGCAGGGTGTATGTTATGACACCATACTGCATATCAGAGTGAAATGAAGCTTGGATTTATGGCATGTTATAGGTAGTCCTTGTTTAACGATACTAATTTTGACTGGAAACTCCATAGTTAAGCCCCATGGTTGTAAGTTGAAGTGGGACTGTGCCATTTAACAACAACAACAACAACACTTGCTATCATTAAAACAAGTGTTTAATTGTGTTAAGTTGTTAAGTGAGGCTCTTGTTTCAGCCTTCCATTCTTCCGAGGTGGGTAAAAATGAGGACCCAGATTGTTGGGGGCAATAGGCTGACTCTGTAAACCGCTTAGAGAAGTCTGTAAAGCACAGTGAAGAGGTATATAAGTCTACGTGCTATTGCTATCTCATGTGACCACAATTTCCGGTTTCCTGCCAGCTTCCCAAATGACTTTGCTTATGGGAAGCCAGCAGGAAAGGTTTCAAATCATGGTAACATGACTATGGGGACACTATAGTCTATAGGACACTATGAGTCCCAGTCATAACTACCACTCATTCAGCACCACCATAAGTTTGTTGCTAAACAAATGGTCGTTAAACAAGGACCACCTGTATAAACAGAATGGATCTGGTGTATAGCGAGCCTCTTTGAAAGCACCAAATCACATCCCCATGGGCACGTGATCCAAATTTGGACACTTCGCAACTGGCTGATGTTTATGATGGTTGCAGTATCCTGAGGTCAAGTGATCCCCTTTTGTGACCTTCTGACAAGCAAAGTCAATGGGGAAGCCAGATTTACTTAACAACCGGGTTACTAACAATGACTGGAGTGATTACCTGTATTAGGGGCTTTGGTCAGATCTCTGCTAGTCTACATAACCATTTACACATTGACTTCACTTGACTTGACTTGACTTGACTTGACTTCCTGCTTGCTTACTTACTTACTTACTTACTTACTTACTTACTTACTTACTTACTTACTTACTTACTTACTTACTTACTTTTTTGAACTATAAGATGCTCCAGACTAATATAAATAGAAAGAGCAACATATTCAATATCCATATAAACAGTGTGTTGTCTGGTTAGTATTCTTTTGAATAATACTCATCATAGTAATAATAATAATATTCTCTAGTAGTAATCTCGTAATGACAGTGCTTTTCCCTCATAATATTAATACATATTATTAATACTAATCAAAATTAATAAGTTACAATAATGAACCCTAATAGTAAAATTAATCTTTCTCTTGTGATTTTAGAAGTTCTAACTTTTGTTTCTCTTATTTAACCATCGATAGAACAGATCCCGTATCTCAAGATATTCAGTGACTTCCTTTTCTTTAATTTATATTTTAATTTAAAAAAAAAAAAAAAAGATGCTCCAGACTATAAGATGAGCTTTTGAGGAGGAAAACAAGAAAAAAAAATCTGCCTCTGCCTCCCAGCAATTTGCCTCCTTACAGCAAACAGCAAACAGCCTGGTCAGCTTCAGTACAGCCTGATTTAGGATGAGCAGCTGATTGGCGGTTGGATCGGCCTCCCAGAATACAAACTATCAGTTGTTCCGGGCTGTGGGGATCACCACTGCCCATCGCTGTCCATCACCGCTGCCACCTATCACTGCCTAGGCAACCAAAGGGCTGCAGCATACCAAAGCTAGAAGAAATAACCTTGGAGATATAAACAAAGCCCAGACCATAGTTGCAAAGCTGCAATTAAAAATTCTCCACTGACCCCCTCCCCCCTTTTCCATGACAGCAAGCAGCAGGCTAGTTGACATTTGGCTCCCCGTAACAGAGGCTTTAGCCACACAGATAAAATTTATACAAGTAAAAAAAAAAAAACAGATCTCAACAAGGACAATAATTCATTCAGGGTTTGTCGGGGTATTTTCTATGAAAAATCTGGAGTAGTTTAGGTGCCCAGATATATTTAGCACCCACCCATTTGGACTGTGCAGGGAGAAAATGCATTTCCAGGCAATGAGGTATTGGACCTTCCCTCTATGTTTCCTGGAATCCAGAATTTCTTTAATTTCAAAATGCTGCTCTCCTTCGGTTAGAGTGGGCACAGGAAAGGTGTCAGGTGCAGGGCGAAGAGGTGACACAGTTTCAGGTTTCAATAAACTGCAGTGAAACACAGGATGAATAAGTTTAAGATTCTTAGGCAACTTGTAGAATCACAATCGTATTAAAAATGACTGCAGCCAACTTTTCTTTTTACAATAACATTTTTACAATAACCTTTTCTAATATCCAGATGGGGAGATTGAAATCCTAAACACAGAAAGGTGGTACAGAAAGGTACTGTCAATTGACATCCTGTGCAAAGCCCATCAGCTTCACCAAACTATTACTGATCTAAGCACGTCCTTCTTTGGACTCTCCACCATCTCCAGTGGGTATCAGTCAATATCATCTTTTACCTCAAGCAACCACATTTATAGAATCATCACATGCAGACTTGGCAAAATTACAGTGCTGTAATCTCTTAAGTGGTCCTGTGATTGTCATGTAGCCTTGTCATTCATAACTATATCAATACATACTGTCCATCCAATATTTTTCTGAGTCCAAAGCAGGAAAGGACTGCAGTGTTCCAAAAAAGTGGCTAGGGCAGGAAGGAAATTGGAAATCAATATGTAACAGGCCAGATTTTGCCCATCCTGTATTGGAGGGTAATAGCAGGTTTTTGTATGCATATAATATTTTATTGTAGTCCTATTTTACTTCTTCATCGGCTGTAATGTTCCCTTTCATTCCCAATAAAATCAAGTGCTTATTTCTGCAGGTCAAAATGAAGTATGCACAATAAATAAAGTTAAATAAATTTCCCTAATTAATGATCATTACAGAATGGGAAATTGGATTTTAAAACAGAATGTTTGGCTCTACTGAGGCACAAAGAAAATAGTTAACAACTCTTTCAGGGGTTGTGGTAGAGGATTCTGTACCATGTGAATGCATTGATGATTATAAGACTTCTTCTTCTCCAATCTCCTCCTTCTCCTTCTCTTCTTCCTTCTCTTTTTCCTTCCATTTGTTATATGGCATAGTTTACCCATCAATCATTCTCTAAACACATATAGAAGGCGTAGCTTTCAGAAGAATAACCATGATAGCAAGTTCCATGGGGTTTTAAGCATTTGAAAACAGGATCACAGCTATTTGTATATAGTGAATTGCTCTTTAATACTTTAAAGAGCCTTGATAGTACAGTGGTTTAATGCACCCTGTTATTAACACAGCTGCCTGCAATTTCTGCTGGTTCGAATCTCTCCAAGGCTCAAGGTTGACTCAGCCTTCCATCCTTTCTAAGGTAGGTGAAATGAGGACCCGGTTTGTGGGGGCAATAAGCTGACTTTGTATAAAATATACAAAAAGAATGAAGGCTATTGCTTAACGCATTGTAAGCCGCCCTGAGTCTCCGGAGAAGGGCGGCATATAAATCAAATTAAAAAAAATAAAATACTGTGCATCCTTATGTGATTGTTTTGTTTTGGAATACTTTAATGAAATACATGTATGTTGGCTATAGGAATATAAAAACAGTATGTTCATCACAGTGGCCACTAGTGTAATGTCAATATTGATTTTAAAGGCTGCTGTATATTTCATATGTGAAATAGCCATGGGAGCAACTTGGTTACAATTTAGCAAGAAGCAGTATAATTTCCAATTAAGTGCTGCTTTAATGGGTACAGTAAGACATTGCTTTAATGACCAAAAGTAGTCAGGCCATGTAAACAAGAATAAGGAATTTGCTTCCTGTAAGTGGAAAAAGAGTTTAAAATAGTTGGTTTTCAATATTTGGCCTGCCTCCCTCACTTTGAATACAGAAACTGTAAACTGGTAAATAAAAAGCAGACTTTGATGTAATTCCATTCAATTTTAGTTCTTAAAAATAAATTAACAATGGGGGTGGGGGGGAGTTAAACAGGAAGAAGTGAAGCAGGATGTGGAATGGAATATCCTCACTCTTCAATCTTTATGGAAAATTTTACATTCGTTGTGTCACCATGACTCAGGGTTCCCAGACCCAACAAGCTGACCTTTGTCAAAACGTTTCGCATAATTGCTGCGGCTTTATTTTGGAATGGTAAAGTTTCCACTGAATCTTCTGTACTTTCAATGGGATGCATTTGTTTCTTTTTTTTTTAAGAGGTTTTATAGCACATAAAGATGAAAGTCTGTCCAGTTGGGATAGCATCTTAGACCGGGTTATACAAATTACCCTTCAGCTTTGGGAGTTTCTCCCTTTCTCCCACTGGCTATTCTTGATTCTAAATTGAAACCTACGGTATATTGTCAAAAAATTGAAGATACTATATCATGGGTGTCAAACTCACGGCATCCCATTGCCATCACGTGATGCATCGTGACTTTTTTTTTTTAATTTTCCCCCTTTCCCCCCCCCTTTCCCTCCCTAACCCTCCCTTACCCTCCCCTCCCCCCATGGCTTCCCCAGGATGAAATCCAAATCCAAATCACATTATATAATACTTTACCGCCCATCTACTCTATCCCCTCTGTACAATATATTTCTTCCTGACATTCTAGTATTCTATCCCCTGTATGCTATACATTTCTACACAACATTCAACTAAAAGCTATCTGGTACTTCCTAGTTTAATATTTATTCTGCACATAACCTATCCATTTCCTCCACTCCCATACATAGATCTTGGGTCCGATCTTTTATGTATGCTGATATCTTCACCATTTCTGTGAAACTGGCCACCTTCAGAGTCCATTCTTCAATAATAAACCTAACATCCCTTTTCCAATATTGAACAATCAGTAACCTAGCCTATCACCATATACCATATCAATTTTGTTTCACCCACTTTCCTGCAGGTCCACCATATATAATAATTTATAGCTTCTAAACAATCACATCAAATCCTTCTTCCAACAGTGTATTTAATGTCTTTAGCTGCCATCTGCCCCCATCATTGAAGAGTACTTCTATATATAAAAACCCACCGAGTGACTTTATATTTATATTCCGTATGATATCTTCTATAAAATCTTTCCTCTAGATTATTAATTCCATCGACCATGTTAGGGTAACAACCAGATCAACTACAAATGCCCTTGTTCCATAATCCTCTTGCCTCATAGCTATTCCCTTCAACGTACACATAATCCATCTTTCTTAAAGTCTGTAATAGAAAGTTCCAATTCACTCGATTACAGGCCTTCTCCGCATCCTAAAACACCAGCACTGCAGGGATCTGTTTATTCTTCTCAAGATAGTCCAATAAATCTATAATTTGCCTCACATTATCTTTCATATATCTGCCTTCTATAAATCCTGCTTAATCATGAATCAGCTCTTGGATAACTGGCATTAATCTGTTGGCTAATCTGTTGACTTTTTTCCCTTTGTGGAGCTGGGGTGGGCATGGCCTGCATGTGACGCCTCCAGCCCGCGAGCCACCAGTTTGACACCCCTGTACTATGTGGATCAGAAATATCCAACTTTAGGCTCTGGGGCATATTGGTTTTTACCCTGCAGGAAAAGCATTTCAAAATATAGATGGGTCAGGATTAAAGAAGAAAGTTAGGGGCTAAGATAAAAACATCCCTTTCATTACAATGATGTTGAATTAATTGCATTTTATATGAGTGGTGCCAACTGCTTTAATCATTTTCTCTTTCTGTCTCATTAAAAATGACAATTTGGTGGCCGTACTTAGAGATGTTCTGAGAGTCAATTTCAGGGATTCAAGACCCCATATATACCCCTCAGGTTTTGTAGAAATGGATATTATTAGCCCTGGAATAATATCCAGCACAAAGTTGCAGATCATGACTATAAACCATGCATCAGCCACATTTGTATGGAGCAAGAATAAGTGGTTGCCAAATTATTCCATCACCAAAAACATTTTCTTTTCTTTTTTTTAAACGAACAAACAAACATGAAGAATTCTGCAAAGCAACTTGAATTAAAGGGAAGTTCAGAGCACCTTCTCTAACCTGAAACTTCTCTTTTGTCAACTGTGTAGGACTGCTGGCTTCAAAACAGATAATTCTAAGGTCAGTTCTGCCTTTTCCTCTTCAAACATGCTTCCCCGAAGGTCCTAATTGCGTGTTGGTATATGCATGATACAACAAATAGCTTTTTAAAGTTGGGAGTGCTTGTTTTATTTATTTGTTTACCCACCGCATATTAATGTGCCTTTTAACGCAGGTGGTGGCAAGCAAATCTGATGAGGACAACAGTACAGTACAGGCATACTCGCATTATTTGACAAAGTGAAAAAGGGGTCGCATCTTTTTCTTCTTGCGTTAACTGACTTTAGTTGCAGCAACTAAAAGCAGAGAGAAATATCAATGAGTTTCTAAAGCTGAGGTTGAAATTTGTGCACTGATATAGCTGATATACTATATCAGAATGGGATTTGCTTGTTTGTGGCTGAACATGCATGAAGTTTGTGTGTGTCTGTGTTTGTGTGTATCTGTGTCTGTGTCTGTGTCTGTGCGTGCATGCATCTTTGAGTCTGCAGTTTTCTTGGCAAAGTTTTTCAGAAGTGGTTTGTTTTTTGCCTGCTTCCCAGGGCTGAGAGTGATGACTGGCCCAAGGTCACCCAGCTGGCTTTGTGCCTAATGCAGGACTAGAACTCACAGGCTCCCAATTTCAAACCTAGTGCCTCTAACACTATGCCAGACTGGTTCTATGTTAATTTAGCTATTATAATACAACTGGTTCTAACTTAACTGAGCCAGCACTGTGCAGCAGTTGCCAAAAAAGCCAACACAGTTCTAGGCTGCATAAACAGAGGGATAGAATCAAGATCACGTGAAGTGTTAAATACCAGTTTATAATGCTTTGGTAAGGGCACACTTGGAATACTGCATCCAGTTTTGGTTGCCACAATGTAAAAAAGATGTTGAGACTCTAGAAAGAGTGCAGAGAAGAGCAACAAAGATGATTAGGGGACTGGAGGTTAAAACATATGAAGAACGGCTGCAGGAATTGGGTATGTCTAGTTTAATGAAAAGGACTAGGGGTGACATGATAGCAGTGTTCCAATATGCTGCCACAAAGAAGAGGGAGTCAAGCTATTCTCCAAAGCACCTGAGGGCAGGACAAGAAGCAATGGGTGGAAACTAATGAAGGAGAGAAGCAACCTAGAACTAAGGAGAAATTTACTGACAGTTAGAACAATTAATCAGTGGAACAACTTTCCTCCAGAAGTTGTGAATGCTCCAACACCGGAAGTTTTAAAGAAGAGATTGGCTAACCATTTGTCTGAAGTGGTGTAGGGTTTCCTGCCTAAGCAAGGGGGTTGGACTAGAAGACCTCCAAGGTCCCTTCCAACACTGTTATTCTGTTTTCTGTTTTCTGCTAACCAGGACTAGAAACTGCATTGTTAAGTGACATGGTCATAAGTCAAAAAACTGTGTGACCACACCATTTAACAATGGCAGTTCTGGCAGTCCTGGTTGCCATTCGTAATCAAAGTCCTCAAGTGACTGTGACTTGTGACTTTTTGCTGGCATTCCCATTGACTTTACTTGTTGGAAATTCACAGGTCAAACTCGTGTGACAGCGGGATACAGCAAAGGCCATAAATTTGAAGACCAATATAACTATTACTCATTCAGTACGATCATAAATTTGAACGGTTGCTGACACTTGGTCATTAAACATGGGGCCAGCTGTATGTAAAAACATATGTTATTTATTTAGCATATGATGAGAACATAACAAAAGAGAAGTAAACATATATACTGTATACAAAACACATAATTATATAAAACTATGGAAGTGGTCTCATAACTAGATGTCCAATTCAGATGTCCAATTCAGCAATTGCCTAGGATATTGCTTCATGCAGATCTTCTAAAGCTGTAGCCACAACCTTTTGGGCACCAGTGACAAGTTCCGTGGAGAAAGGTTTTTCCACAGACCAGAGGGGGTGTGGTTTTGCATACTGCCTGCATTCTGTGGATGGGACTTTACTTGTTTGAATGGACCAGTTGCTGACATGCCACGGACCAGTGCCAGTCCACGGACCAGGGATTGGGGACCCCTGTTCTAAGGAACCAGAGCTGACTTTGTGCCTAACGGAGGAACAGAACTCACAGGCTCCCAAAAAGTGACCTTGCACTTTTGGGGCAATCTTGCACAATATGTTTAATAGTTTGCATATCAGCACCACAATTGCAACATGGGGAAAGTTTCCATTCCCACTGATACAGGGCAGAGGCACTTCTTCAAGTATCACATGTAATTCTGTTCAATTTCACTCCAGACAAAGTAAAGGCAGGTTAAAACCATGCGGTAGAGGGATCTCTAATGGTCAGGCTATAGGAAGGTACCTTGGACCATTCCTCTCTCCAGGCATTCTTAAACTGGGTAGATGTTAAATGAATAGCTGTTTACCATGCTGGCCTACAGGATTTCAATCCTGCGATGGGCTGCCTATCGTCCTGGTGAATAGGGAGGGCCTTGTTGTTCAGCATTCTTGACTATAGTCCAATGAGAGCTTGTTGTCTTCTAATGTGGGTTGATATGATATTGCCAAGTACTAGTAACCAGTGCATAGGAGTGGCATACTAAATAGATGTAAGACTTAATTACAGAAGAATGTATGAACCAATCAATATATCTTCCAATTCCAAGAACACAACTAAAAATATCCTATTATTATGGATTTATATCTCATAGAGCGTGTGGTGCAGTGGCCTAGAGTGGAGCTCTCACCTCACAATCAGAAGGCTGTGAGTTCGATCCTAGATAGAGGCAGATATTTCTCTCTCTCTGGGCTCAATGAGAATATAGCTGCTGAACAAAACTCCGCATTGCAACAGAAAAGGCATCCGGCCAGTAAACACTCAGCTCCATTCAGTTGCCCAGACTCCACCCCACAAGCAATTATGGGGTAATTAAAACAAGAGGTTATCTCTCAGGGTATGAAGCCTGGAGAAAAATTTCATTTTCACATAGAAATCACTGAGTGTAAACATTTAGAATTCCAAACAAACGTTGGGAATTATAATATAAGATACTTTAAATGTCTCTTAATTCTTTGATACTCATAAAAATTCTCAACCAATATTGATATTTCCGCATAACAAGTCCCACATATAAATAAGATGCTCTATATAAAGAGTATATAATCTCCTTTTATAGAAAAAATCAGCATGGCAATCGCTTAGGAGAACTGAATGAACTTGATGGTGGCCCACCAAGAGTAAGATTTTTGCAACTTGCCTGAACAAATAAGCACAGAATTGATCCAAGCAAAAGAAGCAACAGTAATTGATTCATTTCAATACAGCTCATGTAAAACATTGAAGCCACAAAAATAACTTAGTTGGCTTCGTTTGAATGCACATGCACAGTGCACATGTTTGCCTTCGATAACCAACTGGCAAAGAAAGCAGCTCTTAACAATTAGCCTAAGTCCAGTTTTTTTCCCAGTGTGTGAGTTGACCACAAGAGGAACCTGGTATAGGTCATTCTTCTGCATCCTTTTATGCAGTTCAAAAAAAAAAAAATCAGTAGCATATTAAGAGGATTTGTTACCATATATGTATAATGGAATCGTTTGCATTTGGCAACCTGTTTCACAGCCCAAAAAGACAAAAGCAACATCATTTTGCCCCGATCATTCATTTATTCATTTATATTCTGCATCAAGTTGGTGTACATGGTACAGATAGTCCTCGATGTACGACCACAATTGAGCCCAAAATTTCTGTTGCTAAGTGAGACATTGGTTAAGTGAGTTTTGCCCCCATTTTACGACCCTTCTTAGCCACAGTTGTTAAGTGAATCACTGCAGTTGATAAATTAGTAATCTGGATGTTAAGTGAGCCTGGCTTCCCCATTGACTCTGCTGATCCGAAGGTTGCAAAGGGGGATCACAGGACCATGGGACACAGCAACGGTCATAAGTGTGGGAACCAGTTGCCAAGCATCTGAATTTTGATCACATGATCACGGGGATGCTTCGAAGGTCATAACTGTGAAAAAATGGTCATGTCACTTTTTTCAGTGCTGTTGTAACTTTGAACAGTCACTAAATGAGCTGTTATAAATCAAGGATACAGTGAGATGGATTGGGCTGAGAGAGGGAGTGTCTAGTTCAAATTCACTTCTGAATTTCTGTGGTTCAAAAACTCAGGTTCATCATCCTACCTTCCCAGTCCTAATCTAACACCTTAATCAAAATATATACTGATTCTCTACGGCAAGCAAGTGTTGTTTATATACCAGGCATATTTTTGCATTTGCTAATCTGCTCGAAAAACCAAATACAACAAACTACAATCCCACAGTGTTACATTTGAACCCGTCATCTGTAGACTCCACACTAGTTTAAGTACTGTAGCTAGTTTAAAACGTTAGTCATTTTACAGGACTAATTCTACAGAGTGGGCTGGCAGAGGAGGCCACCGGATTAGGCAACTGTTGGCTTGCAGCTCAGACTCTCGGTCTTTCTATGTTCTCTATACTTGTGTTTTACTTTGAAAAGCAACAATCCAGAATAATTCTCAGCACCGAAGCTGCGCTTTAATTGACTCTGTAGTTCTGCATCCCTTCTCATCCCTTCAATTAGCATCAGCATATGGCAACAAAGACTGAATGCATGCCTGCTGTTTTTTTGGCTAATGCAGTCTCCATGGCTTGAAGGACTTGGGGAAAAAAGCAAAACCCTAATTTGCAGGATGTTGGAAGACTCAAAGTATATGTAACAAAAGAGCATTTTTGGCATCACATTCTGGAACTTGGGGAGAGCTCTGAATATTCAAAACCAGCTATTCTAAGCTCAGAACATTTGAAGGCCAGAAAATTTTGCTCAAGCTTGTTAAGAAACAATATAATAATTAATATAGCTGAACTATGTCGAAGCAAGCAAAACAAATAAATCAATTAAATTAAAAACTGTATTAAGACATGAATAATAAGGAAGTATATTTGAAAGACTGTGGGCTCCACAGTTGGACCCTGAGCTACATATATTCTTTTCTATTGGATTTGAAAGATTATCATAATTGATTGGAGGAGTGAAAAAGCATTTTTTATTTCATTGTCTTTTTTTTTTAATCTCTAACTCTGCTCATTTTCCCCTTTGGTACCAATCAGCATCGGTATGTATGTTGAACTTCATACATCGCACAACGTGAGTCTTGGCCTCAAATCACTGCCCAGTCTTACATTACTGAAAAAGAAACTTGGCAAACGGTTGGTTAGAGATATTCCTCAAACTGTTTTAAATTTCAGATTAATAGTGGGAACTTTGTCTATTCGGCAGGCTGTGTTAAGGAAATGAAAATTCCTCTCAATTTGCGAATGTAATGACGGTCAGTTCATCTCATTCAAAATTCTAACATGACATGCTGATTGTCCCCAAGTTACTTTAAAGAGCAGTATGACTTTAAGCAATGACCACAAGGGGGGGGCGGGGGAATTGCAGAGGAACTTCCTCTAATGACTTCCAGAATTCAGTCATTTATGTTTAGTGAACTGAACAAGTTGTAGCATTACCAGAAGCATCTCAATTCTTCCTGGCAAGGGCCCACAATGACTACGAAGCTGCCCGTGCGAGAAGAATTTGAGACCTGGACCTCTCTACAGGTGGCTGATCTTCTAAGACAGGTACTGAGATGCTCTAAGACTCTACTCGATTGATGGTGCAGAATAGATCAAGTTTCTGTATTTCTTGCTTTCTATTGCTGGTTTCACTCCAAGAAGCAATAAGAGGCAAACTTTTAGATGCAACTGAGAGCAGAAAATGCCAGCAGCATTCTTTTTGTATTAATTGGTTAATAAATTTATAATCTCTTTATTAGAGTTGGAAAGTTGGTCATCTTCCAAGAATTCACTACCAGGCATAAGGGTATATATTGTATCCAGATTTAACTGTGTTTAGTAGAAACCCACTGAAACGAAAGGAACATTGATTCAGTTAGTTAGGATTGATTCAACTAAATGTTTCTTTCTGTTCATTCAAGAAAGGTCTTCTCTGCACCAGAGTTAAACTTTTCAAAATTAAGAAAGAAAGGATGACAGTCCTGGTTCTGGGGAAAGAGATGGCCTAGAGGGAGAGATAGAGGGCAGAAATGAGGAAGGGGGGGAAAGAGGTCAGAGCTGAATGGGTCTGAGAAGTTGAAACATCTAGGGACTCTTGTGAATTCCTGAAAGTTATTCCAAGGGTGCTTCTTTCAAAAGGCAACTGGACTTTGTTATTCCTTGAAGACGTTTCGCTTCTCATCCAAGAAGCTTCTTTAGTTGATAAGTTTCATTAGAACTGAAGAAGCTTCTTGGATGAGAAGCGAAGTGTCTTCAAGGAAAAACAAAGTCCAGTTACCTTTTGAAAAAGCCCCTTTGGGACAAACATGACCTGGATGACTGAGAATCTCCACAGACATCCTAAATCCCATAATCACACAATCCTAGAAACCTCCTTGTCATTCAAGCCTAGCTCCTTGAATTTGGGGAACACTAGTTCAGCTTTCCTGAGCCAAGCATTCCTCAAATAAATTGGGTCTCCAGTTCCCTAAATTCCAAAATAGCACAGCCGATGTCTATAGTCATTGAGAACTGAGGAATGCTGGGGAATACTGGACAAGCTTAACTCAAAGCATCTGAAATACCAGGATGGGTCAAGGAATAAATCAAATGTACTTTTCAGTGTGGGATCTCTATGGAAACAAAGCAGTTTCAATTTTCCAACTAAGTATTGGAATTGGACAGTTTGGACAGTTTGTAAATTCAATTGGACAGTCTGTAAATTCAATTAAATCCATAAAGTTAACTGTTGGATTAATCAATCTTTGGTAAGGATTTATCAGGATTTGAGAAATGCTATTAGTAAAAGAGTGGTAACCATGCTTCAAAATGCATTGTTTCCTCAAAATTATGTTACATTTTATCATATGTTAAAATGTAAAGTGATATTCGATTTATTAAAATCAAGAGCAAAGTAAAACAAATCAATACAAAGACAAGAAGACATGTATTTAACCACTAGTGGAAGTTGTCTGAAGGTTAATAGGCAGCTACTAGAACCTGTTTGGGGAAGTCTCTAAACTAATAAACATCCATCATCAATAAAAATTAAATATATACAAGCAATTAAAAATCCACAGGGTGCATGTTATTTTACTGCCTGTAGCAGAAACATTTGCAACTATATTGAACGGAATACAGTCACACAACAGAAAGGCCATTAAAATCAATGGGACTAATTCAGTCATGACTAAATAAAATTAAGCTTTCTTTAATTCAAAGCTATTAAATATGACTAAGCCTATATACAGGGTATGATCTAGTGATCTGTTCCAAACATGAATTAAAGCCATCTTTGTGCACACATCATCATTTTATTTAGTAGTCTTCTAAAATACTAACCTTGTTAGTCAAAGACTAGCATAATTAATATTTTAGTATGATATCCAATAATACATGTCCATGGAATATTGTTATATTTTCACATGTGCTGTACAGCAGATATTTCTCTGTACTGTTGTTTTAATATGCTCTTCATGTGGAAAACAACAGATCTGTCTTTGCAAAAACTTACTTAGAACAACAGCTTCACAGCTGTACCGACACTACTATTTCTTAGTAGATTTAAATGAGGTTTGAGCAGAAGATCAAATTGGATCAAACAAAAGTTTAAGGATATGTATAACACCAGGAATTCAAAGTATTTTGAGTTCAAAATAGTCTAAGCTCAAAACAATAACTTCAGTTTCAAAATAATTGTCTCAGAAGTTTCAAAACTTGAAATTGAAAAATTATGCACTCTCTTACATAACGTCCATCTAATTCTGTCTTAGCATTGAAAACCAGAAGTTAAAGGGAAAACCCTTAAGCAGGATACAAAGAAATCCAGTTCATTGCCTAGCAACTAGCATTGAGATGCAGACTCCCTTTGATGCTGGAGATAATAGCTTTCACTGAAAGTAAAAATTGATAGCTGTATCCTCCGTAAATTGCTTGTGACTACTCTTAAAACTTGTGATCTGAATTACATAGATTATAATCTAAATCAGAGGTGTGGAACCCCTTATGACCTGTGGGCTTCAACTCTTAGTATTCCTGAGCCAGACATGTTGGCTTCTTTAAGACCTGAACTGAACAAGTTCCATTGGCCATCCTCACAACAAGCATATATATTTCGCTCAGGAATTCTAGAAGTTGAAGTCCAGATGTGTTGAAGTCCACAGGGATTGAAGTCCATGGGGAGTGGCCATAGTTCTCCACCCTGATCTAAATGAACATTGATTGATTGATTGATTGATTGATTGATTGATTGATTGACTGTGAAGACTCTTCCATTATTGGAATGTGATATTTTCCCCTACCAAGTTTATATGACTCAATTACATCTCCTTTACCTCATGTTTTTCTGTTTAGAAAAAAAAAAAGGCTTCTATCCTGTATTCTCATCAGTTTTGCAATTTCCTTTTTGAAGTGTGGCAATCAGACAGCCCCATTTTTTAAGAGCAGTCACACCCTAGATTTCCATAAATACTTTATAATGTTGATAGATCAAGATTAAGAAGATGGGAGGGAGGAGATAAGAACTATCTAATCTGAAATGGATTTGGTCCTGGGCTTCTTTAAGACCTGAACTGAACAAGTTCCATGGGCCATCCTCACAACAAGCATATATATTTGGGTGAGAATTAAAGATATATTGCAGGATGGGATCAAGGCAATTTAGCCAAGTTTTCCTATGCCAACAGAGTGTCCTAGGACTAAAGACACTTCTAGACATATGTCTAGAAGAAGGCCAATCCTTCTTCTAGACCTATCAATAAATGTTCTCTTCTGTTTGTTCTGTAGTGTAATATTATACTCATTAGCATTTGTTTTTATACTCTACAGCACTCTGTAGTAGGTTGATCTGAACTAGTTACATCAGAAGTGTGTAGTATTAATAAATTGACCACAATCATGTAAGTTCTCTTCTTCTAAGAATGTTGCAATCATCCAAACGTGCTTGTTCTAAAACGGCCACATCCTGACTCATTCAATAAATACAATTAAAATCTATAGAATTAAAACCAGAGTTTTTTTTATTGGGTATTCTCCAGAGAAATATAGTAAAGAAGATGTGTATTTAACTATACATATAATAACAGCAGCAAGAATTGTGTTTGCACAAAATTGGAAGACAGAAAAAATTCCATCAGAAGGTGAAGTAATAAAAAAGATTTTAGATTGTGTGGAAATGAATAGATTAACTCTAAGAATAAGAGATAAAGAGAAATCAGTGTATTTCAAGACATGGGGAAGATTTTATATATGGTTAGAAAAGAAATATGAAGATAAGAGGATAGATAAATGATTTAGATAATAGAAAGTTAAACGAGGGAGAGGATAAAAAAGAAATAGAAATCCAGATGACACCAGAGTAAATGAAAAAGGGGGATGGGAGGGGGGAAAAGAAAGAAGATAATAAGAATAAGTGTACAATTATGATGATAATACTGATAGAATAAATCTGAAAAGAAATTGAAAGAAAGTATATACTATTAGAATACAGGAGTTGTTCGGATACCAAACAAGGAGAATATTCCACAGCAAAGAAAACAGAAAGGAGAGAGGAGTAGAGGGTAGGAAGAGGAGAGGGAGGGAGAAGAATGGGAGAAAGGGGAAAGGAGAGGAAGGAAGGGTAGGGGATAGGAGTAGGAGAGAAGGTGAGTAGGGGGAAAAGAAGAAAGGAGTGGGGGAAAGGAAGGGGAAGTAGGATGAGGTAGGAGAGAATGGAAGAGAAAGTAGGAGAGGAGAGGAGGGAGGGAAAGGAAAGAGAAGACGAAGAAGAAGGGTTGTTGCGAAATGAGGGAAGAAAGGGTAGAAAAGCAACTCCGAATGTAATTAAAATGCCTTATTTTAATGCTTTCTTTAAGGAAAACATGTATATGTAGGATTAATTATGTATAAGAAAATGTACATTTTATGTTATGTGTATAAGAAATAAAACTGAAAAACTTTTCCCCCCAAAAAATACAATTAAAATCAATTAACTAAGTGGTGTAATATGAAATAGAGAATGAATTAAATAGGTGAAAGAGAGAAAGAAAATACAAAGCCAATAGATTGTCCTGTTAGTTAGCTGCTCAGGACCATTGCTACTCCCCATTCAGCATCATTTGCTATTTTGACAATGCGTGTAAAAGTAATCTGAAATACAGCTGCACGTTTAAAGATGTGTGAGTAATCTTCAGAGTGTGTCTATGTGTAGAAGATGGGATTTGTTTCTCCCTCTGTATAATCCATTGCATTTCTTCATTTAAAAAATAACCTTTACAGTCCTGATACATTTATTCTAAGTTTGCCTTTTGTCCAATTTGTTGAATGTTTGCACTACTGAATTTTCCATGAGTACTAACTTCCTCTTTAAGAACTAGACATGCAAAGCGGGGGGGGGGGCTGTTTGCAGGGGAAATGTCCACGCACCAGAGAGTTATGTAGAAAAAACACTAATATGTTATAAACCTTTGAAATAAACCCTCAACTGCCCTGCCACCACACAAAGAACCTTGTGTTAAATTTATATTCTCTGTGCAGGTGTACCTCCTCTAATCTGTTTAGCCGTGCAATGCAAGCCATAGCATCTTTGGGTGCAGTAGGATGTCCATAGGACAGGGCTTTCCAATTTTTTTCCTTCATTAACCAAAACTGCTTATCAGAAAGTCCTTTTTACCCAGCTAAAACAGTTTAAGTCAAGATAATTGCCCTTGTTGTGGTTGGGCAATGCATTTTTGAGTTGTTACCCAAAGAAAAACCACTTTTACTCATTTTTTGGTAATTTACCCAGGTTTGAAAAACACTGCCATAGAAGAACCTGAAGCCCAGCTTCTGTACCCGTGTGAATAGGAGATAGTTGTAGGTTGGATGACCTGCCCAGAAATGTGAATGAGACAAGGACTTAGACTCCTCCTTAAGGCAGTGGTCTCCAAATCTTTTGACCAATAGTCACAACATGGATGTGGTGAATACCTCATGGGCATGTTGAAAAAAAGGCTACCATAACAAATCCATTGGCCAGAAGGTAAACTATTAAGGTTGCTACCTCCCTTTCCCTCTGCCTCTTTCACTCCAAAATACTATCATTCCTTTCACCCTAGTCTTTTTTAGACAAGGATGGGGCACTTCCAAAAAAAACACACTTGACTGCAGCCAAGGGGCCTTTGTATGTACTGAAAATAACAGGGGCTATATCTTTCAGTACAAAAGACGTTACAACTGCCACTTTGCATTATGCTACCCATCCTTGTTTCCTGGCCTTTTAAAAAAAGATTTATTTTGTTTAAATTTGGTGAGTCATAAATGACTGGCAGGCCCCAAAGGAAGTGTTTGTGAACATTCTTGTTCCCATTGCAATCTCAAAGCTCAAACGTGGTATATGTGGTGTCTTATATGTGACTCCAGTCCACTTGGATTTAGTCCACAAGCCATGGTTAAGCCAATAATTGCTAAATGTGTTACCTCAACAAGTGCAAAAGGTTAAGTTTAGAAGGTTGGTTGGGTGGTTCATTGGTTCGTTGGTTCATTCATTCATTCATTCATTTGTTCGTTCATTCATTCATTCATTCATTCATTCATTCATTCTGTGCCATCAAGTTATTTTTTACTCCTAGCAACCACACAGATAGATAGAAGATACACAGAGCTATTATACAGAGACTTCTAAAAGTTCAAGCTATGAATAGATTGTCAATGCAAATGCCCCATCTTAGTTTTGCATCAACATCAACAAGATAACTTCATGACACAATTTTCATCATTGGACCTGTTGGTTGGTTACTTCCATCCCCACTCTGTATGTCCATGGAAGGAAGGCAATACTCTTGTCCCAAGTGCTTCATTTAAAAAATGTAAATTACAGAATGTAGTATCACCTTCTCTTCTTCCTTTTTTTCCAGTCTGGGATGCATGACTGTGCCAGAATAGTGGAAAAATTAAATATAGATGGAGTTCGATTTTTGGTAAGTTATTTTAAATGTTTCCATTTAAATGAATATAGATCATGCATATGTACACTAGTTTACAAATATGTATAAAATGTGCAATGTTTCTGCACTGATGGCATCTAATAAGACAATATGACACAGTCAAAATATTCATATCAGAGCAATATAAACCAAAGTTATCAAATAACTTTTTAAAGATTAATCCAGGAAGGTGTCATCTAGAAATTGCTGATACAACTTTCAACAGCATTTCCAGGTGCGAGAACAGCTGGGAGTTATCATGGGAGGCACCAGCCAACATCTGGAAGCTACAGATTTCTGAAGTCTTTGACTCTTAACTTCAATCCTGTGGAGATAGAGTCAACTTTGATATAGTTATCCATACTCATATTAATTTTTTATATGGCTAGATTAATGTATGTTGATCTTAAATTGAGCAGCAGATTGTTGCTAGAGATTAGATATCTGATGATTACAGGTAGATCTAACCTTATGACCACAATTGAGCCCAAAATTTATGTTGTTAAGTGAGAAATTTGTTAAGTGAGTTTTGCCCCATTTTATGACTTTTCTCCCCACTTTTGTTAACTGACTCTGCACTTCTTAAATTAGTGTTAACTGAATCTAGTTTCCCCATTGACTGCTTGTCAGAAGGTCGCAAAAGGGAATCACGTAACCCCGGGGCACTGCAACCATCATAAATATGAACCACTTGTCAAGCATTCGAATGTAAATCACATAATCATGTGCTGCAACAGTCATAAGTGTGAAAAATGGTCATAACTCACTTTTTTCAGTGCTGTTGTAACTTTGAACAGTCACTAAATGACCTGTTGTAAGTTGAGGCCTATGTGTGTGCTACCAGTGTGCTACCATAGGGACTGTTCTCACTTTCACTGGACCAGGAGTAGCTATTGATAACATAGTGACATGGCAGAGTAGAGAGATCCTCACCATAGTAAGTATACTATCAATATGTTAGATTCCATGACATATAATTAATTCACTGGCTTTCTACTGCACCACTTTCTCTACTCTACTATAGACTGAATAAGGCTCAAATTGTCCTGGTAAATATTTCTCCACCTTTCACCACTCTTCCAAGCCCACCCTATAGGAAGAGGTACAGCAATATTTGATTCCAACTGCTCTCCTGAACAGAGTTTGATGATCTGCACCCCAATGATCCTGAGTCTCCCTCAATGAGAAGTATTCAATAGATGTAGTCCCTTTACATCTATTGACTAGACTTAAAAAACAATTTTGCAGACTAAGAAATTGTGCCATGGTGTATTGTGTTTCTCATGATGTGAAATGTGACTGCAAACTATCTGCCATGAACATTTAAATTTAAAAAACATAATCTATATTAGGAAGATCTCCGAAAGCACGTTCCAAGTTAGACTGCAATGATTGGGAATGCCAAGTTATTATTTTTTTTCTTGGAGCGCGCAGAATTTGAAAATGCTATACTAAGCCATCACTGTTGAAGGAAGAACACTCAATAACTGAACAATGATATTACAAACAATTGTGGTGGTTGAGATTCTTGTGCCAAACTCTGGATGTCAACTAAAAATGAGCCAGGGACTTTTGATTATATAATGTATAAACCATAGAAGACACATAACGTGCCTTAAAACAGATCAAAATATCTTTAGGATTCCAGGCTTCAGAAATAATTAAATCATCCTGCTGACACTCACAGTCTTTGTCATAGGTTTTAGCAGTGGGGGCATAGTCTGGTTTTCACATATGGCAATTGACATACAGAAACCAAGACTTTTCTACTATATACATTGAAACTTTTTACAACAGGTATATAAAACATTATCTTGGCTTTTACCCAATATCAGTTTCGTTTCTCTCCCAGAATCTACTCCCTTCCAGCTCTCCTGCCAATGGGATTTTATTTCCTTCCCCTTCGCTCCATCTCCTCCCTCCATTTCTGGGCCTATTGTAGAGATGAAATGAAAGGAATATGCTGGATTTACAACCATGACCTCTGCATTGCTCATCTCATTTTCTTGGATCTGTTGGCCAATTACCATCTGCATCTTCTCTGTTGGGGAAGAACCTCTCTCAGGATTCTCTGCCCAGTCCTTCCCCAGATACCAGGGCTTCGCTGCTGCCTTCCTCCTTCCCATCTTCTCTTGTATGAAGATGTTGTCTCTCTAAGACTTCACTTGTCTTCTTCCAGGGAAGCCAGACCTGGACCTTTCTTCAGCCCTCCTCTGACCGACCAGGAATCAACAACCGCTCTGCATTCTCACATAACTTTACTTTCCAACTTTTCTCTCCAGCCACTCTATATTTCTCTATATTATAATCTTTTTCTCTTCTGCTTCTCTTTGTCTCCAATTATTGCCCCCTGGGTTGTAGCAATAGCACTTAGACTTATATACCACTTCATAGTGCTTTTACAGCCCTCTCTAAGTGGTTTACAGAGTCAGCATATTGCTCCCAACAATCTGGGTCCTCATTTTATCCAACTCGGAAGGATGGAAGGCCGAGTCAACCTTGAGCCTGGTGAGATTTGAACTGCTGAACTGCAGCTGAAGTAGCCTGCAGTATTGCACTCTAACCACTGTGCCACTTCAGCTCTTGTAGTCCCCAGCACCTATATATTATGCTGGGCCAAAGGGATTGTTGTCTTTATATCTGTCCACAACAACCCAGCTGCCCATCAAGGATAGAATTGATCTTCTTCTCCCCTTTTCTCTTCCATTTGCATCTCACACCAGCATAATTACTTTCTGATCAATTGCCAGTAAGATAAAACAATATCCATGTGAAATGGGATCTGCAGCCAGAATAATATAAGGATATGGAAGTTGTTTAAAGCAATTTCTGGTTAGCCTGGTTTTCAGATTTGATAGAGAAGTTTTATCAAAACCCAGAATATTCTTGGTAGCCATTGGAGTTAATAGCTGGACAATCTTCTTTAAGTCTACAATTCTTGATCTGTTTAAGCTAGCAGAATTCAATGATACTTCTGAATAGACATGTACAGAATACATTTGTGCTTCTAAGATTTTGAACTGGACAAAAACAAACACAGAAAATATACTCTATGCATGGAAAGACCAACAGCATCATTTATCACCCCAAATCATAGTATGGTGGTTTGGTTTTATATATATGTTTGTGAACCTAGCTGCTCTGCTTTATAAATCATTTATAACCTATTATTTAAGAAAATTCAATCCATTGACATTGTCAATAAACAATTAAACTGTGATTTGATGCCTTGTGTGAACAGTTAAACAAATATTCCTAGATTACATCATTCTTACCTGCAGGAAACGTCCACATGAAAGAAAGAAGTTGTACCTGAGAGAGACAATAAGAAAAAGGACTGTTTACACAACTTTGTCACTAAGTGTCTTGTGTTTAGATTCCTAGGATTAAGCAGTATACAAATGTAGATAAATATTGTATAACAAGTTAATATGCATGCTAAGTTTTATGTGTAATGTATGGCTTGTTTAAAAATCAAGCTTGCTCTAAAATTTCCTTAGCATTTTGTGTGAATTGGACCAGCCACAATCACAAGGGGAAAGATAAAAAATGTAGGTTCTAATATCTCCTCTGACATGTCTAGAACTGGAAAGCTGTGAAGTAGAATCAGTGGGTTTATTTTCTGAACTTCTTAAATTATTGCTTTAATATCAGGCACCAAAGACTCAGTTCACACATGAATCTGAACTATACTGATTAAACTCATGTCTATGCACAGGAATATTGTCAGCTAACAGCATATGCTAGGAGTTAGAATAATGTTAGGTCAACATTATTTGGGAGGGGGCAGATATGGTCCGACAAAGGCTATATAGGGATTCTAAACTGATCCTTCTTTTAACTCCGCCCCCAGATTCTGCCACCTCTCTTCCTACATTTCATGAATTAATATGGTTTTATTACTGAGTTTAAATTTTCACATACTATTACCTTTATTTGGCTGGTTATATGCTACCATAAGGGGAATCTGGAAGGGGGAGTTAAAAAGAGACTGCCAAGATGGCAATCATGACGGCATGATTGAAGCCCCACCCCTTTTTGCACACTTCAAATATATGACGGAGTGAAAAGAGGCAGAGCTTCAATTGTGTGATGCCGACTGGTCTCCTGACTTTTTGATCTCTCCTTGCAGATGTTCTTGGCGAGCTGGGTTATGTGATTGAAAAGATGGTAATTCCATCTCTCCATCAAATTTTGTGGTGACAATTTTTGTGGTGGAGAATGAAAGCTACTTGTTAAATTGCAGAAGTTAGGGGCTCCCATGATACACAATTTACCAATGTTTGTGCATGACAACATAACCACCATCCATAGAACAATCACTGCAGCATTCAAACTTCAAAAACACACCATCTGGCGAATGAAACTGTTTAAGAACAGTCTTCTCCAACTTGAAAAATATTTTTATCAAGGATTCTGTTAGGAATATATTTGGATTTTTTATTATTATTTTGTTCCCAGCAGATCCATGGCTGGGATTTGGCAACAAAATCTAGTTAACATTTTTATTTCTCCTTCATTTCCCCACCATTAAAAAAAATAAATAAATCTTGACTGCTTTAAAAAGCCAGTGGAAGTTGTTGGCTTCTTAATTTTCACAGGAAAAGCTCTCAAAATTGTGCTATTTGGATTTTTTTTTTCTTTCCTCGTAGAAAGTCCATAGCAAGAATCTTCACTGTATCCTTAAACAGACAAGCAAATTTTTCTCTAGCGGAGGGGTTTTTTTTTATTAAACATTCTATCTTCTGAAGCAGAAATCTGCCATTTGAAGTGGAACATAAAATGAATCTGATTTACATCAATCTGCGCATCCATAATGCTGACCCTAATTGGAGAAGGCTCATTTAGATTATTTTTTTTTATCTTCCTTCTAGTAGTTTTAATTTTCCACCCCCATTTATTAAAGCCTCTCTTAAAATCAGTTCCGAGAGAGTTTTGCACAACAACCAGATCTTTCTTATTTTACAGCCTGGAGCTAATTTGACAGGCTGTCAAGCTTACTCTCTTTTTGAATAGGAAAAAAACTAGAGAATGCTCTTATGTGAATCTAAAATGATTCCCAAAGGCAACAAGAATCAAGATGCGAAAACAGAGTTGTTTTCAAAATTCTGTAATGAGCTTACTCATCGAGTGTGGGACTGAAACAAAACCAGGAAATAGTGAAGGCAGTAAAGTTAGATGCATCAGGGTCTGCAGGAACTGGGGGTCCTGGATTCCCTCCTGACCCATGCTTTTATGGTAAAATAACAACAACATAATCACCCTATACCGGAGGATTCATTCTTAAAGAAGGAAAGAAGGGTATCAAGTTCATGGTGGCCAATTTCAAACAAAGATTTTTCAGAGTTTTCTTTAACAAGATTTATTGAAAAGGAATGGAATAAGGTTGAAGAAATCTCAAAAACTGGATTCCTTTCATTTTAAGTAGCAAAGTTATCTCTTAGCTTGTTAAAGCAGAGACTGTTTTCATTTTTAACTAACAACTTCTCCGTGAACCTTGAGGAATTCCTGACCTTGGATAGGTCAGGAATCTGCAGGTAGTCAAGACATGAATCTGAAATCATAAACACACAACTACTAAGGCCGTGAGTGATAGAGAAGCCACTGTGGCGGCTACACCACTTCCTTTCCTGCTACTGCTCCCAAATTAGCCATTGCTTAACTTAGTAGCAACATTGCTATGCTATCTCCTGTTTCTCCTCGCCTCCATCAGGGAAGGAAATTTCAAGGTGACTGAAGAGATGAGGGGAAACCCTTATACACTCTGGCCCGTTGCTGAGGTGATAGTCACAAAAAAGAAAAGAAAAATTCCTCTCAGAACAGGGAGGAAAATGAAGGCACCCATGAAAGCAATGCAGACCAATTATGATCAGTGAGGTGTAAAATATTACAGTAAAGGATTTTTGGAAAGAGAAAACAGAGAAAGAGGGTATCAGGAGAAATGTATAGCTGACAGGACACTATCCATTCTCAGGTGTACAAAACAAATTAGAGATTATTCTAATGTAAATCAAGAATGTATGATCATAAATTATCCAAGGCTGATTACATTCTTTATTGAAACACTTGTCAAAAACTTTAGAAATATACATAAATGTATGAGAAGCCCTTATTTGTGTTGCTGCTTTGCTCTTTTTCTTATTTTCTTATTTTTATTGATTTTTTTCCTTTCTTTGTTCTGTTTAAATAAAGGAGAAGGAGGGAGGGAGGGAAAGAGGGAGGGAGGGAGGGAGGGAGGAAGGAAGGAAGGAAGGAAGGAAGGAAGGAAGGAAGGAAGGAAGGAAGGAAGGAGACAGAGGAAGAAAGAAAGACGGAAAGAAGGAAAGTGAGAGAGAGAGAGAGAAAGGAAAGAAAGAAAGAAAGAAAGAAAGAAAGAAAGAAAGAAAGAAAGAAAGAAAGAAAGAAAGAAAGAAAGAAAGAAAGAAAGAAAAGCTGAATTATTCTTAGTAGCTTCTAGAATTAAGTTTGGAAAGGGGAGAAAAAGTCAAGATGACATTTTTTCTGTCTTCTGACTTATATTGGCAAATGGGGTTAAAACATTTGTTGAATCGAGGGATTCCCACCACCCTATCTTCTGCAATAAAAAGAAGGAAATACAAAACATAAAGAAGCCCTATGTTTAATTATTGCCTTACTGCCAGTAAGGATATAATGGATATATATGAGTTGTCAAGCTGTTCCTTCAGTGCTCCTTCTAAAAAAAAATATATTCAGCATCAATAATACTTCTACCCTAGAAGGAAGCTACGCTGTTAATACTTGCTGGATGTTAACAGTGTCAACTGTGGCCTCATTAATGAAGTCTGAACAAGGCAGTTGCTGCTGAAGAGAAAAGCAATTCTGTCTGATTCCAAGTTGTTTCAATACAAGCTTAGAGATGATTGGTGAATGGCTAACATTCTTTTATCTGAAAGCTTTCCAGATTACTTGAAGCATTATTATCCATTATGGAATTTTTTTTACAAAGCATTCAGGCAAAAAAATGTCATCTCTCACAAATCCTTCCTCCCCTCCCCTTTTTTTTCTTTTTTCTTTTTTCTTTTTTTTCCTAAGAAAGTCATAGAGGACACTAACAAGCAAAGTCAGTAACAAGTGCTTCAGCAAGCTTTTGAAAGAAGAGAGCACAAAAAGACATATTATAAAGCTGGGATGAACTTTCTTTCATAGCTGAAGATATTTGCGCTCCTCGGCAATCACTAGTTAAAGACACGACAGTATAGAGTGCAAAAGGATAAAAATAGAATGGTTATTTATTACTAATTGGTAGACAAAGAGGGTGAGTCACTGATATGCATGCATGCATCCTCTGTGACTAAAGCGATTGCTAAACTGTAGTAATCAGGGCAAGGAAGAAAGGCAGTGATGTGTTACCTAGTTTGGATAATGAAACCTCTGCAAAAAAACAGCCAAGCTCAGAGGGATCTAGGACAGGGGTGTCAAACTCAATTTCATTGAGGGCTTCATCAGGGTTGTGTTTGACCTCGGAGGGCCGGGGGTGCTGGCGCATGACCAAGAGGCCATGGTGGGTGTGACATGGGACTCGTGTCGGCAGCACCTGTGGTAGCCAAGGGCTAAGGCAGGACTTTCTGAGACCTCCCTCACTCTCATTATAATCTCCTTCCTTCCTTCCTTTTCTTCTTTTTCCTTCCCTCTTCATTCTCCTTTCTTCTTCCTTCCCCTCTTTCCTTATTTTTCCTTCCTTGGACTCTTTCCATCTTTTCTTCTTTTTCTTTGTCTTTCTTCTTTCCCTTTCTCCTTTCCTGTCCCTTCCTGCATGCTCAAATGCAAAAGGGGAAACATTAGTTTGTTTTGCTAGCCCTCTGCCAGCAAAAACTGAGCTGTTTTCGCTGGCAGAGGGTTGTAGGAGGCCGTCACGGCCGAAAATGAGGCCTGAGCTCCATTTTCACTAGCAGATACACCACGGGCCGGTCTTTTGCTGTTTCCAGGCCGGCCCCATGGGTCAAATCTAAGCACTCCACAGGCTAGATCCAGCCCACAGGCATTGAGTTTGACACCCCTGGTCTAGGACAACTCAGCACTGCCAGCTCAGTAGAGCCAGGTCACTGCTGCCAGCTCACTTATTTATCTGCCCTTGCCCACCCGGCTCTCCCTCCATCTGCCCACAATAAGTTTTTGCAGCAAATTGGCATTGTTGAGTTGTCCTATGACAACTTGGAGGCGGTGAATTGGCAGAGATGACTTGGCAGGGGTGAGCTGGCTATGCTGAGCTGGCCACACCAAATTATCCCATTCTGAGCTCAGAGAGACCAAGGATCCCTCAAGAAAAGATATTGGTTGAGTAATATGTCAACCAATATACCAGCATAACCAATCAGGTAGCCAGGCGTTTTGAACTCCCACAATCCTTTACCATTTTCTGAAGTTAAAGGGAACTGAAATGCAAGATACCTAGGAGTCACCAGATTCCCTAAACCCAACTATTGACAGATGTCTATAAATCTTTCAGCAAAATATAGTTTACAAGTTGTAAGGGATTGATCTTTGCCAGTTCTCTTTCCAACATTTGATGTAGTAGCAGTAGATGATGTAGTTTTTATATAGATACAGATTTAAAGGAGAAGATGGAAATATATTGATATACAGTAGGTATACACACATACTATGCATATTGCTCTAAATAGAAATATAACCAGAAGGCTTGGCAATATAAATTTTAATACAGAAGGAATATGAGGAGAGGCATATTCAACTTGCTTACATATTTCTGATATGGCTAGTCTACTGCTCTGTTTTATTTGGTTGCAGCTTCTGTGTTTTATCTTGCTAGTCATTCACCATTATTCCAATTAAAAAATAACAAAATAAGTAAGAGAACCTAGGAAAAGCTCAAACCAAAGGCTATTAACCTTAGCAAGGCTGCCTGGTTCTGAACCCTTGTTTGAAGTGGACTTGGAAAAGTGACTGTTTATATACAAAGCTGACCAATGAGTTGAATTAATGAACATTTGCTGTCTTGGAATGCTACTTTTTCTGGGATATCAATTGTTGATACAGTTGTGATGCTGGTCTCTGAACCTGGAAAAGATAGTGGACATTGCCAAAATATTGCAGAATAGACATAAAATTTTGTAGTATCAAAGAAATAATTGTCAGCTTCCCCATTAAACCAAGATGCAACTAGAAAAGGGATGAAGGGTGATAGGTAGGCCTTGCCCTACATGTAATCATTGGCAAAGGAGAACCCAGCTTCTGCTATAAACCTGTCTAGTCAGGTTCTGCGAGAACTTTGTTTTTATGATTTTAAGACACCAGAGGGTCTTGACAATAACTGGCTGACAGGTTTGATCTCTTCCCTCACTCTTAGGAAGGTACCTCTCCCTTCATTCTCATGCTAGATAGGTCACATTAGCAAAGCTTGGCCTTTTGGGGAAGCACATGATTGCCTCAAAGTTGTGGCTTGCTGGTAGTACTCTTAAGATAATCGATTAGATAATAGGGCAATATAAATTTTAATACAGAAGGAATATGGGGAGAGGCATATTCAACTTGCTTAGGTCTGAAATCAGGCCTGCCCATTGAGATATGGTGCAGCAAGGATAGGAAAAGACAGAGAAAGATGTTGGCACAAAGAAATTCTAACCTTTACAGAACAGGTTTCTACCACCTCTTCTTAAAATAGGCCAACACTAGTTAGTGTTATCCGGGCAGACATGCAATCTTTGTTGAAAGATGTCATCCTTTCCCAATCATGAAGAATTTAAGACTAACAGTTAGCTTCAGAGTGCTGTCTTGAGCCCATATTTTGGAACGCTAAGAGTTGAAAGACCCATTTGCAGTAACAGGACCAGCACAGAAATGTAATGTTCCATTAGCACAAGAGAGAGCAACATGCAGACCAGTAGCTTGCCAAGTTAGAGAAACTGAGAGCTGATGAAGCGATTGAAGCTCAAAGCGGTGCCAGTTTTACCTTCCCAAAAGAGTTCTGACAGGCACCCAGAGTTTAATGAATTGTGTTTATGTTCATTGTCTGCTCATGTCAGTAGGCATTAGAGCCCACCATACTTTTCAACTTCCCTCTCAGTATCTTTCCAATATGGGCATGAAATGTTAACAATGGATATCATCTGTGATCACAGGGAAAACTAGTGAAGCTCTAAAGCATTTAGCCACTGTTTGGTTCAAACTGTCGCATCCAAGTAGGTCTCCCGTACATGAGATTCATTGTTTCCCAGGTTTATTGCACAGAACAGGTCAACATTTTCTTAATACCCTCTATCCCAGATTTGCTTTTCAGAGTAAAATAGACATATAATTTAAATAAGTAAGTAAGTAAGTAAGTAAGTAAGTAAGTAAGTAAGTTTCAAGTCCAAGGTCTCCTTCCTGGTCAATCACAATCACCCCAAATCACATTAGTATATATTGAATGATAGTATTTTCTCCTCATTTGACTCAGCCTTCCATCCTTCCGAGCTGGATAAAATGAGGACCCAGATTGTTGGGGGCAATATGCTGACTCTGTAAACCGCTTAGAGAGGGCTATAAAACACTACAAAGTGGTATATAAGCCTAAAAATTATTGATATTTAGTTACTTTGGTCTACATTTCCTGTTTTGATGCTCATAGCTATTTTGTCATTCAAGCTAAGATGCATAGTACCCAAAAACAGAAAATCCCTTAATTTTGGGGGAAAATTTTAGTAAAAAATAAAATTAAATGGATTTTTACAATGACCTCAAACTAATAAACCCGTTGAATGTTGCTGCCTGAAGCACAACCAGGTTCTGCTCCACTACAAAAAGTTCTAAACATGCTGTCCCATACAGATACAGTTTCTCCTTATACCTATTATGCCACCATTAAAAGTAGGGTAATGCATCTATTGGGATGGCACAGTTGACCTTAAGGGCATTACAACAGCCCAAGCAGTCAGAGGTTTCATGCTTGCTGTCGTCATATGACTTAGACCAGAGGTGCCAAAGTCACGGCCCATGGGCCGGATGTGTCATGTACTGGCCACGCCCACCCCATTTTAGCAGGGGAGAGTCGCAATACGTCATGTGATGACGTGACAACACGAATTTGACACCCCTGATTTAGACCTGCCCTGTTTCTGCAAGGGACCAAAACTATAAGGTTATTTGCATTCCTACTGCTAAAATGTTCCTGACACTTCAACTGAAATTAAACATTTCAGAACCAAGTTCTGATTTATCATAGAATAAGATGTAAGTTTCAAAACAAACACAAAAAATATAAGCAACTCCCATTTAACATTAAATATGGATTAAAAGAGCTGCAGCCTTTGATGTCTCATTCTTTTATTCTGAAAGTTTATAGCTATGAATTCTGGGGAGATAGAACAGGCTTTTATGTGGCTCTGAGGAATACACTGAGTCATGCTATCATAGTTTTCTTTATTATTTAGCAATTATCTGCTATTAAGCCATCATCCAATAGAAAGACTCTGACAGATCTCCACAAAATAGTGTACATGGCCAAGATCGTGGTTTTTCTCAGCTGTAACATATGGCTATAAAGACTGGAGAAAAGTGAGTCCCTTTGGACTCTAATGCTGAAAAATATTGTTCAGAATATTTTGCATCAGAAAGTAAATGATTGCTCGCACTGGAAGTGCTAATAGAGAAATTAAATCTTAAATATTATGGACATAAAATATAAAGGGTCAGAGCCATTAGAGAAGATGTTGATGCTTAGAAAACTTGAAGGCAGCTAGAAAGAGGCAGACAAAAGGCAAACTGGCTAGATGCTATCAGTAATAGATTGAAACATCAGCAGTGTGATAGACAAGAAAGAGGAAGAGTTATTGACAGACAGGCCTGGCAAAATAACATCCATTGGGTCAGGAAAAATCAAATGCAACTGAACAACAGTGAGTCAAACTTAATCAAAGATTTTTAACAGAGGCTGGAGTGGGTTTTTTTTTTTTTTTTTTACTGCTTATATAAAACATTTTTTCTCACATATTTAAACAGTAAATCTCCCAAGCATTGATTTCAGTGGGATCAGGGATAGTTTAATCAAATATTGGCCACTGAAACAAGGAAATACATCCATAAAACCTGTGAAAGCATCTGATTCATAGTATGTAAAGGACAGGTCACGAGAGCATCTCTTTATCCAGATGGAGGCTCCAGCTACAACTGAAGCAGCTGGAAAACAGAAAACTATCATGTGGATCAGGGGTGGGTTCTACTTACCTTTACTACCGGTTCGCAACGGGGCCTCACGCACGTGTGCAAGTGACATGCGCATGCGAGGTCTTCTGCAAATGCACAGAAGCATTCTTATGACGTCAGGGTCAGTGGGCGGACCCCCCTGCCGGTTTTACTACCGGTTCTATAGAACCGGTGCGAACCGGGAGCAACCCACCACTGATGTGGATAATGACGTATGCGTAGAGCTCTATACTGTAGTGATGGTGATAGAGCTCTATACTGTATTTTTTGCACAGTCCAGTTTCATCCCAAAGGAAAGTTCCACAGTGAACTTTCCTTTGGGTAGATGAAGAGGCAATACTGAGAATTTTATTCATGTATTAACCTCCCTAAGAAAAGTTCCCAAAAGTTTTGTTAGATATATGTAGCCAGCTGGGTGACTTGGGCAAGTCTCTATCAATCCTAGAAAGAGGTCAGAGCAACCACTTTTGAAATCTTGCCAAGAAAATTGCAAGGACTAGTTCGGGCAGTCACAGAAGTTAAGACTGACTCAATGCAACAAAAATTAAAAATACTACAGCTGCCGTTAGGTCTCATCGAATGCCAGGAGATTTCTTTCTGGCATAGGAATACATGGTAAAATCACCTGCCTGCAAAAAGCAAGCATAATGATTGGATTCACCATTGGGCTAAGCCATTATATATATTTTTTATTGTAAACTGCACATTCACAATTCTGACTTGCTCATTATACTGCTCAAACCCAGCCATTCTGCTTTGAAAATTGTATTGAGTGGCTTTGAATGTGTGAGTTCTATCAATGGTGGTTTACTCAATAACGTATGGTTGAACCCATTTTGGTTCAGCACTCTATGTGAACAAAGTCATTCTGTTAGGCACTAAGACATTAGCAAACAAGGGTAAGAAAGGTTTTGTTTTTGCAAGCACAAAAGAAAGCAAATGGGTATGTAGGTTCACTTGGCCCAGACCAGGAGATAGAAGTCAATTAAAGTCTGTTGTTACCGCATTCATTCCAAATGTTAGTTCCCCAGCCCACGCATACCAAGATACACAAATGGCTTGAAGATCTATATATTTAATTGACAGTTTATCACATTCTTAGAACCACACAAAACATGTTTGATCCATCCAAATGCCATTAAAAATTCTTCCCAGCCATAAGGGGAAAGGAAAGTTATTCAGTATGCCTCACAGAGAAATACTAACCACAGAACATTTGAGATTTACCTCCATCAAAATGAATGTGTTCTGTCATCTCCTAAATTACACCATCTGCTGTGAATAAGATTGAAGCCAAACAAGCAGACGCACATTTACACAGCAGCCAGAAATATGTGAGAAATCTGCACAAACTCTCATTCCCAATTAGCATCAACCTTCAATTGTCGTGAACTTAAAAGGGAAAGCATTGAAATGGTTGAGATTGTTATCTACAGCCTCCAAAAGGGGACCAGTATTCCTTTAAGGGGCTAATTTGAGAACCATTTCTAAATATTCCACAAAACTTTTTTTTATCCACAGGAAGTCCTTAAAGGCACAGCAGCTCTCATGGGTTGGCACTAGGAACTTTTAAACTCTAGCAATCTGTCCATTGTCAGCATTCCCTACAGAGGAATAAAAGCTAGCTAGAATTCTGAATGAACTGGAGGAGGCTCCTGAAGTATTCATCAGCTGTTCCATATTTTAAAAGCTCATCATGAAGGCACTCAAAGGAAACCAAAGACAATATGCAAATGTTTCTTCTTTTACCTGCTAGCCTGGTTGGGCTATCAAAATTTAACTTAACATCACATAATTCTAAGGCAAATAGTATTTTGTGGGTAAATAAAAAATAAAAAAAATGCTACAAACAGGAGTAAACATTTATTTTAAAAAAATCAAAATTTTGAGTGCAGGCCATGGCAGAAAACTTTAAACTTTCATTGATTTTAAACTGCTGGAGGGGAAGAAATATATTGTGATATAATTTATATCATCCCTTAGACCCTGCCTCCTTTGACAGGATAGAAACATACAAGAGAGGTCAGAAAAATCAAGATCATGGGCAGAAGAGTCAATAATCAGAACCTTTACATGTGTCACATTAAGAAGTGGGGCCGTGTTTCCATTGCACCTTCCCAAAAGCCTCAGTGCATCCATCAATCACAGTCACCCAGGGGTGAAATCCAGCAGGTTCTGACAGGTTCTGGAGAACCAGTAGCGTAAATTTTGAGCAGTTCGGAGAACCGGTAGCAGAAATTTTGAGTAGTATAAAGAACCGGCAAATACCACCTCTGGCTGGCCCCAGAGTGGGGTAGGAATGGAGATTTTGCAATATCCTTCCCCCAGGAGTGGGGAGGGAATGGGGATTTTGCAGTATCCTTCCCCTGCCACACCCATCAAGCTATGCCCACCAATCCACACCACGCCTACCAAGCCACGCCCACAGAACCGGTAGTAAAAAAAAATTGATTTCACCACTGCAGTCACCATCTTGATTTTCTTGCACTCACCTGAAAATTCCCTTGGAAAGACAAGTTATAAATAGAAATAAACAACTCCAAGTAAATTTGTGGAATGTCAGTTTACTGAGCCTTAACAATGTGACCTCAGAAAAGAGATGCATTTGTGAATGTTCTTTGTGCAAAGAGTCCACAACAGAGGTGATATTCAGCCGGTTCGGCCAATTCGGGCAAACCGGTAGTGGCAACTATGGACGGGCCCACGCCCGCTCACCCACCGTGCCATAATGCTATCCTATTTAGCCATGTTTTTGAGACCAGGCGCATGCATGGAAGGTGACCACGTGAGCAAGGCGCATGCACAGAAGGCCGGGCGCATGCACGGAAGGTGCACATGTGAGCAAAGTACATGCATGGAAGGCCAGGTGCATGCACAGAAGGCGCATGCACAAAGCGAGCATGAGCGCGTGTGGCGAACTGGTGATAAGAATACGTGAAACCCACTGCTGGTCCACAAGTCAAATTTTTCTTACCAAAATTACGGTCGTTATCTGTCTGAAACAGAAAAGGAAGCCATTCCTTGAACTTTGCAGGGAAGCATCTGAACAGATTTCTGTTTTTTAAATTTCCCAAATCAGCATCTGTGAAACAAGAATTGGGGGAGGGGAGGGTTGTCCTTTAGAAAAACTCAAAAAAAAAAAAAAGAACAGTAAATTTGCATTAACGTAATTTTCCTATAACTGCCCCCTGTGCTCATTTGGAGCTGTTTCAAAAATTGGTTCTTCTACTTCCTGATTTGAGAAGTTCTGCCAGTAAAGAAGTATGTCTTTTTACGGCTCTTCTGAGAGTTAGCAATTTAATTGCACAAGAAAAGCTGACATTTGTAGTTAAGCTCTAAGGAGAAGGAAACTCTATATCTGAAGGGATGAGATCATTCGTGATGGCGAGAAGCCACTAATGAAAAACCAAAAAAACTATTCTGGCAAGTAATGCTTAGTAATATTTAGTAAGCCATTAAGTAGTTTGGTAACAGAATTGCTTTAATTAAAATTGATTGAAAACCCCCAGTTAACGTTGTGTTTGGATTCTTCTTGCTTAAAGGAGATTGGATCCCTACTGACAAATTTCCTAATAAAAAACTAAATAGTCACAGTATAGCTCTGTGTTTCTCAGCCTTGGCGGAAGGAAGGAAGGAAGGAAGGAAGGAAGGAAGGAAGGAAGGAAGGAAGGAAGGAAGGAAGGAAGGAAATGCTGACTGAGGAATTCTGGGAATTGATCTGCAATGCTAGCTGGGGAATTGTGGAAGATGAAGTCCACACATCTTCAAATAGCAAGGTTGAGAAATAGTCATCTAGCTTGAAAATTCAAGCTAGGTTTTCTAATCTCAGCAAAAAGAAAATAAGACCAACAGACCAGTGGTGGGTTGCCCCCAGTTTGGACCGGTTCTATAGAACCAGTAGTAAAACCAGCAGGAAGCTCCACCCACTGACCCTGGCGTCACCAGAAACAATCTGCGCTTGCGCAGAAGCAAGGCGCATACACGAGCGATCCCATTACGAACCGGTAGTAAAGGTAAATAGAACCCACCCCTGCAACAGACCATCTGCATTGCAGATCACACACATTCCCCAATATCCCGAAATAAAAGCAACATATATTGGGTTGAAAATACATCATCTTAGTAATCAATGTGGTCATTGATAATAGCCTATGTAATATCAGCTGGGACTCATTCAATTAAATCCATTCTTTCTCTTCCTGCTATGATTAAGAGAAAAAGTTGAATGAAAAGTTTAAATAATATATTATTTAAATAAGATTTTCTTATCTTATGGGAAAGCTTGTGCCTTCCCAGCTCTTTGGGAAATTCATTATATAAATCAGTTCACGCTCTGCTCCATATATGTTATCTTCTACCCCAGAGGTCTTCAAACTTGGCAGCTTTAAGCTATGCTGGCTGGAGAATTCTGGAAGTTGAAGCCACAAGTCTTAAAGCTGCCAAGTTTGATGACCTCTGTTCTATCCTATTCCATCTAAGATTGCAACTGGAAAAACAAAAGAAAATATATAGATACAGATGATAAGTGTGTGTGTGTGTGTCAGAGGTGGGTTTCAGCAGTTCTGGAGAACCGGTAACGGAAATTTTGAGTAGTTCGGAGAACAGGTAGTAAAAATTCTGACTGGCTTTGCCCCCATCTATTCTCTGCCTCCCAAGTTTCCCGCTGATCGGGAGGAAATGGGGATTTTGTAGTAATCTTCCCCTGGAGTGGGTGGGAATGGAGATTTTACAGTATCCTTCTCCTGCCATGCCCACCAAGCCACACCCACCAATCCATGCCATGCCCACCAAGCCACACCCACAGAACCGGTAGTAAAAAAAAATTGAAACCTACCACTGGTGTGTGTGTGTGTGTGTAGAATCTATTTCTATATCAGTATCTATACTTTTCAAGAGCTACTCTCTAAAGTTGTTTGTTTTCAACATCGTGTAGAAAGTTAAAGAATATATTTTATCGCCATTTCTATTTTTCAGCACCATATTTTGGGAGGATTAGGAAAAAAATAGTAAAATATTCTTAAACTGGATTTTTCATATTTTTATTAATATGTTCTGTAACTTCTAAATAGCCAATTTGAGATAGTGGTTAAAGCATCAGGCTAGAAATTAGGAAACTAGGAGTTCTAGTCTCATTTTGGAATGGAGCCAAGTGGTAATCTTGGGCCAGTCACTTTCTCTCCGGCCTAGGAAGGAGGCAATGGCAAACCATTTCTGAAAATCTTGCCAAGGAAATACAGAGACTTTTTAAGGCAGTCTCTGAAAATCAGACACAATTGAACAGAAGAAAAAAATAACAATTTTGGGAGGGCACAATTGCAAAGGATAATCCTAGATTACAGAGTCTATTGGGAGGGGGGGTGTCATTATTTAGTTTTTCCACTGCATAATTCACATGCTGAAAATACCCCACACATATGGCTAGGTTCATACCTAATGAGAGGAATTTAAATAATGGTTTGTTGAACCAACTGTGGAAGCCTGATTCATGCCTGCTGTAATAGTATGCAACAATGGCTATCTTGACATTCCATATCAGGAACAAAGCACCTATTGTATGACTTATGTTATGCTTGAATGAGGTCCCTATCTCAGTCATCCTTACTTTAATCCTGTCAAGTAGGCCATGTTTTAATATCCCTACATTGCTTTCATTATTCATGGATTGTCCAATTGTTCCTGTTTGGAATGAGTCCATCGTTGCAATCACATTTAAAAAGTCAAATAAATGTTGCCAAGATAATCAAAGAGCATTAGAACAGATCCTCCAGTGTGTATACAATATTGCTTATCTTTCATTAATTCAGTCATGCTTTACTAGAGCTTTAATCCAAATTTATTCCTCAATCAAATGATGACTCAGAATGACTTATTGTTTATAAATTATAATGATATCAGGTGTTTTTTTTTTAATCAGTAATGCATTTGGATTTTTCAGTTTCTGTAACAACAATGATAGTTTGGGAAAATTGTAATCATAATGATACAATGCTGAAAGCCTTAAATAACTCTTATTCAATTATAAATTAATGAGTTTAATGTTATTTACTTGAATGTTTTATCTTCTACGTTTACTGGTTTTATCTTACTCCAACTGGAATTCAGATGTTTTTGATTAATTGGGAATGTTATGACATCAATTAAGCTGCTCCAGTAAACACACTAAGGTAGGTGTGTCACAGCGTCATGTGACGTATCGTGACTTTTTTCCCCTTCGCTAAACTAGGTGTGTGCGTGGCCAGCGCGTGACGCATCCAGCCCATGGGCTGCGGGTTTGAAAGCCCTGCATTAAGGAGTAAGCCATACTAAACTTGGTATTATTTACTGTATGTCTGAGTAGATATGTTTAGAATTGCAGTGCCAATCATTTTAACTCTCCGTCTCTTTTACCATTAAAATATCTGTGCATTCATTTGAGCTAAAATCAAAAGCCCATTAAACTCAATGCTTTTATTTATTTACTTATTAAATTGATATGCCTTCCAACTCTTTCATTCTTTAACAGAGATACTGCTGAATCATTCATTTATTTATTTATTTATTAGATTCATATGCTGCCCTTTTCCGGAGACTCAGGGCGGCTTACAATGCTTTTAAGCAATAGCCTTCATACTTTTGTATATACCTGCTTAGTAGGGTTTTGCCCTCCCCCCAAATGGTGTTCTTTTTTATACAAAGTCAGCTTATTGCCCCCACAAACTGGGTCCTCATTTTACCTGCCTTGGAAGGATGGAAGGCTGAGTCAACCTTGAGCCTGGTGAGAATTGAACTTGCAGTAATTGCAGGCAGCTGGCAACTAAATACTACTTTAACAGTAGTTTAGTCCAATGCGCCACCAGGCTCCATCATATTTACCATTTGTTTCCTGGCAATTTAGATGACACAAAAAAAAAATTTAAAAAAACTTTGTGTACAGTAGAACCATGTGCTCTGAAAATGGAACCCTGGAATCTTGCTGTAGAAGCAATGATAGCCAGCAACATCTGGGGAAAACTTGTCTAAAAAATTGTCTGAAATGACATAGAGTTTCCTATCTGAGCAGCAGGTTGGAGTAGAAGACCTCCAATTTCCAAGTCTGTTATTCTGCTAAAAACAAAAATGACAGTACAGTTAAATTAGATTATCCTTTTACTATGGAGAAGAAATGTTTAAATTGAAGGAACTGCATTAAGCTCAGGGAAAATTAAAGGTATATTTATTTCATTATTTATCTATTTATAAAATTTATAGGACACCCATTTTACCTCACAATAACGCTGGGCTTTAAATAACAGCCAGAGGGTTTACAATTGAATGATCTTGGCTTGATACTTTATTCTCGGGGGGGGGGGGGGGAATCTTGTCAATTAAAATATAATCCCAAAAGTGTTTTTCTATCACTGGGATTATCTGCACATTTCTTATTGAACAAATGATATCAATGAGGAGATATTAATATGGGATTCAGTATTAAAAAAGGGGAATTTCAGAGGCCTTGAAAGCCTAGTGGTTAAAGTATTGGACTAGAACGCAGAAGATGCAGGTTCAATTCTTAATAGATGCAGCTTACTAGATAACCAACTACAGGTAATCATTGATTTAAGACTACAATTGAGCTCAAAATTTCTGTTGCTAAGTGAGACATTTGTTAAGTGAATTTTGCTCCATTTTACGTCCTTGTCACATTTCTTAAGTGAATCACTGCAGTTGTTAAAAGTTAGTAACACAGTCGTTAATTGAATCGGGCTTCCCCATTGACTTTGCTTGTCCGAAGGTCACAAAAGGTGATCCCACAACCCTAGAACACTGCAGCCATCATAAATATGAATCAGTTGCCAAGGGTCTGAATTTTGATCAGATGATCATGGGGATGCTTCAATGGTCATTAAGTGTGAAAAACGGTCATCAGTCACTGTTTTCAATGCCGTTGTAACTTTGAATGGTCATTAAGCAAACTATTGTAATTTGAGGACTACTTGTATCACGAAGTTTAACTTAAATCATAGATTACTGTTGTGGGAGAAAAATGGAGTTGGGAAGACTCCAAATATCACCTTGAACTCCTTGAAGCAAGCATACTTACCAAATAGATAAATAGGACCTGTTTGACTTTCTCGATCCATTGTATTAATGTAGACTGAGATTCTGTGGTTTTATACCGCTCTTTTGTGTGGAATATCATTTTATTGAGCCATTTATCACACTAATTTCCTTCTTATTTTTATACAAATTCAGAAGAATAAAGGGAAACAGCTGCTTGGGCCAGCAAGGGAGCATTTCTGCACAGTTCCCAGGCCCTTGGCTAGAAGATCATTTGAATTAAAACATAGAGATGTGCCGGCTCTTTCTGCCTCAGCTCTTCAGTTTGTTCACATGTTTGTTAATGATGTCTAAGGAAAGGTCAGCATAAGATGACAGGACTTCCAGATGTAAACAAGGGAGTGACTTGGCTCAAATTTGCCCTTCACTCCCAGTGTGGGATATTAAACTTTGCTTTGAAAAGCTCACCTCAATTTGATTGCTAAGGGAGTGCATGAGAGGAAGAGTTTATGTACAGTACCTGGAAAAGTGACAAGTATGTGACTGAAGAAGGTTATTGATGGAAGTTCTAGTGTGGAAAACAGAGCCTGAAGAAAAATTATTGCATAGTTGGGAAAGTCCCCCCACATGATCTGGAGCCATGTCTGGTAATGTCCTAAAGAGCAATGAAGGACAGATGCTAAACCTTTCTTTGAAAATGTAGTAACTTCTGGGTAATCTATCTCTTCCACCACCTCCTGCTCCACAACCGCCGCCTCCTCTTCCTCTTCTTCTTCTCCTTTTTTTTTTTAGTAAAGTTTTTTTTTATTTTTTAAACACACAAACAAACATACAATGCATCTTTTCTGAACAGAATATTGGCCCGGTTTTAAATTTATACAGATTTTTGTTCATCTTTAACACAATTTTATATATAATTTTTCTCATATCCTTTATTCGCTCTAATTCTAAGAAACCAATATTACCCTTCGTCTTAACTTCTCATCCTAATATAGTTCATTTTTTCTTTTCCCTCCTTAAAATTTGAACCCCTAAATTTGACTTCAAATAATACAATACAATCCCCAATTATTACCTTAAATTCTCTTATTCCAATCACCAATGATTCCTTTATCAACTATTCCAAATAATACATTTCAACAATTAAACATATTCAATAAAAAATCAACTTTTCTCCTCCTCCTCCTCCTCCTCCTCCTCCTCCTCCTCCTCCTCCTCCTCCTCCTCCTCCTCCTCCTCCTCCTTCTTCTCTGCCTCCTCTTCCTCCTCCTCTCCACCAGTCATGTAGAACAAAATTGAAAAAACAGTTCCAGGGGTTCCAGGGAGGGGAGGCACCCACCACCACTCAAAAGAGGCAAGCATATCACATTTCAGGGTAGAAGCAGGTTTGAACATTAAGTTCCGTAGTTATCATCTCTGTACCAATCTTCATCCTTCTAGCTGTAAAGTGGGAATAATCACTATTTGTTAAAACCAGGCAAAGATCTGTTGCAAAAGCGAATAAAAGTTGTACATCACTTTTATATAATGTGTTAGCGTATCTGTTTCATTCTAAAGAAGATATGAGCTGAATATTGCCAACACTTCTATTTTGCCATGAACAGCTGCTTTTTCAGCCATTTCCTGTTGAGTGTACCACAAAGATCTCTGGTTGTACAGATGCAAATATATATACACTTTTTGATCTTTTAATTTACTACTGCCCGGTTTCTACCAGATGCAATCCAGTAAGTGCATGCAAATATAAGATTCACTATGTAAATGTTCCAGTTTTAGACTATTCTAGGTCAGATTGCATAATATAATTTTACAATTCTTCCCCCCACCCCCACCCCCATTGCATTACCTTCGTAAAAAAAAAATCTTCTTAGAGTTTATTTTATATTTCCATTTTGTAGGGTTCCTTTTTCTCTCTTTTTCATTAAGGAATCAAAATAAATGTCTGCCTTTTTTGTATAGAAATTACAAATATTTCTTATATAATATTACATAATAATACCTCACTGTGATAAAATAACTTGCACGTATTGTTTTTTTAATGAAAAACAAAGGCCTGATACATCCATTTATCTTAATTTGAAAATGTTGAAACCTGAGGCATTCTAGCTGCCAATTTTTTTGTTAATTCCTCTCTGAATAATATTGTCCATTTATATCTACTTTATTACATTTATCCACTTTTCTTTCTGACAAAGGTGAAACTGGTTTGCTGACGTCAAAAGTTTTATCTCTTTACACAGTTATTAACTTTGGCTAGTGAGACAGGATCCATATAAATTTAATAAATAAATAAAAATAAATATGTCACATTGCAACTCTGTTTGCACTAAGATGTATTTAAAAAAAGATAGAGTGACAATTCACAATTCTAACTCACAATGTTCTAGTAAAATCAAGTACCGTATTTTCCGGCGTATAAGACGACTTTTTAACACATGAAAATCTTCTCAAAAGTTGGGGGTCGTCTTATACGCCGGGTGTCATTCTCCTGTAACCAGGCAGACCAGCCATTTAAGGTTCTGACGAGCCTTAAATGGCTCTGACGATCCAAGCCCTGACGATCTGCTAATCAGGCAACTCAGTTGGGATCGCCAGAGCCATGGAGAAGGGAAAAACTTTTCTCCTTTCACATGGCTCTGATGATCCAAGCCCTGATGATCAGCTAATCAGGCAACTCCGTTGGGATCGCCAGAGCCATGGAGAAGGGAAAAAGTTTTCCCCCTCCAGCTTGCTTACCTTAGCTGCTTGCCTTGCTTCGCTTGCCTTGCTTCGCTTGCCTGAATCCATTCCATCAGCAAGCAACTCCCTGCCTGCAATCAAGCAGGCAGAGAGTTGTGGACTTCAACTCCCAGAATTCCTCAGCCAGCAAAACAAAGCTGGCTGAGGAATTCTGGGAGTTGAAATCTACAAGTCTTAAAGTTGCCAAGGTTGGAGACCCCGGTACTATTGAGTAAGCTCTCCTTTGGGAGCTTTAAAAAAATAGTTAATTGGGGGTTTTTTTAGTTGTTCTTTTTTAAACCTAGCCATTTAAAGTTTAGGAAGTTTTAAATTTAGCTTTCATATAAAAATAAAAATAAAATAAAATAATATTTGTGCAGCTTTCTGAGATTTAGTGTGTTTCTGTAGTGTTTCACTCTAACTACACAAACACACAAAATCTCACAAAGCTGTATGTGGAATTTTGTGTGTGTAAAGTGTGAAAGTTGGGTTTTTGGGCTTTTTGTGGCTGTGTGAGGTTCCTGCTTGTTGCAGGGGCCATTTTGGGTCTAGCACAGCTGCTTTTACATTGTGGGTGAGCCAGTTGATGTTTTTTAATTTTTATTTGGTGTGCGTTGGAAAAGGGGTAGTCTTATACTGCGAGTATAGCCCAAACCCTATATTTTAACAGGAAAATTCGGGGGTCGTCTTATATGCCCAGTCGTCTTATATGCCGAAAAATACGGTAATTTAGGCTGAAGACCACAAAAGAAAGCACATAGGAAATTAGTTAAGTGCCATCAAGACATGTCTATGGAGATTCTCAGTCTTCCAGGTCATGATTATCCCAAAGGTACAAAGAAATTGTCCAATTGTCTCTTGAAACAGCACCTTTGCCATCAAGACAGCCCTATCCACCCCTTCTCTATCACTGCATGACTGAAAGCCCACTATCTGAACCTGATACCAACTATCATCCACAGTTCTATAGAACCTCCAAGCACATTCAGTTTTCCTCAAACCTTTAATCCAAGTAATATAATGTTTTTCATATCTTTTACTTCTCTTTATCAGTAGCTAGGGGACAGTCTACCCTGGATGCAGGCAGTAAGAGGATGTTACTGAAAACCACAAGCCCTATTATCTTATTCAGGTTTGTGATATTGCTTCTTTCCTAGGATTCATCACCCTTTTTACTTCTTCAGTGGACTGATCATCTTTATTTCTCCCCTAAACAAAAAACAAAAAATCTACCAAATGTTGCCAATTTTTGGCATTAATTGTAAGTTCACTCAACAAGATTAGTATTATCTTTATGAACTTTATGATCTATTATTTTTTTTAATATCTAACATTAACTCCAATGTTTTCTTTTCCATTTTTACTTTTGGAAGGAGCTCCTGTAAGCTAACAAAATATTACAAAGCAAACAGAGTGTTGTTTGCATTTCTCAAGTTGTGTTTCAGCTTCTCCTTCAGCTTACAGCATGTCATCCTTGTAAGATATTTGCCCTAATAAGACATTAACCAGGTATGAGAACAATATGTATCTTCACCATGCTCCTATTTCTATTCTGAATCATTCAGTTTCCCAAACTTATTAATCTGTTTTGTTTTATTTTCTGTCTTTTTTTTAAAAAAAAAATATCTGCCTGTTTATTTGGCATTTCTCTTTCTATATATGGTTGCAAGATATTAAGCAAAACTTAGATGAGATATTAGCAGAGAGCTTCACAAACTTGTTCCTTCATTATCCAAAACTGGTCACTGAAAAGTCCTTTTTACCCAATGTAGGTAAAACACTTTAAGTCAATTTAAATGTCCCTGTTGTGACTGGCTAATGGATTCCTGTGTCATTACCCAAAGAAAAAAAAACTACTTTTACTCAATTTGGGGTAATTTACGCAAGTTTGAGAAGAACGGTACTAGTGAAACTATTTGGTAAGATGCCCATTCTCTTGTATCTTTCTCCTTCATTGTGGATATGGTTATATAAAGCTAGTTTGCTTTTATAAGAAGTAAACATGATGAGATAAACAGCTAACCAACTTCCTGACCCCTCCTGCTGGCATATCAGCAGGATGCATTAGCTCTTCTTAATCCTGAAATGCAACTCACTTTTCCCCAGTGAACAACTCAAAAATAAAATGCCTCAGCACAACCAAGAGGCATTTCCATTCTGAATGCTACCTGTAATTAGACAAAAACTACTGTTGTTGTTTTTTTAACCGTGCTATTGAGAACTTACTGAGTAGACATTCAGACTGTGCCAGGCTGACAGCTTGGTAAATAGCAAATGTAGTGCAGTCAGCTTTCTTTCACCTGAGGGAAATAGTTTATCCTCCAGTTATCACCTCTAAATTTTCAAGCTTTATTTAGGATTCCATTCTTCCTTAAACTAGCCTGGGGAAAGCATGAATAAATGATTACAATTTCTCTTTCTCTCTGGGTGCTTTTCTGCAGGAAATTTGAAATAAGTAGGAAAACTTCACCAAGTTTTATAGAAATTAGCACAAGAGTTTTTGTGTTAGAGATCTTTTAAGTATCTTTTGAAAGTGTCGATAAATGTTTGATTTCTGTGCTTGCCTGCTATTGACGTCATTTTTATAGTGACACTGCAACCTACAATAAAGTATATCCAGGATAAATTTCAAGCAGATATGTTGAGTGCTATGGTACAAAGGGAAAGGTTGGTATGAGTGACAATGTCAAATCAAAACAATCTTTATTCAATCTTATTCATAGAGCAGCAAATAAAACTCAAATTAATTAAAATAAAAGGGAAAATATATTTACTGTATTCTAAAATATCTGAAAAGGATTAGAGTCAATATTATTATTAATATTAAGAGCCGCAATGACGCAGTGGTTAGAATGCAGTACTGCAGGCTACTTCTGCTGTCTGCCAGCTACCTGCAATTTGGCAGTTCAAATCTCATCAGGCTCAAGGTTCCATCCTTCCATCCTTCTGAGATGGGTAAAATGAGGACCCAGATTGTTGGGGGCAATATGCTGACTGTGTAAACCGCTTAGAAACGGCTGGAAAGCACTGTGAAGCAGTATATAAGTCTAAGTGCTATTGCTATTGCTATTATGGCATACTGTGCAGATTATAGAAGGGTACTTGACTTTGGTCAAGGAAATAAAACCAATCTGATAATAACATCTTGAAATGAAACAAATCAGAACAAGTGACTAGATAGCTAGATAGAAGATAGATAGAATTCTTTATTGGCCAAGTGTGATTGGACACACAAGGAATTTGTCTTTGGTGCATATGCTCTCAGTGTACATAAAAAGAAAATACACATTTGTCAAGAATCATAAAGTACAACACTTAGTGATAGTCATAGGGTACAAATATGCAATCAAATCATACTAGGAAGACTGTCTTTTATACTTTATTGGCCAACTGTGATTAGACACACAAGGAATTTGTCTCTGGTGCATAAGCTCTCAGTGTACATACAATAATAGTGATAGATCATTAACATAGTCATTGTAAAAATACATTCATCATAAAACATTAGATACAACACTTAGTGATAGTCATGTAGAGATGGTAGTCAGCAGGTTCTGACCAGTTCTGGAGAACCAGTAGCAAACATTTTCAGTAGTTTGGAGAACCAGTAAATACCACCTCTGACTGGCCCCGCCCCCATCTATTCTCTGCCTCCCGAGTCCCAGCTGATTGGGTGGAAATGGGGATTTTGCAGTAACCTTCTCCTGGAGTGGGGTGGGAATGGAGATTTTACAGTATCCTCCCCCTGTATCCCCCCCATGCCCACAAAGTCATGCCCACAGAACCAGAAGTAAAAATTTTTGAATCCCACCACTGTAGTCATGGATACTAAATAAGCAATCAACATAAATCATACTAGGATACTAAATAAAACAATCTAAATCGTAAGATACAAGCAACAAGTTATAGTCATAAGAAGGTGATAGGTAATAGGGAAGATGAGAATAATGATGGTAATATTGCCTTTCTAGTTAGTTTGACAGTGTTGTGGGAATTAGTTGTTCAGCAGAGTGATGGCATAGGGGAAAAACCTGTCCTTAGGTCCAGTTGTTCTGACGTGCAATGCCCTGTAGCGTCGTTTTGAGGGTAGACGTTTTAATGAAGAGATTAGAGATTACTACTAGGAATAAGATTACTGTAACTGATTATTATAATGTAATTACTATTAAGATTAATATTATAAGAATAATAACAATGACTTTGGTGCAGTGGTTAAGGCACCAGGCTAGAAACTCATATCCCATGAGTTCTAGTCGCACCTGAAGCACAAAGCCCTTTGGGTCAGTGGTCTCCAACCTTTCCAGCTTTGGGGACAGGGCGGGGAGAGGGGATGGTTCAGCGTGAGCAGTGGGTAAGCGTGATTGTGCACACAGCTCAATTTGCACAAGCGGCGGGCACAGACGCCTGCCATTCACACAAATGGAGCTGCATGCACACACACACACTCATACTTCCATGGCATGGTTCTGAATGGGCCACGGCCCGATAGTGGTCTGTGGCCCAGGGGTTGGGGACCCCTGCTCTGGGTGACCTTGGCCAGTCACTCTCTCACAGTGCTAAGAAGCAGACAAGGGCAAACATCTGAAAAATGTTGCCAAGAAAATGGCAGAGACTTGTCCAGGCTGTCTCCAGGAATTGGACACGATTGAACAGAAGAAAAATAAACAGGAATAAACAAAGAGGTGAAATACAAGAGATTAACTCATTCATAGAAAAGAAGCAAAATTCTTAAACCAGGCGCTATAAGGCAACCATGAAAAAATTCTTAATGTGTGAAGCAGTGGTGGATTGCTCCCGGTTCGGTCCGGTTCTATAGAACCGGTAGTAAAACCGGCGGGAGGCTCTGCCCACCCGCCATGGATGATCTGTGCATGCGCAGAAGCGCGCACGTTCCCTCTGCGGACCAGTAATAAAAGTAAGTGGAACCCACCCCTGGTGTGAAGGTGGGGAATAGGAAGTATTAAGGTTAAGCCAATGGTTACTCTAACTATCTCAAGGGCTCTTCTGTCTCAAGTTCACACAATCCTCTGATCATAAGGTTCCCTCTGAGTGGAGGGCAGATCTGTCAGTCACTGAGCACAGTCCTCCTCCTCTCTGTCTTTCCAACTAGATTTTAGATATTAGGAAGCACCATCAATAACATAGTAAAACTTTGAATTAACGAATCCCTTATTTAGCAGACTTCAAATGCAACAAAGAACATTTTTGTCAGGATAACGAATACATCAGTTGCATCTAAAATATTTCAGATGAGGGAACTAGGCGCTGATTTAATTTAGTTTAATTTAGTGTGTGATAATTTATATTAAACCAGGAAATTGTGAGTTCTAGTCCTGCTTTAGAGATGAAAGCCAGCTGGGTGACTTTGTGCCAGTTGCTCTATCTCAGCCTAAACTACCTCACAGGGTTGTTGTTAAGGGAAAAACAGGAGAAGGAAGGAATATTGTGCATATTCGCCACCTTCAGTTATTTGTAAAGTAATAAAGACAGAATAGAAATCTAATAAATAATAAATGTTTTTTTTTTTCCTGTAGTTTTAAAAATATTCATGTTTTTGTTTTGGGAGCAGGGGATTCATTCATTGCCTCTGAGTTTCTGAACCACATATAAGAAATGGAATCTCACAGAAAATGCCAAAGCAAATTAGACATATACATAATCACCTTCAACTATCACTTTTAAAAACACCTCAAGTTGATCAATGTATTTGAGTTCACAGACAGTGAATTAAATAATAGTAACTAATGTTCACTCCTTTATATAATTACAGCTAAACAATTATTTGATTTCTTTTTCACACACACACATACATAACCATACATCACTTTTCTGTTCAAAATACTTGTGCTCTGATTTGAATGGAATCCAGATCAAATTTTTTGAGGAATTGCTATTTTTATTAAGGCCACTAGATGTCAGAATTTTATTAGTTCTTTCTTCGGCCCAGATTATCTCCCTCTGGCAATCCTTGCAATTGTTCATTTTATTTTCACTGCTCACATTTATGCATATACATATCCAAGTGTGTCTATGGATATGGGAATTCTGCAATGGATTTATTGCTTCTCCTCTTCCTCCTCCTTCCTTTCCTTTTTCTTCAACAAGATTTTTCATATATCCCTATTTGTGGGGTGCGCTTATGTAGTATATACCGCATATAGGATTTATAAGTGAATTATATCCGCACTTTTTATTTCTGTACCCGTGCTCTTCTCCCTACCATAGTCACTTGGAAATTTTCTTTCTCCCAGTTCCAAGAAACAATGTGAAGTCTCTCTTCTCCTATCACCAAGTGAACTTCAGCACACATAGAAACTTCCTCTTTCTGTGCAAATAAGATATAATGTACCCATTCCTTAGAAAGTGGCCAAAATATGTGTCATGGGTTTTTTTTTTCATTTGAAAAAAACAGGAAATTTCCAACTCATAGTCTTTGGAATTTCTAACCTGGTGCCTTAACCACTAGACCAAACTGGGTCTCCTTTAATTAAATAATTAAATGATAATAATTAAATAATATAAATATACTTTACAAAATCTTTAAATGGTTTTGAATAAAGGCACAAACTCTAGAATTAGCTTATGCACTACTGCATATTTTCTAAACCCTTTTCAGTTATGATGGTCCAATATGTTATTAGTTCCATATTTCCTCTGCTTTTTGTTTCTGGCGATATCATATGCTGAAAAATAGCTCCAGGCCTTTCAGTTGATTGCAACCAAAGGCACAGAAAAGAGATAATATAAGTATTACTTTACTGTCAGGGCTGTCCAAACTAATTGCTAAACTTTATAGAAGCACCTGCTGGATTGCAAGTACTAAAATATTTGTTTTTAAATTTATATGTACAAATTTTTGTACATATAAATGTACAAACAAAATTGTACATTTATATGTACATATATATTTATATATATATATATAGTGTGTGTGTGTATATATATATATATATATATATATATATATATATATATATATATATATATATAGTATGTGTGTGTGTGTATATACACACATACATACATATACTAGTACGATTTGATAGCTTATTAGTAACCTTGACTATCACTAAGTGTTGTATCTTTTTATTCTTGATGAATGTATTTTAATCTCCTTATGTACACTGAGAGCATATACACCTAAGACAAATTCCTTATGTGTCCAATCACACTTGGCCAATAAAGAATTCTATTCTATTCTATTAAAAAAAAAAAGATATCTCTGAGGATTATGTAGATTGTAGGTTACAAACTAAACCCCAGTACACAATTAAATGTTATGTTATCAAACAATGGATATCATTTGTAAATTTATGAAATCTTCAATATAGTCCCTTGACCAAATAAAGGCTTTTGCATGCTTACTAAGGTATTTTTGCTTTAGGAAATGATACTTTAATAGATATTAAAGAGAAAAGTGTTTATTTTAAGGAAGTTCACAGTCTGTTTCCTTTGAGACAAAAGATCATTTGTTTTTCTTTTATCATTGAGGTATCACCTCATAAGTAGCAGGCCTAGTTATAAGAAAAAGCGAGGGGGAGGGAAGAGTCACTCTTTTAAGGAATGTAAAAAGCTGCCGTCTCTGGCTACAAAAATCTGGGTGACTGCAAGATTGCAGCAAATAGATCCAGAATCTGCCAACATATTGCTGATATTTCGACAGATTTCATAGCCCATAAATGGGTAGCCCTAGGAAGCATTGTTTATGGCCAAGCATTATGTGTATGTTGGGGTGAGAGATACTGAAATATACAGTTTATAATAATTCCTTCTCTTTTTACAAATTGTAAGATCCAATAATATGCCCAATCCATAGGGCTATCTGTGAAACCTTAATCAAGTATGGTGAGATAATAATAATAATAATAATAATAATTATTATTATTATTATTATTATTATTATTATTATTATTATTATTATTATTTTATTTCTATACCGCCATTCTCTCGAAGGACTCAGGGCGGTGTACAGCCAATTTAAAAACACAAGACAAAACAGCAGTTAAAAATTAAAATGATTAAATAGATTTGGCTCAATTTAAAACCCCAGAAATTTAAAATACCCCAATTTAAAATTATTATGTTGATAGGCCAGCCTGGCGGAACAACAGGGTCTTCAGTGCGCAGCGAAACACCCGGAGGTCAGAGATTTTACGTATTTCCGGGGGCAGTTCATTCCACAGGGCTGGGGCTCCCACAGAGAAGGCCCTCCCCCTGAATCAAAATTCCCTCTAAAATTATCAATAACGTCTGGAAAAAAAATTGTTTCAGATTTTCAAGTAGCTAACATGTAGGGAAATGAGGGGCAGAACCTGGGGACGGAGTTTAAAAAGGGTTTTGTTTAGAATCTCTAAGTAATCACAAGTGAGCTAAGTCCAAACCAGGGGTGAAATGCTCCCGGTTCAGACCGGATCACCCGATCCGATAGCGATGGCAGTGGGTGGTTCGGAGAACTGGTAGCAAAAATCCCTGCCCCCCCCCCATGCCCAGCTGAGCCGCGCGATCATCAGAGGCCTTTTTTTTTACTTTTAAAAGCATTTTTTCTACCACCTCTTCAGCGGAAAAAATGCTTTTAAAAGTAAAAAAAAAAGCCTCTGATGATCACGTGGCTCAGCTGGGATCGTCAGAGGCTTTTAAAAGCATTTTTTCTACAACCTCTTTGGCCAAAGAGGTTGTAGGGGGGAAAAATGCCTTTAAAAGCCTCTGATGATCCCAGCTGAGTTTCCTGATCGTCAGAGGCTTTTAAAAGCATTTTTTTCTGCAATCTCTTAAGGTTGTAGAAAAAATGCTTTTAAAAGTAAAAAAAATGGCCACACCCACATAGTCACATTAACCCCCCACCCATCCACCAAGCCACGCCCACAGAACCGGTAGTAACAAATTTTACATTTCACAACTGGTCCAAACCACCATCCCTTGAATTCCGTTGACTTTTATCTAACTCCAAGCAGATACTAATTGTTACTTGAGAATATTCCTGTGCAGAGGCATAAGTAGCAATAAATTTAATTCACCTGTGGACTACCTCTTTTGCACCTGATAAATAGAGCAATCCTATCATGGAAGGAGAGGAACTCTGAAATAAGAGTCTTTATTTTATTTTTTATTATTTTATTTTTCTATTTTTTATTTTAGAGATATTCTCTTACCTAAGTAGGGAAACAGCATGACCACCGGCAGGCAAAAAGGCAGAGGGAGTAGGAGCAACTTCTGATTTCCTGCCAGCTTCTTCATTGACTTTGCTTGTGGGAAATTGATAGGGAGTGTCAGAAATCACAATCGTGTGACCATGACTGATTACGCAACACCTTAAAACTTCAATTACATGGGATTATTGGGTTCTGGATTTTGTACACATTCTTTAAATTAGTAAATTTGAAGTGCATTGATTCAAAATGTTTTGTACTATAATGCACCATTTGGGCTAACTGAACGTTAGACAAACAAGAGTTTTATAGTACTGTAGATTGTTTAAATCCAGGTTTGGGGATTAATAAAGTTTTACAATCCTACTCATAATAATGAAATAATATGTTGATTCCTCCTTCTGGAAATAAATAGGGCTGCCTCTTCTTTATATAGCTGTTTTGTTCTAAGATTTAAGAAATTCAGAAATGTTTGACTTGATTTTGTAGGATATGACCAGGTGGAGCACAAAGGTGAGGTCAACTGAGGTCATCAGTTTGGAATCCTTACACAGTCACAAGTGCCCCAGTGAATTCCGTTGACGCTTATCCAGTGGTGAAATCCAAATTTTTTTACTACCGGTTCTGTGGGTGTGGCTTGGTGGGCATGGCAGGGGAAGGATACTGCAAAATCTCCATTCCCACCTGCCTCCAGGGGAAGGATACTGCAAAATCCCCATTACCTCCCTACGCTGGGGCCAGCCAGAGGTGGTATTTGCTACTCAAACTATTCAAAATTTCTGCTACCAGTTCTCAGAACCTGTTGGATTTCACCGCTGCTCTTATCTATCACTAATTTGCCTTGTCCATTAGTAAATCGGATGCTTGTGTATAGGTAGCATACAATAAACTTTTAGTGCTTTGAACTCAACTCCTGTTCCTGATTACTTGAGGCTGACAGATTTATTTCTGATCTTCATCACATCTGACTTTTACCATTAAAAGCTTGATGCTCTATTCCCTCCTTCCTTTTCTGTATGAGCATATGTAAAATACAACAAAATATGAAAAACTGCTGCATATTGATATTCACTGTAAGAGAGACCAAAGGTGAAAACCATGACATCAATAACAGAATGATTAGGTTTTGCTTTTATATTTTAAAGTTGCACTAGAACTTGCTGATTTCCATCTGAGTAATGCATCTCCTAATTATGGCATATAGTGTGTAAAACTGGGTTTCTGTTTTATGATACTGTATAATTAGAGGATTAGTATTAAATATAGATGGTTTTCTGGTGTCTGAAATGCCATATTTTCCCAATTTACAGCAGAATCATAACAAAAAGTAGATATGCTGGAATAGGAAAATAGTCTGCAATTATGCTGAGGCACATTAGTCTCTTATATTTTGTTAGCAACAAGACAGAAATGTTTATTTCATTTTGGAATGCAGTGAAAATGGTCAAGCTACCAAACAGCCAATGTAATTCTTTTCTGTGGTCTTTGGTGAGTTATAGTTGATTCACACATGAAAAATAACACTTGATACTCAAGTCATTAAGCCATTATTCCTTTTTGTTATATTTAATCAATAAAAGCAAAAAAAAGTTTTAAGTTTTAAAAAAGATCTGATATTTAAGCCCTCAAACAATTGTTTTTTTACCATTGATGTGAAGATTATATTGTACCCTGCTCACAGCCACTCAAGGTAGCTAACATACAGAGAAGGTCAAAAACTGCAAGATGGCTGACACAGTGTTACGATTAAAAATGCGTCCCTTTAGTTTAAACGATGTCGCTGCCCATATGAAAAAGAATCACAGCCTGCAAACACACAAAATGTAACTCCTTTGCTGATCATTTGTGTAACTATTCATTAACCACTGTATTTCTCAAGTAATATTCCTGGGAAGTTTTTGCACTGTACACTTTGTGCCACTTGTCTTCCATGATAATTACTGGGTATTTTAGTAATAAAAAGTTAATAAGTAACCTGGATTTAATTGTCTTGTAATATATCATAAACCTAAGGTGGTATTAAAAGAATATGTCTGCTTAATGCTGTATAGTAAGCATACTACGCTCCGGCTAAAGTTAATGTTGATTTAAGTTAACTCTTCATTTGATTTAGCTTTTTTTTTTCATCATAAGCACTGTTTTTATTCTTTTTCTCTCTCTTTCAGCATTTATCAGAATACGAGAGACACAGATTCAGTATAATGGACCAGCCGTAAGTTTTTTTTTCACACAAACACTCTCACACAGAGATACTTTGAATGTTGTATAGAAAAAAAATCCTTGATGTGTATCTATTTCTGGGTTTAGTTTGAACTGTGGGGGGTTTTTTTATATAATATATCCAGAATCATCTTTTCAGATTAATATTCAAAGCACATAATCAAAATGTTCTATTGTGGATCTAGAACATTATGGAAACTCTGGAACATTCTATCTTCTTCGGGACCATTTCAGTCTTGTGGTGGTCTGGAAATAAACCTTCTCTAACAAGAAGTAGTTTGTAGCATTCCAGTCATTGTTTTGGTCCCAAAATGGCTAAGAGCCAGAGCAAACTGGAATTCTCTAGAACCTTCCATTTCCAGGACAGAATCTTTATCTAGACTAGTTCCCATCATAGAGATATCAGTTTAGTTCTGCTGCTGCACAACTTTTTTAAAGAACCCAAATATATATATAAACTTTAAACCTCCTGCATTAAATTTTTAAAACTGCCGACTACATTTGGTTCACTGAGATATTATGGTTGTTTATGAATATTTATAAAGCAAATGCTTCCTTCAATTCAAGTTCATCATTAAGATTTTCTACAACTTCTTTTTTCCCAAAAGGTTTCTTAAAATTCCCAGTATAGTCTTCAGGTAGATTTCCTGGAATTTTTTCCCATTCAAGTACTAACCAGGCCCAGCCTATAGCAAAAGAAAAACATATGTGACAGCATCACAGTCTGATATGAGAATCCATAGTACATTGCCTACAAATCAGTGCCTTTTTGTGAAACTAAACTACTTTTATAAGCTATGATTTAGCATAAACTCTATATCAGCATATTATTGTTTTCTCTCTAAAGCAAAAGTGTCAAACAAATGTTGTCATGTGATGTATCGCGACTTTTTTCCCCTTCGCTAAAGTGTGCGTGGGCATGGCCAGCGCATGACACATCCAGCCCGTGGGCTGCGAGTTTGACAGTCCTGCTCTAAAGTAAAGAAAAATAAATAAATTGTATCTATAATGTCATACGTGTATACATTTCTACTTTGGATATGAATACAAATATTTAAAATTTCTCTTTCCTGTCATTATGTTTATAACATCTGGGTACACTTACTTAGATAAGACTGCTTCCATAACAGAAGTGTAATTATTAAGCATCTGTATAAGAAAATGTCAGCGGAATCTTATTTTAAAAATTAAATCTCAGAAGATGGTGATTTCAATAGGACAAAATAGGACTGATATTCTCTAGTCTGACCATCTCCAAAAATGTCTGGATTTTGTGTCAGGATTATGTATCCTAGTAATTAATAGAAGAGAATATCTGTAGCTCACGGTTGAACTGCTGAGTTCTTGATATTCTCTGAGCTTGTTTTTTTTTTCCCCAGACAATTCATTACTTGATTAGGTAACATCATAAGTGCTAGAAGGAAGTGGAATTTACACTCTGTTTACATACAAGGAGCTTGCCCTGTCAGTGTTGGTGGGACTTCCAATTCCCAGTCAAGGAACTACTAACTCAGACAAACAATCAAACAGTAAACAACTAATCAAGGAATCTCCAAATCCAATCCCACCAACACTGAAGGACAAGTATATATAAACATAGAATAAACCCCATTCCCTACTAGCACTGATGATGCTACCCAGTTGAGTAATGAAACATCTGCAAAAAAAATAATCAAACTCAGAGAGCACCAAGGACCCCTCAGTCTAGTAATTCCAAACAGCACGACCTCTGGCTCAGAACTACAATCCTGCTGCAGCTGGTTGAAAGAAGTTAAATTCAATCTAATACTGCCATTATAGTTCACTCATTCATTCTACTTTGACTGATGACCCCATATCAATTCATTGTCTGTTTCCCTTTGAACCATGGGGAAATATCTGTGTATTTTATCTGCGTATATTAAATGTCTGTGAATTATATTCTACAATATCTGTGCACTGTATCTGACCTAAGTGGTGAAGATTCCAATATAGACTAAGATAAGGTATGGAAGGAATTAGGATTAGGGATCAGGAGGCAAATAAGAACTTCCATGAAAGAATTATCTGGAATATATTTAGCAGTGGGGAGCAATATAGGGCAACTCTATACTTCTCGATAAAGGTATAGACACCTCACTGCACTAATCTTATTCTCATTGATGGATTTATAGAAATCTCATCAGGCCAAGAGTAACTTCAAAATACTATTCAAAATCCATTGCTCCACATTGACATTGCTTTATAGACTTTTTATTGCACTTTCCTTTCACTTCAAAGAAGCTGCAGCTCTCACTCTTTTTCTTAATAAATGCAAAATAAAAGTTCTTTGTTTTAATGAAGCCAAGCAATTTTTGTGGCTACCTCTCAAAATTGGCCACAATTGTTACTAATAAAGTGGGCTTTTTTGTATACAGGAATATTTGGGGAAAATCCACTCATATGCTGGTTAATAGACATTAGGTTGGAAAATTCCTTCTCCCATTAGTCTGTCAACTCAAATTTACTGTATAGTTAAGCCACCATTACTGGTACAATTAAGAGCTTGGTGATCAAGAAATGTTCTATTCAGAAAACATCTAAAGTTCTATAGGCCTCAGAACATAACCATGAGTAAGTAAAAAGTACTGGAAAATAACATTTCTTTGTAAACATCTAATTTACAAGGTAAGAACTGTCTATCTTTGACACAGCAAGTGCCCCATAATTATATCACCTTTTGGAGATGTGTTCTAAATTACAGGCAGAAGCCATTCAATTATCTCGAAGAGTGATGCCAGTTCTTTGCAGCACACAAAGTACTAGAATTTAGACGCATTTACAATGCTTAGTAGGAACAGCTGAATTGTGTCTGGAATAATTGGAATGAGTACTAGTGTTTCATATTTCACACCCATATGTTTGAAAGGTTGAAAATACATGAAAACCTCACAAAGTTCCCATTATTTGGATATCCAGATTTGATCAGTCTTGTTTCCAATTTGGATTCTCTTCCTTTCTTAGTCTCCTCTATAGAATGTTGCTGTCTAATGTCATAAAGCGATGGATATGAATTTGAAGATGTATATACTCTTTCATTTATTTATTTACTTACTAATTTTTTATGGCACCCCTCTCATTGATATAGTGATTCTGAGTGGCTTACAATATAATAAAAGGTAATGCAAGGCAATTAAAATTAGGCAAGCTGAACAGAAAAGCTGAAAACCAAGACAATTTATGAAGATGTAGAAGAATGCTCTTTTTAAAAAAAGTTATTTGCCTGTTGTTTTTAGATATGCACATAGGACATTCAAAACGTTTCCAGTTTGTAATGTTTCCTATTCTGAAAAATACTCTTGTATATTTTTGTCATCGTGATACATTTCATAATGTGCTAAAAAATGGTTTTGCTTGGGATTTCTGCGTGTTTCTGTGCATGAGTGTTGGGGTCTCTGGAAATTTCTCTTATTATTAAAGCCACTACTTGCAGAAATAGTAAGTGTAATATTAGTTATAAATACAAAGTTAAGCAGCAAGGGCAGTTTTCCAGGTGATCTAGCAAAAAAACAAGAGCACTTTGCTGGTTTGTTGTCTTTCAGAAAGACAGTAATGAATTAATAGTGAAAACGTAAAGATAGCATAGCTTAAATTTCTTAAATTGGTAGCACAATATTCAATCATCTTCATTTAGCGACCCCATAATCCCATATTCCCTTGGAGTCTGGGCAACTGAATGAAGTGTTTTAATGACCGGATGCCCTTCCTGTCGCCAATGCAGAGCTTTGTTCAGCAGATAAATTCTCAGTGTGCTCAGAGACAGAAATATCTGCCTCTACCTAGGATCGAACTCACAGCCTCCTAATTGTGAGGCAACAGCTCCATCACTCCTATACACAATATTCAGTGCTGACTTCTAACTACAATCCTACCTGTAGAAAAATAAACCAAGAGAATTACTTTTGAACTACATTTCAGCCACTTTTCTATAGTTGAGTAGCAGTTGTAGTTAGCATGAAATGCTACCCACGTATTTTATCTCAAGAGGGAGAAAAAACAGTTTGGGGCCAAAATGTTCTGAATATTTCAGGGTTTTTTTGTATGGGATAACACATCTCGGTCTTCTAAATGTTTTGAATCTATGTTAAACTACTTTTTTTAAAAAAACTATGGACATAAATGATAGCACAAATCGGTTTGGTAAGAAGTTTTTGGTTGATATGGTAAGAATTTGTTTAGGATCTCCTTTGACCCTTCCTAATTTGAGTTCAAACATTTCTTTCCTTCCTTCTTTCCTTCCTTCCTTCCTTCCTTCTTTCCCTCCCTCCTGACTTTCCATCTTTCTTTTAGTTATTTTTCTGTCTGTCTGTCTTCCTTCCTTCCCTTCTTTCTTTCTCTTTCCTTCTTTCTGTCTGTGCGTCTGTCTGTCTGTCTGTCTGCCTTTCTGTCTGTCTGGAAATAATTATGATGCATAGGCCATTGTATATTTTTTTTTCTTTTGCTGTGCTGAAGTTTCCCATTGCCACAGAGATTCCTGTGACAAAAATATTTGAAACTGGATTTTTCTCCTCTCTGATAGATTGCAAAGTTGATACTTTCTACACTGAGGCAGTTTCAAATTTAGAAATGAGATAAGAGTTAGGAAGGGGAGTAAGATGTAGTGGATTCATTGCCTTCTGGAAGTAGCAAAATGATTCTGAAGCTATTCCTGTGCACTGGTATTCAGTTTTGACTAGATCATTTGCCTATATTGCAGCTGACCAGAGAAAATATCTAGACCTCTAAATAAAGCCAGGATTATTTATAAGAGAGTTTCCGAACCTGATTTTAATCTATTTAAACTGATTTGTCTTCTTAGTATTCTGTTCAAAATGTTCTTAAGCTAAGATAAAATGCATTCTGTGAGAGTTTTTATATGGTCTTACGAAAATCGGCCAGAAGAAAAAAACTGTCTAGAGAAAGGAATATAAGAATCTGAATGATGTTTCATTATAATATCATGAAGAGTCATTTTGGTGAGATGACCAATTACAGGTAGCCCTTGACTTACAACAGTTCATTTAGTGACTATTGAAAATTACAACGGCACTGAAAAAAGTGACTTATGGCCATTTTAGACACTTACAACTATTACAGCATCCTCGTGGTCACATGATCAAAATCCAGATACTTGGCAACTGACTCATATTTATGACAGTTGCAATGTCCTGGGGACATATGATCACCTTTCGTAACTTTCTGACAAACGAAGTCAATAGGGAAACCAAATTCACTTAACAACCGTGTTACTAATTTAACCACTGCAGTGATTCACTTAAGAAACTGTGGCAAGAAAGGTTGTAAAATGGGGCAAACCCATTTAAGGAAAGTTTCACTTAGCAACAGAAATTTTGGGCTCAATTGTGGTCGTAATTCAAGGACTTATATAAATTGTATAAATAGCAATAGCAATTGCACGTAGACTTATGTACCACTTCATAATGCTTTACAGCCCTCTCTAAGCAGTTTACAGAGTCAGCACATTGGCCCCAACAATCTGGGTCCTCATTTTACCAACCTTGGAAGGATGGAAGGCTGAGTCAACCTTGAGCCACTCAGAATCAAACTCCTGGAGTGAGCAGTGAGTTAGCTGGCAGTACTGTAATTTAACCACTTCGACACCACGGCTCAGCAAATAAATAACATAAATAAATAAATAAATACCGTGTTTCCCTGAAAATAAGACCTTGTCTTATCTTTTTTGAAACTTTAAATAAGAGCTTGGCCTTATTGCCATGCGCTCAAAAGCCCGATTGGGCTTTTTATAAGGGGATGTCTTATTTTGGGGGAAACAGGGTAACAGTTGCGTTTGATGTGCTATCATTGCTGGAATTTTTTTTAATGGCTTCTTAGATTCTTTGCCATAAATTTTACCCATCCAAATTTTGGAGATTTATCCAGATTGTTGAGAAATGCAGACAGTGACCAAGAATGCTGTTTTAACACAAATGCTCTATTTCAGCATCCTAAACTTCTAATTATTTTAATTGTGCTATTTTCTGAAATGCATATCAAGCTGAAAAGAAATATTTGTTAACTTCACTGTGATATCATTACTAGAATAGCAATCTTTATTATGGTCTTAAGACCAGTCTTTCTACATACAATAAAATACAGGTATCAATATCTGAAATTCTGTATTATAATAACAATATTCTAATAATAATTATAATATATAATAATTATAATAATATTGTTATTATTAACCAAGATAAACCCTTTATCAAGTTTGGACTTATTATTATTTTTATGGTATGTTGTTATCTTCACTATATTGGTTGGTTTCACATATCACATTATGCCATGATTTTTAGATTGATTTTTAACCAGGGGTGTCAAACTCATGTCGTCACGTGATGTATTGGGACTTCCATTAAACCGGGCGGGGGCGGAGCCAGCACATGACGTATCCGGCCCGCGGGCCACGAGTTTGACACTCCTGGTTTAAACCAATGTTTCTCAAACTTGTCAACTTCAAGATGTGTGGACTTCAACTCCCAGAATTCTCCAGTTGATTGTGGAATTTGGGGAGTTGAAGTCCATGCATCTTAAAATTGACAGGTTTGACAAGCACTCATTTAAGCCACAGTCAATACAATTCATACATATTAAGTCTGCACTAAGCAAATATACTGTATATAACAAATTGAATCCATTTAACCAAGCCATTGATTCTAGTAATAATTGGTTAAATTTGTATGCCGGTGGCTTTGTAAGGCAACTGAAAGTCCTGAACTGAATATGTTAATAAATAATGTATGCTTTCAATCCTACTAAGACCAAACAGAATTTCAAATACTGGTAATGTATTTTATTTTTATGTATAAAAGCTGGTCTAAGACCATAATCAATATCCTGCCATGCAATACAGATACTGATTTTATGTCCAGCATTTGTCAGAAATCTTTACGATTGAGCAAAGCTGAACATTTTTCACGTACAGCATTTCTTCTAGAGGTGGGCAGTAGAGAAGGGGTATAAAAGTTTTGAGCATATTATGTGAGGGTTTCCTCATTTTAAATTAAAGTAATCCAAAAACTGGATCATGGTATCAAGTTATGTTGCATCTTCTTCTTCTTTTTTTGAAAACTGAGTTTTAAGTCAAAGGTCCAGAACTTTTTAAAGTTGAAATATTTTTGTAATTAGTCATCTCTATAAACCCACTTACTGCGAATTATGATAAATTTGGGCGGGAGCTGATTTGTGATTACTTTGTGAAGACAAGGGTGATCTTGAGGGTGAGTTCATCAACATCTTATGGAAAAGCTGCTAGTTTCTGTCCTAATCACTGTGGTACATCACATTGTTCATTTTCAGTGACATCCATTGCTCTGGGGGATAAATCTATTAGACCCCAGAATATTTAAAGAAATTCTTTTATATCTTTCATCCTGGAGGGGATGAAAAGTACCTACTTAGGAAAGAAAACATGAAGTTCTGATTCAAAATGTAATAAAAACATACAATAAGCCCATATTTTCTCAGTCACTAAAAGAAAAAAAAAATGTTGTTTTTTTAAAAGAAAATTAAAACTGCAAAGCATTCTGATTCTGGAGGTAGAAAAATACTCCATAAAATATTCTAAGATCTTTTACAAACCAATCTTGTAAATATTTAGTTATAAGTAATCAAGATTGCTTCTTATATTAGGCAGAGGGAGGGAGGGGGCACTTCAGGAAGCAGCTGCTGAGCAGCTGGAAATAATAACAAGGTGTTTTTTTTAAAGGCAGAGATCTTTGGGTCTTGCTATTGGCCTCACTGTTGTATTCATGAATAGCACAGGCTGAAGAGCACTCCAACTCCAATGAAGATGTAAATGGTCAGTTCCAGGGATAGGACTGGTGCATTGTCATAATAGAGCAGGGGTGTCAAACTCAATTTCATTGAGGGCCACATCAGGTTTGTGTTTGACCTCGGGGGGCTGGGGTGGGCATGGCCAGGGTGGGCGTAGCCAGCTTGACGTGACTCGTGATGGGGGTGCCTGTGGAGGCCCAAGTGCTCTGCCAGTGAAAACAGGCCCAGAACTCTGTTTTCGGCCGCTATGGCCTCCTGCAGCCCTCTGCCAGCGAAAATGGAGCGGGGGGGGCATGTGCAACCCCCCCAGGCTCCGTTTTCACTGGCAGAGGGCTGCAGGATGCCATTGCGGCCAAAAACAGTCAGGGAGGCCATTCCGAGTTCTCTTTTTTCTGGCAGAAGCACCACGGGCTGGTCCTTCACTGTTTCCAGGGTGACCCTGCAGGCCAGATCTAAGCACTCTGAGAGCCAGAGTTTGACACCCCTGTAATAGAACGTACATAAATAACTTAAATGCTGAACGTGAAAGTGATCAGATGTGAAACTTTGGATCAGACTGTTTAGCTGATCTCTATTCTTCATGTCATCTGATGCATGTGCCCAATGCCTGCGCTTATAGATATTTTTAATTCCTTGTGCAGTAGCCTCAATATGTATGCTGAGCTGCATTAACATAGCAACAAGAGAGAGAAATCGATTGCCTTGAGGCAATGACAGTTTCAAACCAAAGAAACTCGCATTCTTCAAAAGGGACATTCCTGTTTCAAGTCATGCAATAGAAGAATATATTTGCCTCTTGGATTAGTTAATATAAGTAAATATACTTAGCCTTGCCCAACATGGTAACTCGAAAGAGAACACTCAAAATGATACACGTAATGTTTGCATTGTAAAATGCTGCACCTGGGTCTCAAAAGTGAGAAGAAATTTGTCTCCCACTCAAGCGTGAAAAGCTGTACATTTATAATCTCAAATGCTGTAGCTGTATCTGTTCCGACACATGGACAGGAAACAGTAAACAGATGCTTCAACTATTCTATAGATTTATCACTTTCACGTTCAGCATTCAAGTTATTTATGTATGTTCTATTATGACAATGCACCAGTCCTATCCCTGGAACAAGTAACCAAACTTTTCCTCCACTTGCTCCCTATCATGCAAGTTATGTTACAAGACCCTTAACTTTTTCAACAGAAGTGAGATGAGAAAAGCTCGTCCTCTGCTTTTCTTTCTCCAGTTCTACCTCTCAGTGCCAAACAACAGAGCGAAGACAAAATATACATCATTCAAGCCACCAGAAAGGCCTACCCTGTAATTGTCTTAGAATTAGATGGTTCTACATCATAGCAACAGTTAGCAATATGGAGTAGGAAGTGACAAGAACAATGGTATAAATAAACTTATCTTGCAATAGCAGATAAGAAGTACCAGAAATGGGCGGATGATTACAGAGAAGTGAACGATCATCTGAGTGAAGTTCTACAATTTTACAAGAATGACTTCATTATTCATTGACCAAAAGAAAAAAAAAATCCTGTAAGCAAACAAGCAATTAAAAAAGGGAAACATGGCTGTAATAACACCAAACAAAGAATGGACTTCCCACTCAATATCCAACTGCTTCTTCAATATGGAGATGTAATTAGTTATGCTAATTCTAACTGACTCCAAGCCACTTAATATCTGTCTAGTCAGATCCTAAATTGTCCAGACATGAGTAGGCATCTACAGGTATTAAAATATATTTTGAAAGCTAACATTTCTTCACCATTCGCCTTCCTTCGTGATCTGTGCCTTCATAATTTACACTTGGGAATCGACAGGAAAACGCACATCAGCTACCACAGAAGGTCTGATTATCAATTTAATTCTGGACCATTCTGAGAATTCACCATGATAAAATGCATTTATTTATTAATTATTCCTTTGTTTCTGTGCAGCTAGCAGACAGATTAACCCCTTCCAAGAGTATTGGAAGATTAACCCCTTTCAAGAGTATTGCAATAGAAATAAAATATGACAGAATAACCTTTTTTACATGCAGACAACCTTGAATCAAGAGCCTTGGTGGCGCAGCAGACTAAAGTGCTTTTAAATAGCACCAGCTGCCTGCAATTACTGCAAGTTCAAATCTCACCAGGCTCAAGGTTGACTCAGCCTTCCATCCTTTCGAGGTAGGTAAAATGAGGATCCGGATTGTGGGGGCAATAAGCTGACTTTGTATAAAAAAGAACACCACTTGGGGGGGGCGAAAGCCCTACTAAGCAGGTATATACAAAAAAGTATGAAGGCTATTGCTTAACACATTGTAAGCCACCCTGAGTCTCCGGAGAAGGGCGGCATATAAATCGAATCAATCAATCAATCAATCAATCAATCAATCAATAAATTCTATACAGAACTGAAGGCTGAATTATCTGCCAGCTGATTTTATAACTTATATTCACAAATCAATCAACAGACCTTGTAAGCCTTTTACAAAAGTAATTTAGAATGACATAATGTAAAAGGTTTAGATATCTATTCTACTTTGCATGATCTCTGTGACACAAGCATAACAGAAATGACTTAAAAATGTTACCCTAATTCTGATCTGGGTTAAATAAGAACAACTTTCAAGAACTACTTGTAGTCCAGCTGCGACCATCCTTTTGATCTAGAACAACTTTCCTCAACCAAATATCTTCCAGATGCGTTTCATTCAGCCCCAGTCAGAATACCATAAATGTTTAGAACTGGTTGGAAGTTATCGAATGTGGGGTCCTAGCATATTGGAGGATGCCAGATTGAGGCAGGCTGATTACCCCAGCATCATGTGGCCTACTTTCATATCAGATAGCAAGGCAACAATAAAAGCTACCTTTGGTATCAAGAAACAGATAATAGTAAAACAAAACCAACCCAAAAGCAGAAGTTGTGCCTTCATTTGGAGGTTTTGTTCTCAGGGGAAATTAACTGTTATTTTAACAGTTGCTAAGTGAATCATGAAGATGGAAAGACAGGACATGTGAAGGTACTGTTTTCATCTGTGCTTCTTAATTAAGTAAAAGTTTTCAAGGTATCGTAATTCTAGGCTGAGATTAGTTAATTTGATTTACAGTGGCAAGTGGCAGGTTTCCTCTCAGCAGCCTGGACTAGAAACAGATAAATAGGCACACAAGCATACAAGAATTTATGGTTTATTCTAAAATAGCTAGAAGCCATTCACCCAGCCACCCACCCCAAATTCCAGCAAGTTTTGGGTATCAAATGCAATTTTTATTTATACAGTCCTTGATTTACAACCGTACTGGAGCATGCCCATTAGTCATAAGTTACAGTGGTCATTAAATGGGTCACCCATATGACCAACCCAATTTTACTACTTTTTCTTTACAGCAGTCATTAAGCAAATCCACAGTCACTAAGAAAATGTGACACTTGTTAAGCAAACCCATTATTTACCATAGATCATTTTTTGCTGAAAAGTAAAACACCAGCTTTTGGAAAAAAAACTCATAAATCACATTCACATGACTGCAGGATGCTGCAAATGGCTGAAATTGCGAGCTGGCTGCAGAATGCCCAAAATGCAATCATGTGACTATAAGAGTAGGAGCTGTTGGTACCTTGGTTGTAAATTTGAGGTTGGGGATGGTTGTAACTTTGAACAGTCACTAAACAACCAGTCATGAGTTGAGGACTACTTCAAGGTGTTTGTGAATCTTTCTCCTAAGCATTCTGTGTAAGGGATTAGAAGCAAGCAACTAGCTTTTGTGGGAGAGAGACAATTTCCATCTATTTGGTGTTTATGCCAGGTCTGGTATCGAGGTGTTTTGTTTTTGATGCATGAGAAACAGTATGAGTGGCATCCTCCAAAAAAACCTCACTATCATTATAAGGTAAATGGTTTACAGCTTGTAATTTTTGTACATAGTGCACTTTTGCACCCCAGTTAAGAAACAAAGAGTAGTTATCTGAAAAAATCAAAAAGCCTTGAATTTATCATCCGGCTGCTTACCATTCTTTTAAGGGTTAGGATTACAAGATCGCATGCATTGAACTGAATATGAAACCAACATTCTTACTTTACATTTTTCAACAACATTGTTGATCTTAAAGGTATGCTGTAAGCAAGTATATTGAAGAAAAAAAATATGTGCAAGAGTGTTTGCGAGTATGTAGAAGCAGAGGTCAACAGCAAAAGCAATCAATTTTCCAGAACATTTAAGTAATTTCAGAGTAGGTGCTTAATACAGTTTATTATGGATGGCTATATAAAATATAGTACCCATTTATAGGTCAAAAGTAAGTCTTGTCAAAATTAACTTTTTAATGGCCTGGAATATTTTTAGCCAACCCAGTTCATGTAGTTAGCTTATGGTTCAGTGAATTGTGGAGCGCCAGGAAAAAGATTAATTCAGTGAAGAGGTGATGCCCATGAGTTTCATTGATTATTAACCAAATTTAAGAGACCAGTATTTATTTGAGGTAAGATGAAAACAAATGCATTGTAGTTTGAAATCTAGGATAAATTTAGGTTACTAATTTCCTAAACTAGTTTACCACAATCTGATGTTTTCTAGATATAATGTCCCCTTTAAATCAAAGCCACATTTGAAAGTGGAAGAATTTTTTTCAGTCAATTAATAATCATTAAGTAAACCTAAGTCTTAATCCAGGTCTAGGCTATATGCATTGACTATATACATATCTACTACACAAATAGTTAACCGTAAAGATTTCACCATTTCAGACTGTGGCTGGTTAATTCCAGTTCTAAATTCCCTTTTATACTAAAACAAACTAATCCTCAAACTTCCTGCAAATAATAAATAAATATGCAAAATAAAAAAGGGAAAATATGTCATACGTGATTATTTACAGCTATATTCTTTGCGAGCAAATTCAAGATTTCTTCTTTTTGTGGTTTTGAGCTAGTGTTGACTCCTGGAATCTCCCCGGACAAGTCCCCGTAGTTTTCTTGACAATTTTTTTTTTTTGCCATTCTCTCCTTCCTAGGGCTGACAGACACTGATTAGCTGAAGGGTCCCCATCTGGCTTTGTACTCAAGATGGGACTAGAACTCACAGTCTCTCAGTTTTTAGCCTGGTGCCTTAAGCACTGCACCAAACTGGCTCCAAAATTCAAGGCTGGAGAGTATTCAAATTATATAATTGTTTTCCTGTCATCTGCAATAGCATAATCCATTCCCTATCAATTCAGTACTTAGCTGGATGCTTTATTGTACTGAAGACTCCAGCACATCTGGTGAAATATTTTTTTAAAAAAAAACCACGTGCACACCATTCAAAATGAAAAGAGAAACTGTGTGATTGGAGAAAATGAAGGTCATGGACTTGAATCCTCTCTCCCCAGCAGAAGTCCAACAAACCAAAAGCACGGTTCTCCAAAACTCTAATTTATGTGGCCTTTGCTCCAGATTTGTTATTGAAATAACAACACCCAAGACAAGGCATGTGCACCCATTTCAAGTATGGCACCACTGAGGGAAAGACATTCAGCATCCATACAAATCAGGCTGCATGTCCCTTTACTGCTTCTGCTATCACAACTCCTAGCTAGTGTATTCTGTCACACTGTCACATGTCACTTTCCTAGTTCCTGTGCAAAAGCTATTCTTGCTCATTAAAGAGGAACAAAGCTTTGTGTTTCAAAGCTTAGCTGCTCCATCACCCATGGGGGAAAGACATCATTTATACGAATGCATTGTGGTGCACTGAAGAGATAAGAATTACTGTAATACAGTGGTTCTCAACCTCAGCCACTTGAAGATGTGCGGACTTCAACTCCCAGAATTCCCCAGCCAGCATTTGTTTGTTTGTTTCTCTTCTTGCATTTCTCCCCACTCCATCCCACTTTTTTCTAATTCCTTTTTTCTGTTTCTTCATATTTTACCTGATATGGCAAGTTATACCACGATCAACTCGTTCCAATTGGACTTCTAACAGTAGGGAAATTACGATCTACAGGAATTACTGGTTGAATTGGTTTTATTTATTATTATTATTATTTATTCAATTTATATACCACCCTTCTCCTATTGGACTCAGGGCGGTGCACAGCCAAGAATAGTTTTCCATAATTGCCTGCAAATGATGATGACCCTCTGGACCTTATATTATTATCTTTCCTGGTTTTTCACCAAGCATTTATTTTTATTTTTTATTTTAAAAAAATGTGTAAAATCCAGAACTGTTTTTTTTTTTTTTTTAATTTGATTTATATGCCGCCCTTCTCCGGAGACTCAGGGTGGCTTACAATGCGTTAAGCAACTGTAAAGTACAGTGGTCAACTAGCTCAGCTGCTTGCAAAATGCAAGAAAACCAATTAAATATTTTATAGGCAAACTTGCTTCCTATTCACTTGCACAAGGCTACAGTACACCTGTGCAGACAAAATATTGAGCAAAGCTTGAGCTCTGATCATCAGTTTAGCTATCTGCCAAAACCTGCAGGGCTCCTTCTTGGCAAATGGTTTCTCTCCAACTGAGTGACACGTATCTCCATATCTCTGCAGGGTTCATACGGTAGATGTTTATATGTCAAAAAAGTATAGCATAGCATTGCTGGCTGGGGAATTCTGGGAGTTGAAGTCCACACATTTCCAAGTGGCCAAAATCAAGAAACACTGCTGTAACAACAAGGAAATGCTGTAAAACCCGCAAACATTTTGCACAGCTATCCTTTCCCAATGCTGAAAATCCATAGGATTTAATTTGTGTTCTTGACTAGTCCTTAGAACTGACTATCCTTGGAAAGGATATAAGGACACAGCAGTGTCTTTCCCCAATCCAGTAATTTCCAAATGGGTTCGAATTTCGGATTACACTTCCTAGTAAGGTCGCTGGAGCAAAGCTGGAAATCCTGGGAATCCAAGCAATGGTTGGGAAGCCTCAGATTGGGAAAGGCTGGGAAGCACCTGAGGCTCATCCACCAGCAAGGTTGGCATCTTCTTATCTACAACGTTCTCTCAGCATGAAGATCCCAGTGGAATTTTCCAGTTGCTTATTGCCAATCCCTGGAATATATAAAAAAAAAATATATTGAATATGGGGACCTTCCTGGAGAAATGAGCTCTTCTGAACCCTGGCTAGAGGGTTAAATCGCCACCTCTTCTTCCAGGATCAAGGTATCGCCTTCCCTTCCAGTCCAGGAAGGAGACGGGAACCTCCCCGAAATCATGACTCCGTTCGACTTGAAATGCCAAAGGCGCAGAGATCAATCGCAGCCCAACACGCCCAATAGGTGTGGATCTTCCTTCATGTTTGTACAAACACCCTATTAGTAGCCAAGCTGGCTCGGTCACATGACGGAGGCGAAACGTGAAATCCGGCCGGCCGTCGAGCAAGTTTGTTGCTTCTGCGAAAGGCGCGCGGAGTCGCTTCTCCCGGACGCAGGAGATCCCCTGAGGAGGATCTTTCATCGCTTGGGTCTCTTTCGACCCCTCCCTGAATCCCGATCTCCAAGAACTAGGAAGCTCGCAGATGTCCTTCTGACCGGCTTGTCACTTCATGTGGGCCACTTGGACGGGAGAATGGAGAAACTCAATAAACTCACCGTGCCGGCGGGACAAAAACTCAGGTACGGCTTGCTTTCCACACCTCTCCATCTCGATCCCACCACTACCACCACCAGCCCGCTTGGCTTTTTCCTCTTCCTCCTTACGCCGAGAGTATGATTCAGAAGTTCTTGCCTTCTCCGTCTCTTAGTAGAAGTCTGGGCGGCAGAAGGAGGAGGAGGAGGCGGAGGCATGAGCTAGTGAGTAGACAATAATTAAGCAGCCCAGAAATCCACAGAGAATCCGGAACGGTGAATGGGAAGGGAGGCTTTGGGATCGTACAGGAATCTTTTCCAAATGGTATATAGATGGTAAATTGTATATGAATGGGTTCTGTGCGGCAGGTAGGATGATCACTCCCTTTCCCCTCTCAGGTAAGGCTTCTAGAGTTTAAACCTGGTGGATCTTTTCTCAACACAAGGAGGTGTTTTGTCTTGAATAGCAACTGGCCATAAAGCCACACTAGTTATATATCCGACAAACCGATTACATGTTTATATACACCTCTCTCTGAGGAAGCATGGCCTGAATTCATTACCTTTGGCTGTCAGGTGTTTGTTTAAGTAGGCTAACTGTACTTCCTCAACTCCTTGATTTTTCCCTGGATGGAGGAACCCTTCTTCTGTAATACGCGGTTGTGTGACATAACAACACAGGGCGCTGCTTGTACTACATAGAGTCAGACAAATGTCTATGGAGATTCTCAGTCATCCAGGTCATGATTGTCCCAAAGGTGCTTGTTCAAGAGGCAACTGGACTTTCTGGAAAGTCCATTTACCTCTTGAACCTTTGGGACAGTCAGACAATTGATTGATCAAGCCTGGTTGTGATTAGCAAAGGATCTGCAGATTCCATGCTCTACCTGCTAGTAACAGAATTTGAACTGTCCCGCATGTCATACATTAGACTAGGGACTCCTTTGTGTGTGACACGATACTACTTTTGACTTGATAATCTTCTGCTGCCTTGGGAACCGTCATTTCACCAGTCCCTATTTGATATTGATGCAATGCAGCTTGTAGGACTTGTAAGGTTTGTGCAATTTGCCAGTTAGACGCTTCAAGGAAGTTTGTAGCAACTTTCAGATATGCATTGCTAAAAGTTAAGTGTGTGTGCTTGTGAGTATACAGACTTTATTAGATTTCTATAAAGATAGAATATAAAGACACAGAATAAAGAATAAATTCTTTTTCTTTTAAAAAAAGAAAAAATGGTAGAAATGCAAGGAGGAAAGGAAAGGGTGTAATTTCCAAATTAATTCAGTACAGTTACAAATATAAAATACATTAACGTTTAGCTCTAAAATTCAATAGTTCACAGTATTTCTATAATCATAAACAATTCTAATTATCAAATTCCAAAATTAAAATTTCATTTCAGATTCAAGCAAAAAGCTCAGAAGTGGTCTCCATGTAGAAAAAAAGTTAGAGTTAGATTTTCTATCCCCTCCAGTTCCATTAACTTCGTCATCCATTCTTCCATTGTAGGAATCTATAAATGCTTTCATGTCTGTGCATAAAAAGTTAGATGCTTTAGACTGCAGGAATGAAACCAAAGAATAATGTGCAAAAGCTAAGAGACTGGAAATAATTTCATTCTTTACATTGCAAATCTCAGCAATGCACATATGTATTCCAGTAATGAAGTAAATATATCAAATTTTGGTGCACTGCAAGCAGCTTTCAGTACCTATTTCTGTACATCTGAGGACTTTTTAATCTCCGTTTAACTGTGGGTGAGAGAGCATTGCTGAGAACTCTGAAAATAAATATGAAGTCATTAAAAGTCCAGTTGACCCAACAAAATACAAACAGGATCAGAAGCCAAGAGAAACAGAGAAAGTGTGAACCCTGGTTAAAATTTAAAAAAATGAATCTAAGTCATTTCATGAATCTGTGAACGGAGAAAATTTGCATGCACCTGGTTGACAGAAAAGGGAGGCATACTAATCTGTGGATTTCAAAATAAGCCTCGGGGTGGCTCGTTACAGGTACTCCTCAGTATATGACCAATTGTTTAATGATGGTTTGCCAAGAACAACCCCGCAGTGATTGTTAGATGGTTTTGGCAGATAACTAGACCCATCCTCAAAATTCACTCTGGGCTTCGGTCAACAATTTGTTTGCACAGGTCCACTATAGTCCAACTGAACAGAGAGAAAGTTTGCCTATAAAAGGTTAAATATGGTTTTCCTGCACTTTTCAGATGGTTGAATTAGATCATTGCAGTGGCCCATTCCAACTCTTACCATTCTATAATTTTACAAAAATAAAAATAACTTCTCTAAATCAGACCTAATAGAAGAAAATAAAAATGCTTGGGAGAAGTCTGAAGAAGTCTTCATACCAGAAAGATGAAGATTATATGAATATGGTGCAGAGAGTTAACATTTTTTGCAGGTGATTATGGAAAACCAATTCATCCAATTATTCCTTTAAACGCGCAAAAAAAACCCGGATTGAAACTGAGTAAATTGCACTACCCATCACTCACAAGCAAAGGTGTATTTTATTCATTTATTTATATGATAACTTATGATACCACTGACTGAGATTTCTTGGCAGTTTATAATAACACATAAAATCGAAACTGAAATTGGAATTGTTGAAAACTATTTAAAACTGCCATTCTAAACTGTAAGTTCAGGAACCTTTTGAGCAAAAAGTCAACTGTGATTCATGCTTCTATCACCACGTGCTTGGATTGCCACAGTGTTCGTCACATGGCACTCTCCCTTGAAGACTATTCAGAAACTGCAACTGTTTCAAAATGCAGCATCTCATTTGTTGCTGATTAAGTTATCACAGTCATACGCAACTGGTGTTATGAGCACTGGGTTTCCAGTGCAATTCAAATTGCTGGTTTTAAGGTGTAATAATACTTGATAAGGCTTGGCTTCTAAATAAACTGAAGACTGACTCTTTACATAGAAACATTCTGTGCAATGCATAGTATCCCTTACCAATTTCTAGCAGTATTCTTCCAGTACTAAAGCGTGAAGTGGGTATGGATTCACAGATAGTTGTTATCTGTCACAGTCCCTAGTGACCTTAACAGAAGTTAGTAAAATTTGAATGGTTCTGGAGGACACTTGGGTTGATGAACAGCTGCCATATGCATCTTCTGTTACAGTACTACTTTTTAATGATAAACTTGTGTTTTAATGTTGTTCATCTATTTACAGATGTAAACAACTGGAAATCTTTGTAGGTTACATTGTTATTTAGATATAATTAATGGTTAGGGTTCTCATTAGGTCCATTGGATGTCTAAGGAAAAGTATCAGATCACTGTCAGAGAATCCAGAGTGGAGTGGAGTGGAGTGAAGTAGAACTAAGGATAGAGTAGAGTAGAGTAGAGTAGAGTAGAGTAGAGTAGAGTAGAGTAGAGTAGAGTAGAGTAGAGTAGAGTAGAATAGAATAGAATAGAATAGAATAGAATAGAATAGAATAGAATAGAATAGAATAGAATAGAATAGAAGAATAGAAACTTTAGTGTCACTTTAAATGAAAACTAATCAGCATACATTAAAATGAAATTTCATTGCATTCAGCTCTCAGAAGATAACCATTATGCATATACATATATCTGTTTAGAGGATCTTGATGGCAGGTCATCTAGAAAGAAAATTCTCAAGTTCTCTTGAGTAATCATATCTCAATATAGAAAAGAGTAAGTTTTTAAGTCTAGGCTTATCTGAAGTCTTGCTAGGCCAGAATCTCACAAGAAGGAATCAAGGCTAGCCATGACTATATTTCCTTCTTTCAAGGTTTACGACATTGTGAACCTTAAGGATTGCTTGCCGCTGAAGAAAGTGGTTAGGTCACAGTTAATTGTGTGGCTTGGTTAGGAGAGCATTTCCATTTCCTGGGTTGTGCAGTCTCTGAGATCTTGCTCAGTTTGCATCATTTGAACTCAGAAAACCTTTCTTTGGGTTTTAAATCATTATTTTACTGATCTATTTTGTCTATATATTTTTTAATTGCTGCCATTTTCTTAATGTCTGGTTGTCATTGTTTTCAAGGATAACTTTTTAAAATTTTAATCATGTCATTTTTGCCTTGGTGAGAATCTTTCTGGACAGCAGACTACAAGTGTTTTCTATAAAGTGTAAGCAATTTTTACTATTAGTAAATTTTGTCCCACATTAATCCCTCGGCAGGAGTATAACCACAAAATATGTTCCTTCTCTACAGTCAGGAGGCAATAGACGAAAAAATGGTTTGTCTAGTTTTGATCATTGCTAAATAAAATCTTTCTGTTGGTGCTAAGGATACTTTTAAAATCCATGTTATGGATCTTAAAGAAGAAGAAGTTTTACAGAACAAGATTCAGACTGATCTAAATGTAGATTTAAAAATGACAGGCTATAAGAGTCATGTGGGAAAAGATCTTTCACTGATCATACAAAAGAAACTGGTTGGTGTCTTTAATATTAGTATTAGTATTAGTATTAGTATTAGTATTAGTATTAGTATTAGTATTAGTATTAGTATTAGTATTAGTATTAGTATTAGTATTAGTATTGTGTGGCATAGTTACATTAGCCAGGAGACCATAGGGCTATGGCATAGTATTAGTTTGGCTGCCAATTTACCTGCTCTGTTGTACAACATGCTTGGGCATTTCCCAAGGTGCGTCACAGGAGAGCAAGCTGGCTTTGCCCCAGAAAGAAAGACAAGCTGCTCTTCCTGCAACAGCCCCTTCTCTTTCCCAGAGCTGCCTCGCAAACAGGCACTGCAACCAGGAAGGTTCAGAGGCGGTAGGAATCTGCCTGCCTGCACAGAGCACTAACTCATTTCCTCACCAAAGTGGTACCTATTTATCTACTCACATAGAACATGCCTTTGAACTATTAGGTGGAGAGAACTGAGGCAAGTGACAGAAGCTCACCCTGTCACGAAGTACTAGACTCGAACCACTGGGGCAGAGACCATCTCCAGCATCATTAAGCCACTGAATCGGCACACTTCTTTTTAATAATTAAAAGAAATATTACAACTAACAAATCAAGAGAGTAAGCTAGATAATTTTCTTGTATTGAATTTACAAAAAAGACTTGTTTAAGTGTTGAAGAATTTTGTGAAAAGGAACAAAAGAAATCAATTTCTAGGATATTATTTGAAGAAATTAAAAATCAAGATTGTTAAAAGTAAAAGGAAGGAATATGTAGTTGGCTTATTTGATCAAAATTAAAATAGATATGTTATCTCTGGTAACCCTTAATGGTCTTTTGATGATATCAGGACTGAAATGGCATGGTTTTAAGGATTTATTTATAGATAAGAGGTGGGATATGGGAAGAAGCGATAGTTGTATTTTAAGAGAAGGTGGTTAAGTTATTAAAATTGTTTATGCTTTGTAATGAAGTAGGAAGTCATATCTTTATATATTTCTTTTCTTTTATTCTTATTTTTTTCTTTTATTTTTCCTATTTTTTCTTTTTTGTTCTTTCCTTCCTTCCTTCCTTCCTTCCTTCCTTCCTTCTTTCTTTCTTTTTTTGGAGTGGCATGTGGCCTAGAGATAAAGACCCTTGCTTCCCCTTGGAAAATTCAGAGTTCAATCCTAGGCAGTTTCTCTATCAGGGCGCAAAGAGAAAATATCTGCTGTGAACTCCACATAGTCGTCAGGAAGGGCATCCAGCCAGTAAACACTCAGCTCCATTTCAATCATCCCAACTCCACCCCACAGGGTTGTAAAAAGAAAATAATTCTTTTTTAGTATGTCTTAGTTTTTACCTTGCAATTGTAAATTTTAATAAAATTACTATTTTAAAAACTGGTTATGCATATATATTCATTCGGCACCTGTCCTCTGGCAATAATTGGATATGGTTTAATCTAGCTTTTCCCAAAGTGGTAATCTTCAGATATGTTGAAATTCTAGCTGCTAGAATTTCTAGCCAGCACTAGCCAAACTGGCAGAACATTTTGGAAACTGACAATCCAACGTATCTAAGACTCCTACACATACTTCTACCTAGGTATACCATCTACATAGTTTAAAATATTTGTTGCCAAGTTATGATGTTTAATCAGAAATTACTCCCATTAATTACATGGCAGCTTCCTTCTCTGTGAATAGGCTTATCTCCATGTCTTGAAAGATGAGCAAAAGTAATTTCTCTTTAGCATAAGTAGTTTCATTAAATTTTAAACTTACTATTAAAATAAACAAATATTTCTTTATATAAAAGGTTGAATTTTAGATTTCTTTTTCAAATGTGGGATGGGGTAAGGGTAGGTTTAGAGTTCAGAACTGATAGCAACAACTCAAAAATATTGCTTTATTTTTTGTTTGAATATTTGGAGGGGCGGCACCTGTTGTGGCCTGTCGCCCACCGGCCCCTCCAGCAGCCAAATCAGAGGAGGAGGAACCATGGGAGTCAGGGTCAACATCAAGGCAACTTGAGAGTCCGAGGGGGAAGAGGGAATGGAGCTGTCAGAGAGAGGGTGTGTGTGTGTGTGTGTGTGTGTGTGTGTGTGTGTGTGTGTGGAGCCTGAGCCGTCCGTCAGCACTCAGATGGAGAGTCAACAGCCCCCAGGTCTAGAGGTGGTTGATGAAGAAGAAGAGGAACAGCTGGGTCCAGTGCCTGACGTGCGGATGCACAGAAGGCAGAGGAGAGGAGAGCAGTAGAAATCTGTGGGCTGATCCTGGGGAAGGAAGAACCAACGCTGCTAACGAGGCCCCACCCTAGCTCTAGGGATAAAAGGCAAGGGGAGGAGATGAATAAGTGTAACAGATAACTATTCATCTTCCGGATGGACGGACTTGTTAACCTGCGAGATAAACTTTACCAGGGCTTCCGGCATTCCTAATAAAGGAATCTTTTGAGTGCACGTCAGAGGGTTTGTCATGTTTGGGGAGCTGGGTCAGAACACTACCTATTAGTACATAGTCCTTGGATTTTTCACAAACTGCAAAAAAATCTAATAATAATGATAACATGCAAGACATATAAATAGTTTTAAAACCTATTTAAATTAATTCTCAATTTGGAAAAGTTTTAAAAAAAATAAGCCATTTGACTATTACAGATACATGTTAAAGCTGGCTTAAAGCAAGAGCAGATGACTATCCCAGTACTGTATTGGGAAGTTCCCCAGATATGGCGCAACCACAGAGAAATGTTGACTTCAATTGGCAACCAAATGAGTGACTGCTACGAAATTAAACCTCCCAAGTTTATCTCTGCCTTGGAAGAGGAAGTCTTACCTTGGGTGTCCTCAGCTTAAATAGTTCAAGTTTTTAAAAATAGTAACAGTATAAAGATTATACTCTTTATTAGTGTAAAGATTTGAAGCAGTGGAATAAAGATCAATTTGATTGCAGCATTTTGATGAATGATGCATCAGAGGATAGATGTACATGAAATGCACATGGTTCTCAACCTTTTCTTCACCATGGACCCCCTTTAAATATCTTTTGTGGCCATGGACTATGGCCACGGACACCCCCCCCCCAGGGTTAACTCAAGATTTAAATCATAACATTTCTTCAAGACTTCACAGACCCCTGTGATGACATTGCGGCCCCCCCCCCAGGGGTCTGCGGAGTGAAATCAACTTGGAGATTATCAGGAAAGACACTTTTGTTTTTTATCATTAGAAGCCAAATCTGATTAAAAAGGATGTCTAGGCACATTTTTTAAGATATTAAGAAAGCTCTGTTTCTGCTTTTGGAGATTTCATCTAAAGCATTTCATCTAAAGCAGAGGTGTCAAACTCAATTTCATTGGCTCCATCAGGGTTGGTTGGCCGGGGGGGGGCAGGTGGGGGGGCTGACTGAATGGGTGTGGCCAGCTTGATGCTGCTCACTGGGCGTGGCACCAGGCCAGGCACTGAGCTGAGAGGCCCAGCGAAGAGATGAAGAGGCTGTGTTTGCGCAGGTCAGATGAACAGGCTGGGCGGGACTAGGCCAACAAGCTGCAGCTGGCCAGTCTGGCTGCCTGTTGCTGGGCACTGGCCAGATGTTGCTGGGCACACTGTCTAGACCCGCCCAGCCTATTTGCCTGGCCTGCGCAAGCACAGCCTCTTCAGTTCTCTGGGCCTCTCAGCTCAGTGCTGTTTTCTCTTTGCACTGGATAGACTGGGCCCACCAGGACTAGGTAGACTGGGCCAAAGCCACGCTGGCCCAATGTTCCCTCTTTGCACTGGGTAGACTGAGCCAAAGTGACACGGGAAGACTGGGCCAAAGCAACAGGAGCCGGCCCCTTACATTTTCCAGGACAACCCCATAGGTTGGATCCAGCCACATTGTTGGCCAGATTCAGCCCGCCAGCCTTGAGTTTGACATCCCTGATCTAAAGCAATCAGATTTAGCACCATGCTAGAATTATGATCCCACACCCGTATCTCCATTTTATTTGGATCCAGTTACAACTGATTTTCCATCATCCATCACATAATTATCTTTGGGTGGACATTTAAACCCCATTGCCTTATGATGTTGACACAGAGAAGTGGATTTGAAATGTAGCTATTACGTAAATCACAGTTCACTCTAAAGCTCCTGATTTTTTTCAATGGTTTCAGTTTATGTCTAGACTTATCAGGGACAAAATGAAGTCTTGAGGGACCTCAAGAACCATTGTAGAAAAGACCCCGCCCCAATTCCCAGAACTGCCCAGTCCAGAAGGAAAACATGGTCAATAATATCAAAATTAGCTAAGCGATCTAGGACAATCAAAATTTGCCTTCTGTTATACTCTAAATGAAGATCATCCATTAGACTCAAAAGCCTATTTGAAATATATCTAGAATCCATTTCATTTAAGACTGTCTGCAGGTGAGAAGTTATCTCCTTCTCAATTACTTTGCCCAACCATGGACAGTTAGAAACTGAACAACTAGCACATATGTGTGAGGGGAACCTTTACCTTTACCTTATATTAAACAAGGCAATTTCCCATGTGAAAAAGACAGTGATAATTCTTAGCAACTAGTTCCAGAGCTTCCTGGCAGGTGGGCATAAGCCATGTTGGACAAATATTGCCCCAAAACAACCATTCACATCATCAGAATTATTGATTGAAATTGATCTAGTTTAATCAGAGGAAGAATACCTGGGCCTTCTCTTGACTTGAAATCTAAAATAGTGTATCAAGGTCATCTCAGTTCTAAGAAACTTGTTAAAAGCATCAAATTCAGAAGGTTGCAATTTGAAGTGTAGAGATTGAAAAACAGATGTCAATTCTCCCACAACTTTGGTCAGATGAGATGAACAAATCTGCAGATGGTGCACAAAAGTATTGCTTCTCCTTTTAGTATGGACTGCCACAGCAGAGTGTCTCCAATTGTCTATTTATTGTATCTTTAAAAGATGTGAGGAACATTTCCTACCACCTGTACTCAGATGTTTTTCCCTGCTGCTTTCTGTTCCACATCTCATGTTACATCTGTCTATAATGCTTGTTTGAATAAGACTAAGGCATTTATACTTTTATTATCTAATTAAATAGCAAATGGTATGCACTAATTGTACAGTTTATCAAAAAAGATAGATTGTTTATTAAGTCTTTAAAGAAGAAGGACATTTAAAACAGATGAACACTTTTTCCCAAATGTCCTTTTTTTGTTTCTCAGAAAGTATAGAGAGAAAAGGGAAGGAAGGTATCCCGTCCAGTACTCTTAAAAAATTTATATCAACTTTTATTAGACTTTACGTTGTTCATTTTTTCTGAAGGAAAAAAAGCTTAGATCATGGGTTCCTACATAAAATACATACACCAGTGCCAGTGACAACAATTTCTTGTTATGTACACAATATATAAAATAACAGTTGGAATTGATTATAGCAGAATCACAAAACTTTAGTTAGTTATGTTAAGAATTGCACAATTTGTGAGATTTTTTTTCCCTCTGAATCACATATATAATCAGGTGAAGCTCCTGATTGCAGAGACAAGATTTCAGGCAATGGAGGTTTCTTCTCTTTTGTCCCATCCTTCAAGTGCTTCCAAGGTATTTGATTAGAAACAGGCCCAATCTACCAGAGCAGATTTTGACCATGTGCAAAGAACTGCAAAAGCATCAACAACAGTTTTATTTGTTTCTCCTCTATGCTTTCTCCTCTTTTTATTTTTTTTTACCTCATTAAATATCTTTATATAGGATTACTAAATGTATGATTAGTTCATCAATTACATTTTAACTGATAAATTACTTTTTTTTAATTGCAAACTTTTTACTATACATGAAACTACAGGGAAAGGTCATCTGCTGATTTGGTATGATTATATTCAACTGTGCATTTTTACTCCAGGCTGAATTGAGGATGTTATAGCAGCAAACTGATATGTGGAAACTATCGGAATCTTAATTGGGAAGAACAGATTCAAACTCAAGGAAGATGTAATGGCAATTAATTCAAAAACCTACTGATTCTGGAATGATTCTGGACCGTCGACGTGTCTCCATGGGAGAGCAAGCTTACAATTTAAAGGTCCTCCTAGGTAAAATAGGTGGAAGCTGTGGCCAGGAGGGGTATCGGCTTCAGCTGGCAGATCAGTAGAGACTTTATGTAGAACAGGAGTTTCCGAAGCTCATGTCTGCCCTTCTTTTCTCTTGTCTGTGTTACAATAATTCAATTGTAATAAAATTATAGATGTATTTTCAGAATCTTGAGTGGGTTATAAAATGCAAGCAACCAAGTGTTTACGGGATAGTCTTATTACGGTCATGTAACACCACTATTATATGATCTGTATTGACCACCAATGTGCTTCTGAAAGCACTTTGAGATATTTATTATCATCAATAAATGACATTATAGGTCAAGGCCTAAGTATCCAGAAAACAACCTTTCCCAGATAGACTCTACTCTGCCCCACCTCCACCCAAGAATGGTTGCTGAAGGTCCCATGTATACTAAGAGAAAGTAAGAAGCAGAAATTTGGATACTGAGATGGGCAGCGTATAAATTTAATAATAAATAAATGCTCTCTACGGGTTATTCTCTTGAACAAACTCTCCTCAAATCAAGGGTAGTTCCTATTCTTACACAAGTTTGTTAAAACTCAGCCGCTAAGATAAAATAAAAATTATTGCTGTTCCTTCTTCTGAGCTTTACTCCCATTTTTTTTAATTCTTCAAATTTCATTCCTCATGGTCACTTCAGCATAGAGGTTGAATGAAACTTTAGATACTCATGCCAGACCTTGCTGTACGATCTAAAGGAGAATCTTGCTAGCATGACGGATGAGGGCAGTTGGCAGTAATTGGAATAATCCTTACAGTTCTTTTTTGGGGAATGGAATGAATACTGGCTGTTTCCAATCCTGTGACGTGTTTGTTTCCCAAATTTTTTGGCACAAAAAGGCTGTGATTGGTGATAGGTAGTACAGGCCTCACCAATTCTACAGAGATGATATCAGCACTTGGGGCCTTGTTTGACAGTTGGCTCATTGCTCACAAGACTTTTTCCTGACGGATGGTTTCCCTTTGCTCATTATCCTTGGGTTGCTGGGCCTCTTTGTTTGTTGCCATACAGTTCTTCCGTATACGCACGTCATCCATTGGTGACACCTTGTTGGTCAGACAGTTCTTTCCCTCGTTTTGACGAAGCTTTTATGACCAGTAAACAGTGTTCAAATTACTGTATTTTGAACTGTACAGATGCATTCCTGGTGTGGCCCTTCATGCATTCCTCTTCTAACTGCTTGAAATGCTGGTCTCAGTAAACATTGATATCTTTCCTTGCTGCTCTTTGGTAATCTACATTCAGTCTCCTTGCTTCCTCCCATTTGCCTGCTGTTTTGACTGCTTTTCTTCACTTGGCTATTCTGATGGTTTCATCTGAGAGCCACTTCTGATTTTTCTTTGGCTTCTTGAATTTGGCGTATGTTCAACTACGGTTTTAATCATAGTTAATTGAATTTCTTGCAACAGTAACTTGGGCATTTTCTCAATAGTGTCCTGCAATTCAAACATATTTTTCACATCAATTGTATAGGGAGAAGGGATTTTGGTGACATCAAACTTCTTTAGAACCGTAGTGGCGCAGTGGTTAGAATGCAGTATTGCACGATAACTCACTTTCACTGTCAGAAGTTTGATTCTGATCAGCTCAAAATTGGTTCAGCCTTCCATCCTTCTGAGGTCGGTGAAATGAGGACCCGGATTGTTGGGGGCAATATGCTGACTCTGTAACCTGCTTAGAGAGGGCTGTAATATGAAGCGGTATATAAGCCTAAGAGCTATTACTAAAGCTGTCTTTTTGATGTTGTATAATTTGACTCTATAATTATTTATAATGTCATAATTTGATACAGTCTACACATTTTATAGATGTTTGAAAGAATATAGTCAACGTATTGAATATTTTTGTGGTGGTTCTATTTAGGCTGCAAGACAATAGGTGATTCTTTAGGAGTGGTAGGTCCTCATGCACTCAATAAGCAAAAGAAATTCTAATTTCTTAGAATCCCACTAAGACTATTACTTTGTCCTTTTCTCTCTTGAATAATTGTACAGAAGCCCATTGCTTTTTAAAAATTCTTTAAATGTCTTTTTCTACTGATTTAGCAGATCAAAGAAAGCATATCACTAAAAATACAGATTGACAGCTCTGTCAACTTCGCCAATTAAGCTAAGCAATTAATTACTTGAAACGTCAGTTTTCAATCAGAGGTTAAAGTTGGCAGAATTTCTGTTACTCCTTTTTGACAAGACTTCTTTCTCTTCGAAAAATACATGATTAAGAAGGTTATTTAAAGTAATTTGAACGTTCAGTTTCTAAACACTTATAATTAGAAAAAAGTTTTAATTGGCTCAATTTGTCTCAATAATAACCCAAAGTATATGCAATTACTCCTGGGGGGGGAAAAATGTGGTCATTCCGAGTGGACATCGACATAATGACATCTAGTTGATCAAAATGTTCAATTAAACAGAAAATCCAGGATAACACTAGGGATTTTTTTTTCTTCTGAACTATACCCTATCTTCTTTTCTTCTTTGCTTTTTCTCCTTTTTCTGATACATTTATTTTATAATGGCTGGGTTTATAAACCTGAGACACACCAAGGCCAACTCATTTTAGCCTGCTCTATTGTGAGAATGTATTTAATTTATTTATTTATTTATTTATTTTAATTTGATTTATATGCCGCCCTTCTCCGAAGACTCAGGGCGGCTTACAATGTGCTCAGCAATAGCCTTCATCCTTTTGTATATTTATACAAAGTCAGCTTATTGCCCCCACAAACTGGGTCCTCATTTCACCTACCTTAGAAAGGATGGAAGGCTGAGTCAACCTTGAGCCTTGGCGAGATTCGAACCCTGCAGTAATTGCAGGCAGCTGGTCTTAATAATATTCATTGTATCATGCAATCTCAGATAATCGGACTTAATAAATCATAGCTAATTTTGCAATAGATTAATATTTCACACAAACATACATGTTATCATAATTGCTTCCATTGTTCATCCTTTTATACTCTTGCCAATTTAATTTTAGACAGTTATGGTTCCTTTAGATAGGTTTTAGATAATTTTAAACCAGGGGTCTCCAAACCTGGTTTGTGAATTTCAACTCCCAGAATTCCTCAGCTGGCATACCTGGGAGTTGAAGTCCACAAGTCTTAAAGTTGCCAAGCTTGGAGACCCCTGAGATACTTAGGAATCTTAGTACAGAGAAAAAGTTGAACATAGTGGTGGGTCAACCACTTCAAAACCTGGTCCTGACAATCTAAAATCTGGTCCTTTTTTAACATATCTCATGTGTATTGCACACTCATAAAAGGAGTGGACCTTGGATTATCTGGACACATCTGCCTTTTTGGGAATGTTATTACCCATCATGGAAGTACCTGCTTGGGAATGGGGTGGGATCAAACCAAATCAAAGCAGGATTACGAGTATAACAGGCCACAAAATGTGATTTCTTTTGTTATAACTTAGTACAGTTCAAAGCCTGCAATTATGGTTTGTAAACAGTGATTAATGGCTTACTGTGATGTGTGAAATTAGTCCATGAGATTAATGTTGAAAGGTAACACTCGAAAGAAACTGAAGATTCATAAAAGTACATCCTTTATGAAGAAAAGCCCTCTTTAGATGTACAAAGTATCTGTCAACACCTTGTAAGGAAGGCTTCAACTCATGAAATGTAGAGATTTCCTGGAATCAGCAGGGAGCTTTCTATAACTTTCTGTTGGGACTACCCAACCTTTTTAGATTTGTAAAAAAACACCCAGAATTCTTCCCTTCAGATAAAAAGGATTGTAGGTAAATACCATCAATACCTCAAATGCCTAACGGCAACAATTTTCTATTTATTTCTTTTTTAATATCCTGGGGTTTTTTTTCATAAGAAAATCAAGGAAATGTATATTGTGAAATTGCAGTTCCAACATGTGATCATTTGGGGAAATCCGGTATAATGCTCTATAACATTTTCTGACCATGATAATGTATATTAAACCATTTGTCAGTGATCAGCCACTAACATCCCTTCACACAACTATTCAAAGTATTTTATGGTGAAGTTATGTCAACTTGAAAAACTAGTTCCACTGTTTCTGTGGGAAAAGATATTGAATTTGGTGCTCTGGTCCCTTTAAACTGATGGGTGATATTATCAAAGTTGCAGTCATAACCACCTGGCCATCACAGGTTTTACAAATTTATATTATTTGAGAATTGCAAAATTACTTATGTTGAACATAAAAAATCAGCTATCAGGACCTAAGGACCAAAATATCTTGTGTGTATGTCTTTGAGTTATTTTTTTTTAACTCCTGGCACCTGCCTGAACTAGATCCTGTAGTTTTCTTGGCAACATTTCAGAAGTGGTTTGCCACTGCCGTCTTCTTAAAGCTGAGTGAAAATGACTGTTATCAACTTTTCATCTTCCAGTTTCTACTAAACAGGTTTTTGAGGGGAAAAGAAAACCTAATAAAGAATTATCGGTATGATAAATTCTGGAAGTTATTCTCAGGAGTGGTGAAAGGAGTCAGATAACATAAACTTCTAGAAGAGGAGAATTACAGTCGTGGTCTACAAATATCTAAAAAGCTGTTCTGTTCTCTTTAGAAGGCAAGGCAAGTCATGGGCTGATAAACTGTCACATAAACAAAGGAGAATCAGATTGAAGATGAGCAGGCATTTCTTGGTGACAAGAGCTGATACATGGAAGAGTTTGCCTAGAAGAATGATGGAGTCTCTTTACTGAAGCTTTTGAGAGAAGAGTTGAATGGCCACCTGCATGGATGGTTTAATTTAAGACAATAAGTAGGTTCCCTAAAACAGGGGTGTCAAACTCGCGGCCAGCGGGCTGGATGCGTCACACAAGCCCACCCCCGGTTTAGCGAAAGGAGGAAAAGTTGTGATCACATGACGACAACATGACGCCATGAGTTTGACACGGGTGAAATCCAAATTTTTTCCCTACCAGTTCTGTGGGCGTGGCAGGGGAAGGATATTGCAAAATCTCCATTCCCACCTCACTCCAGGGGAAGGATACTGCAAAATATCCATTCCCTTCCCTCCTGGGGGAAGGATATTGCAAAATCTCCATTCCTACCTCACTCTGGGGCCAGCCAGAAGTGGTATTTGCTGGTTCTCCGAACTACTCAAAATTTCCGCTACCAGTTCTCCAGAATCTGTTAGATCCTGCTGGATTTCACCCCTGGTTTGACACTCCTGCCCTAACAGGTCCCTTCTAGTTAATGCATTCTATGATTCTACAAGTATCTTGGAGTAATTAAATAAAATCAGTAATAACAAAACACAATACTCTTTTAGGGCATTTGGAACCTGCAAGGGCCATCCACTATTCATAAACTATAATCCTTTTTTAAAAGTTTCACCTGAGTACCTATTTATACAAAACTAAAAGACATGCCAACCAAAATAAATACCAGCTGCATAGCAGTTTCTCTTTCACTGAATACAACAAATTTATTCCTTTTCACAGTAATGGGGCAAATGTTGAAGCTGGTAGATATTTCACACACCTTATGTGATCTAGTGAGAACCATAGATTTTTTTTTTTTTGATTTCCCAGAATTTCAGTCAGATTTTTTTTTGTTTTGTTTGAAGTCCTTCAAAATGTGTTTGACTGCAACTGTTATTCCTAACAACAGTCATCCACAAAAGAAGAGTGAGAACAATTTGTGCTGTTGACCCCAGATTGAAATTGGGCAGACACAAAGTTTTCATGGATGGAACTAAAATGGGTCTGCTAATACCAGCAGTTCAAATCATTAAATTATATGTAATTTTTCCTTTCCCATCCTGACACCATTCAGGTGTGTGTCTGTTAGTTAAATGTATTCCATGGCATGCAGAAAATAGTAAGTTGCTGAAGACTGATCACACTGAATGTATTCCACCTGTCCATAAGAAGATGTTATGTCACACATTTCTTTTACAAAGTTTTACATGACTTCCACTTCCCCTATGTCTCAAGTGGGGGACGAAATTTCTCTATTTTTATGCAGTGCATATCCTGTCTGCTGTTTTGACCTTTACTGACCTCCAGTATGAAAGTAGGTCGTTTAGAATTACCTGTTTTGGAAAGTTACCAGTCCTTTATAAAGATCCATTTTTGGCTTATACATTCTGTCTCTGAATCCTGATATGTGTTTTCATGTGTTTAAAAGGATGTCCACATCCTGTGCTTGTTATAAAATACAAAAGAAAGAATGTGGTGCATTTTGCACGTTAAGGAAAGTATTTAATTAAGGAAAATATTTAATGTCTTGACAACAATACAGTTCATGTCTTCAGTGAGTATGTATGTATGAGTACATAGTAATGTAAGACTTTAGAATATTTAACACATCGATTTAAGCAGTTATTGTTTGCAGATTGCTAAAATAGTCTTTTATGTACACTTATAAATTAGAATGTATTCTGTAGGCTAGAAGCAAGGGTGAAATGCTCCCGGTTTGGACCGGATCACCCGATCCAGTAGCGATGGAGGTGGGTGGTTCGGAGAACTGATAGCAAAAATTTGTGGCCCCCCCTTTTTTTTTAAAGTAAAAAAAAAAAGCCTCTGATGATCGCGTGGCTCAGCTGGGATCGTCAAAGGCTTTTAAAAGCATTTTTTCTACAACCTCTTCAGACGTTGTAGAAAAAATGCTTTTAAGAGCCTCTGACGATCCAAGCTGAGTTGCCTGATCGGCAGAGACTTTTTTTTCTTTTAAAAGCCTCTGACAATCCCAGCTGAGTTGCCTGATTGGCAGAGGCTTTTAAAAGAAAAAAATGGTCAGAGCCTTTTGAAAGCATTTTTTTACAATCTCTTCGCCGAAGAGGTTGTAGAAAAAATGGTTATAAAACTTTAAAAAAAAATGGCCATGCCCACCCAGTCACATTACCACGACCACCCCACTAAGCCACGCCCACAGAACCGGTAGTAACAAATTTTAGATTTCACCACTGGCTAGAAGGCAGGATATTAAAGGTGGAGGAGGAGGAGGAGGAAGATGATAACTAAGACACTGTCCTGGTAGATTTTGACTTATGACCATAATTTAGCCTAGCAATTGCAGTTGTAAGTCATGATGTTCATAAAGTGGGTCACCATGTGATTGAACCTGATTTTATTATCTTTTTGTGGAGGTCATTAATTAAACACAGTACCTAGAAAGCATATTTGTTGTTCACTGTGGGTCAGTTTTTGCTGGAAATTGGAAGTAAACACTGGTTTCTGGCAAAACTGGCAGAAATCAGAATCACATGATAGCAGGGTGCTGCAAACAGTCATGAATGCAGGCTTGTTGCCGAGCACCCAAAATGCAGTGACATCGTTGGGGGGGGGAATGATATCAGAACTTCAGAACTCAGTCATAAGTATCTTTTTGCGGATCCATTATAATTTTGAACAGTCACTAAGCGACCAATCATAAGTTGAGCACTACCCGTATAACCATCATGATAATAGCAATAGCACTTAAACACCGCTTCATAGTGCTTTACAGCCCTCTCTAAGCAGTTTACAGAATCAGTTTATCACCCCCAACTATCTGGGTCCTCCTTGAGTCAGCCTTGAGCCAGTCAGGATAGAAGAAATCGAACTTCTGGCGGTGAGCACCGAGTTAGCCCTGCAGTACTGCATTCTAACACTGTGCCACCACAGCTCGTATAATAATTTACTAATATAATTGTACATTCCCTTTCTAGGAAGTTCCTCAATGTCTTCTTTCAGATGGCAGATTTTGTGCTATGCTTTCATGACACTGAGTTATAAACATTTCCCAATAAGTAGATTCACTAGGAAGATAAGTACTTTAAAGACATTAAAATACAATGGCAAATGTTAACATTTTAGTTGTTGATGATGTTGGGGGTAAAAAGATAAAGATGTCAAAAGTCATGCTCAGCTTTTTGCCAGTTCAATTTATGGCCTTTCTTGGTAATAGTATGAAAGTGAAATTGCCTTATTTCAGCATGTTGTAGTATGTATTCTAATGTAATAAATGGTGTAATCTGGTAGTAATTCTTACCATTTTCTTTCAAACAGGCAACTTCAAAAAATAGTGCATGATATCAAGAAAAATGATAGTGGAATAATGAGCAAGTTCAAAAAGTAAGTTATGTAAATGAGCAATCCACAGAATGGAATTATTACTCTTTGATTTTGATGCTTATTTTCCATAATTATGTCAAATGTATCTATATACCTGGTTATTCTTTTTATGTTCAATTGGGCTTACCTCCAGAACATTTCTGGTTAGTGTAATCTGTACATCAAATGCAAAAGATTTTTCTTGATGTTCTTGTCTTATCCAACCAACTGTTTAGAATCTGTCTTAATAAAATGTATATAAGCTTACAACATCTTAATCAGCTGTATTGTCACCAAGAATTAGGAAGCCATTTTTTAATATAGAAAAAGGTATGCATATATAAGGTCATCACCCTTGTTAGAGAAATCTCAGCTAGGTGGTGGAACTTTCACACATTGCTAGCATCCCTTATGGTGGGTGAAGCTGGCAATTGTAATTCAGTAAACATCTGGAGGACATAAATCTACACCATAGGTTTAATATATAGCCTCCATGGGAATGACAGAGAATGGGGTAAAGGCAAATGTTCTCTCACCTCTAACTGAAAAACCGTAACCTAGAAACCTGTCAGACCTGGAAGCCATCTTTTGAAAACCTAGAGCTGAAGAAGCTTCTTGGATGAGAAGCGTCAAAGAAAAAACAGAAAGTCTAGTTGCCTCTTGAAAAAGCACCTTTGGGACAACCATGACGAGGATGACTGAGAATCTCCATTGACGCAACCAAAAACATTTTAACCAGTTAATTTCTGTGACTATTCCTTTCTGATCTTGTCATATTCAGATTTCATACCCCCTGGAATGAAACAGCTGCCATAGTAGTTAGATGCCAGATTCAAGAACACCGTGAGGATTATAAGCGGATGTATTAAAACTATTCAAACTTGCTGGCTTCCTGTTCTGAGCCACATAGCACTGCCAGCTTTACGAAGGCAAGATAGTGAGAGAATGCAGAAACATTATGAATAACTCATTCCTACCGGTGCATGCTGAGCTTCCTCATTTATCAGCAGAAAGACTCAAATCCAGAAAGCCCCCACTGGCATTGCACAACTTCTGCCCAACAATTTTAACATTGATTCCCAATGGAGAGCCAAATGGGTTGCTGAATGCTGAAGATATATAAAAAACCCCACAAAAAAGGTGCCAGGCTTTAAACTACCACATCAGCATTGAACAATCCTGAATAGGACTCTCACCTCATCAACATCTGCTGAGACACTCTGTATAAATGGAGCATAGTATCCTCCCCTCACTGTGATTGTGGGGTCCCATGTCAAAGTGTAAATCATATCATGACAAGCTGTAAACTGTGGGCATATACTGGTCCAGTATCTGATTTTTTAATACAAACGATGCTGTGTTTTAATGGTTAGATGGCCTAGACCAGGGGTGTCAAACTCAAGGCCTGGGGGACGAATCCGGCCCGCAGGATACTTAGATCTGGCGCATGGGGCCGCCCTGGAAACAGCGAAGGACCGGCCTGCAGTGCTTCTGCCAGTGAGAACGGGCTTCCAAGCTCCGTTTTTGGCTGCCACGGCCTCCTGCAACCTCTGCCAGTGAAAACTGAACTCGGGAACTCCTTTTTCACTGGCAGAGGGTTGCAGGAGGACGTGGCAGCCAAAAATGGAGCTCGGGAGCCCATTTTCGCTGGCAGAGTGCTCTGGCCACCACAGGTGCCCCCAACACGAGTGACGTCAAACTGGCCATGCCCATCCTGGCCACGCCTATCCCGGCCCCATGAGGTCAAACGCAATCCTGATGCGTCCCTCAATGAAATTGAGTTTGACACCTCTGGCCTAGACACTTAATATTTGAACATAGATTTTGTTTAACATTTATATTTTATTGGTTGTTTATTCTAGTAATCTAGATGAAATGTGAACATATATTGCTAGTCTATGCACTAAATGAATGAATAAATTCGTACCCCCTAGTTCGGATGGATAAAAAGGCTGTGCTATACAGAAAATAGCTGCTTCCATCTTCAGTGGCTTCCAGTGTGAACAGTGGGACAATGTTAAGTCTGAGTCATCAGAGTGAGTCACGAGGGTCTGCAGCTAGCTATAATGTGACTAGAATGATGAAATATAAATACTGACCTTTTTTGTGTGTGTCATGACATTGCTGGAAAGTGTATAGCTGTAGCTTCACTGTGTACATTTCATCGCCTCCCTATAGATCAGTGTTTCTCAACCTTGGAAGCTTGAAGATGAGTGGACTTCAACTCCCAGAATCCCCCAGCCAGCGCTGCTGGCTGGGGGATTCTGGGAGTTGAAATCCACTCATCTTCAAGCTACCAAGGTTGAGAAACACTGCTATAGATGCTCACATTCTGAGTGACAAGAAACAACAAGCAAAACGTGACCATCTTTTCAGATGATATCTCTAAACGCGTTCCTCTCTTTTTCCCTCAATAAGAATGGCTGCTATTCACAGCAAATCCTTCCCCTCCGCCTGCTTTAAAGGGCAATGTGGAAAATAACAAAGTGCACCTACTATGGGTGTACCATTAGTGACCTATGCAAACCAGGAAATCACCAGGGATACAAGCTGCAACTTGCAGAGACCTTCATTCACCCGTTAAGCCATAAAGCCGTCTGTTTATGTGGAATCAGCAAATTGTTTGAACCAATTTAGTTCTACCTTATTTAGTCATTCGTGGTTAAACAAACTAGGATTGAACACGAATCCAGCCCATCTCTACAAGGCAACCTATATCGAGGGGAGCATTTCAGACCAGTGATTAGTCCATTTTATAATGTTACGATATCCAGAATCTGCGTTTCTGTCTCAATTATTGCACAACGTTCTCTGAATGGATAAAGTTTCAACACCTGCATTAAAATTGCTGCCTACCTCGTCTGGTAGCACAACAGTCAACTTGTCTCCTTCTGTTGCAACCAGCATGATAAAACAAAACAAACAATTGCTTTTCCTCCTTCAGAGATCTTACAGCAGTTTTTCTAGCAGCCATTTTCCACACCCACATCTGCTGTGTATACTTTTAAGTCTATATTTATCCTTGGAACAGTTGCCTAAATATAGATTATCTACAGAAAAATACTCCAGAACAAGAATCTTTCCTGATTAATTTGTATTTCTCTCCAGAAATTTCCTTTGCAAAACCCAAACCTGCCTCCCTCACCTTTGAAGGCCTCTGCTTCTCCTAGGCTCTAATTAGGGGACAAAGGGGGGGGGGGGGTCCTGTGTTCCATGCATTCTGCAGACCTTCCTCTTCAATCCATGGGATCGTAAGAACTCTCTCCTGCCTTCTGCAGCAATTGGACTTTTAAGAAATGCTTCTTACGATTTTGTGGCGCTTTGAATTTCACCCAAAAGGCTGCTTCAAGGTGCATTCCTGGGAAAGAGGCCTGCAACGTTGTGTTTTGCACACTCTAAAGAACATTTGAGAAATGAAATGCTGCACAATCCTATTGTGTCTCTTGCAATTCAAGTGAAGTTTTTTTCTAAATCCAGTTGCCAAGCAGGAATGTTTCTATCTATCTGAAGATAGTGTTACTCAGCCCACCCACCCCCCCAAAATGGTTTTTCCTGGCAGTTGATTAGGACTTGTTGTGAAATGTTTGTGTGTGAGCGATGTGCTATCTCTCTTGCCCATCTGTAACACGCAGTTGTTTGAGAGAGAAAAGGCACACTATTGCAGGAAAATCTGCAACTCTCAACCTAACCTCCGATTCTCAAAGAAGAGAAATCAGTTCAGCCTTTTGATAAAGGTTCCCCTATTTTTCTGAGGTAGCAAACAAAGGACATCAAAGAGGAGCCAGAGATAGGGAAGATATCCTTACATTTGACTAGATATATCATGTGAGACTCAGTGGGATTATTTCTGAGAAAAGATTGTGCTTGACAGAAAAAAAAGATTCACCACCTCACATATTATGACCTTGAACAACAGATATAAACCATCACTACCCCAATAAAGTTGGGCATTCAAGGTATCGTTGCCTTGTGGGAAGATGTCAAAGGTCCCCTCAACCTCACAGATGGTTGTTGAAACCTATTTTTTGTTTCAACAGCTGACATGCAACAGCATATGAATTCTTCAAGGGAGGCTCCGTTGAATTATCCTGAGTTTTGCTGAAGTTCTGCAATTCTCTGTTTTGTTGTGGCTTTGATGCATAAGTTATTCTCAGGTTACTAGTTCAGGTGGCGGCTAAACAGGTGCCTGTCATTTGTAAACAGAAAAAGAGAGTCTGTATTGACTCAAAACAGAGAAAAGAATGCCTGATTTAATATTGGAAACAAGAAGGCCCAGTCACATCAGGACAGGTCTTTTGCTAATGGGATTATTCTTGGGAGAAAAGGGTGGGTTGGGGAGAAGTTGACAAGTTTAAACCACTATATTTTGCTTTCTGCAGCCAAGGACAAGATGTAGTAGCTTTCCTATTGCACGAAGCTGTACTTGATGTGTATTTTCCCGCCTAGGCAAAATGTAAGGACATCAAAATCTTATTGATAATATGGCAATATTCTCAGACTTTAGAAGTTTGGCTGGTTAATGAACACGTTATTATTGTGTGTACCTCCCAGACCGCCTTTGGTGAGATGGGCAGCTATATTGAAAAAGAAAGAAAGAAAGAAAGGAAGGAAGAAAGGAAGAAAGAAAGAAGCTGTATGACCAGCCTTCTCTCAACAGAATAATATCTCAAAGAACAGCAACTGGCAGAGATAAGATATTGAGCCTTCAGGCAATGTATCAAAACAAACCACAATTCAATGGCCGGTCTAAATATTTTGACTTTTGAAAGAAAAGGAAGAAGAGAGAAGAAGGAAGATAGAGTTTTGCTGTGGCAACCAAGTGCCCCTTAAATCCTAAGAATGAATCGTCATTTCTTCACACATTTTGTGACTCTAGCAGCCTGTCAGGCTTTGAAAAGGCCCAGATAGTTTCCTTTGCCGAGCTAAGACAGAGAAATGGGGTGAAGCGTGTAAAGAGAGAGGAAGCGGCATCAAAAGGAAGGCCATAAATTGTAACAGAGTTGAACACAAAAAGGGAACTGGTGACATAAAATGGAATATAATAATAATAATAATAATAATAATAATAATAATAATAATAATAATAATAATAATAATAATAATATTAATAGCCTTTATTCTCTTTGCACATCATGTATAGAATGAAATTGGTTGTTATCTGTGTCTAGAGAGTTCCTGAGAATACTGAAAATCTAACTCCAGTTGCACACGTCCTTGTGGACTTCAAATCCCAGAATTCTTAAAGTTGCCAAGGTTGGACACCCCTTCTCTAACTGAAGGCTAAGAGTCTCTCTCAGGGAGCTGGAAATCATCCGACGTACAATGAGAGCTTTATAATAAGACTTAACCAGATGGGTGTTATTCTGTATATATAATCTCTTCCTGCTGCTTTATCCATTGGCATTGATATCAATGACTCTTTTACTTATCTGTTGAGTTCTTAAGAGCAAGCAACCGTTGAAGACCAAATCGAAACCAACTTTATTTTTCCTAATCAGATAGCAATGTTGTCCTTAATGGCAAAGGTCATGAATGTTCAGGTAGTCCTTGACTTACAATTATCCATTTAACAAAGTGTTCAAAGTTATGATGGCCGCTGAAAAAAGTGACTTACCACTGGACAATGATTATCACATTGTCTCTGCAGTCATCTGATCAAAATTCAATCTTTTGGCAACTGGCAGGGATTTATAATGATTGTTATTTGTGACCTTCCAAACTGACTTCCAATAAACAAAATCAATAGAGGAAGCTGGATTCACTTAAAGATTGTATGCCTCGTCTACTAACTGGTGATTCACTTAGCAACCATGACAGAGAGGTCATAAAATTTGACGTGAGTCCCAATTGTGGTTGTAGACTACTTGTAGATGCTTGTCACAAGAGTACATGACCAAGCACTCATGGCTGCAATCTTGAAGTTCATATATATGAGGGCAACACTTATTTCATGCAATTGTCGAACTTCACTTGAGTTTTTAAAACGGTGTTTGAATGGAATCTTTTGCAGGTCCCATCTAGAATGGATGCATCCTGCAAATGAATGTGGCTGCCTGAGCTAAACATTAAACTGTTGTTTGTTTTTTGAGATAATACAACAATATTAGTGGTGTGCATGTCTTAGGCAATTCCATTTATTAAAACAATAGAAATTATTGCTAAAAGCCTTCATGAGCAAACAAATCTAACCTACTTCAGAAACATTGTTTGGTTTATTCCTTTTCTCCTGTCAACGTATAGGTTCCAAAATGAACAAGTGGCCTTAATATGCAAAACTGGAAAAAATACATGGGATCGGTATGACAATTTAGCATCGCACAAGCGCTGATTGTGTAGCATGATGTCCTGTTTCCTGCTTTCAGTGTGATGTTGTTTGCGTTTGCTGTGTAGGCTTCAACCCACTCTTATTGAGCAAGGATTTGAGGCATAACTTTCTCTCTTCCTTCCCTTTCATCAGCTCCATCCAGAGGGTGTTGCTCTAGCTTTCCAGGTCATTTCTTTATGGGTACAGAACCAGGATCTAGAACAGTGATGACTAACCTTTTTGCCGTCGTGTGCCAAAAGTGGGAGGAGCGAGGTGGGGTCACGTGCGCGCGTGCTCACACCCATAATTCAATGCCCCCCCACGACATAACCCCCCCGCACATGTGTGCACGACACCCCCCCCCCTTGCTTGCCCCGCTTTTGGCACATGACAGCAAAAAGATTACTGATGGGCCCGGAAGGCCCATTTTTCACTCTCCCCATGCTCCAGAGGCTTTCTTGGAGCCTGGGGAGGGCAAAAATGGCTCCACCTCCCCGAGGCCCTCCGGAGGCCGGAAAAAGCCCGTTTCCTGATTTCCGGTGGGCCCAGAAGGCCCAAAAATTAGCTGAGCTAGGGCAACGCTTGCGTGCCCACAGATATGGCTCCGCGTGCCACCTGTGGCACATATGCCATAGGTTCACCATCATGGGTCTAGAACATGGGGTCCAACATTTTTGGCTTGCCTGGGCTGCATTGAGTGAAGAAGAATTGTCTTGGGCCAGATATAAAATACATAAAATAGTTAATGTATACAAATCACATAATTAAGTTAAAAGTTTATGTTCTTGTGGGGCCACGTTAACTAGCTGTCCGGGGCTGCGTTTGGTCCATGGGCCTCAGGTTGGACATGTCTACTGTAGAATATTAATTTCAGCAAAGAACCATGTCATGTTGCACTTATTATATGATATATGCCTGGGACACATATTCATAAGCAGATCTGATTTACCACATGCTGCAAAAAAAAACCTCCAGTTAAGCACATCTTCCCACCGCACATGGGGAAATTTGGGAACCTGCAAATATTTTCTAAAATTAGCAAATAGCTCAAAATATATTAAATGCTTTGTAAAAGCCAACCCCATTTCTAGAAGTAATTGACCAGCCTCAGATTAATGTAGAAATCCAATAGGGTGATCAAGGAATTCTTCCACTATATGCTAAGATGCATAGGTAAAATATTAGGTCTCTCAAGGTGTAAATGATAGCATACAAAATCTAACCAATGATACATTCAAGATTGTCAAGGACTCCCTTTATGTAGTTGGATAGGGCAAGAATTGACTGAACGTCCATCAAATTTCTCCCTGCAATTTGCACGGAATATCCAACCCTAACTCTTAAACCTACAGGAATGTTTCAGAGGGAGAGAGGACTTCAAGGGGGAAGAAGAATTGGGAAGTTTGTCTTCCCTGAACATGGTTAACAGCTCAAAGGCAGGGCTTTTTGTCTATACCGAAGTAAACCTCATGGAGCTTGATAGGGTTTCCTCCCAGATAAGAGATGCTCAATATTGCTGAGTAGCTTAACATAGTGTAGGAAAGAGGCAAGCAATGCACAGGATGTTCCTCACAAACAGATTTTTGTTGCCTGCAAACAACACACAGATTTCACTGCTGAAATATAGTAGTGGAGCAAAAATGCTGATTTTTTGTGACCCTGTTTTTCCCACTTTTCCCACCAGTCACAATCTTTGTACAGTAGTTGTTGGAGGCTAAAAAGAAAAAGTCAGAAAGATCAGTCCTCCCCGACTGCAAAATTATTATTATTATTATTATTATTAGTTAATCTTTAGTGAGATTCACAGCTTTTGAGGCTGGTTAATAGCTCAACAGTTCGAGTCCTAACCAAGGATCTAGGAACTGTTAAGGTATTATTATTATTATTATTATTATTATTATTATTATTATTATTATTATTATTATTATTAAATCTGACCTCCTTTGCCCCACCCCAATCTTAGAAGAACCTTCCAGTTGAGATCCCTATTTTAAAAAACAGGTTTTGGGGACTTTCATGTCATTGTTTGGATTCAAATTCTTGCAGTTTTAGTACTCTAAATTAATTAGTTAATTTAAGTATTAATTTTCTCATCGGCAAATGTTCATCCTTACTTGGCTTTGACTTTAGATGCTGCAGTACTTTCTTGAGTTTGGTAGATGCGGACAATGTCAAAAACACTTTGTTGCTCCAGTAATTGTCTTTCTTATGTTCTTTACAATGAACTTCTGTTTAACTCTGGGAGAATAAAACTCCCAGAGTTTGCAGGAGGGCAAAATGAGAAGGGTTTTTTTTTTTATTGTTGGTTTCCTAGTGCTTTAAGCTCTTGGCATCATTCTCATTCGTTCTTGCCGAGGAGACCTTGAAAAGTGCTTTGTAAACCTTATTTCAGAAACAGTTTCCTTTTTTTCCCTATCTGACGTCCTCAAGGTAGTGAATAACGTCAGTGGAAAAAAAGATGCTTACATGAAATCAAGGTAAAAGCTTCCCTGAGGGAAGATCGAATTTCGGTGACTCCGTGGATACGTTCTTTCTTTGTTTGGGTTTGAGTTTTTTTTTTTTTTTCTTGGCAACAATAAGAAAAGAGTGGCCACTGTCTCCTCTTGGCACGCTTTATTTCAGTTTCCCAACCCAGCCATTCCTCTTGATCTTCTATGGGACTTCTTGGTGGAAGTCTCTTACTCTCCCATCTAAATATTGACTAGGTCTGACCCTGTTCAGTTTTCTTTAAAGTCAGCTAAGTGCTACCACCAGCTCTGGCAATTGTTCTTAAAAATTAATATACAAGCATTAAATTCTATTAGTATTTTTTAGCCTTTGAAATAATTGCTCAGCGTTACCTACCCTGGATGTCCCTCATAGTCTCAAAAGCTCCTACACAACCTAGTTAGCCTTTTCAAGACCAGCCAAGGTTACAGTGGTAACTGTTGAAAATAGAATTTAAGAATCATGAATGAGATTTTTGGGGAGATAGAGCAATCTTGACTAGGAAGCCATGATCTCACCAGACATTTGTCTCTTGGCCCAAAGACAACACCAAGTTTCCAAGTTTTGGATGCTGTGTGTATCTAAGTTGTGGGATCTAATATTCTCAGTGATATATTCAGTACTTGTCTTGAAGGAAAAGCATTCATTTAAGCAGAATATTTCAATCAAAATAACTTACGACCTGAGGTCCTACTCTGATTAGATTTGCATAAATCAATAGCGGGGGTTTTGTGATGGAAGGAATCAGAAGTGGCCCTCAAGTCTTTGTGAAGCTCAATAGAATTAGAAAACAAAGCCATACGCCGTTTATCAACTACAAAATACCGATGGAAATGAAGGATCCATTCCTGTTTTAAAATACCAAGAAATTCTGAAGCCAATTCTATCACATCCTGTTAAAAATACAAGGTCCATGTTCTATTTTGCATTGCATAGACTGCATTCTATAGCTTAATGACTAACCAGCAACCTGCATATCTTATACCTGCAACTGTCTGTTAATTGTCTTTTCCACAGAAGTAGCCATGTCTGACTGACTGAAAGCCAAGATTCTTTTCCGTTACTGTGTTTGTCTTGCTTAGTCTCTTTGGAATTCTTGTCAGCTGCATGAGTCTTTTCTTACTGGCTTCTGTAGTTGCTGTAGTCTTTGCTCTGGTGCCAACTGTTGCCATCCCATTATTATACAGAAAATGAAAAATGACTCTGTTTTCCCCCATAGGTTAACTAGTAAACCACCACCAAGCATACCACCTGTTGATTATGTTCCAGGTATGTACTTGACTTTATTAACACCGTTATTAGATTTTAGGATTGATGCAGGCATGTAAATCAGAGGTTTGGGATTCAAGATGGTGGCATGTGTACATGCAAGCATCACATCAATTAGGGTGGAAGACAGTCCCTAGTTTTTCCTGAGTTGTGTCTGTCAGGTGATTTATATGACTGAAATGTGTGCTGGTAGTCCTCGTCTTATGACAGGCTTGGTTCACTTAACAACTGCAGTGTTTACTTAATGACCACCGTCAATAAGATTGTAAAATCGAGTCAGTCATTATGACTATTATGACTTACAACCATGATAGGCTCCATTATGGTCATAGGTTAAGGACTAATGTATAAGTGTTTCCTCAGTGATATGGATATTACACCGAATAAATCTTTCCCACTTGCTAAAGTAATGTCTCTCAGCAAAAGCAGAATACACTACATAGTAAGAGTGCCTTCAGTGCATATTATACTTGCCACAAAATGTCCTATGGATCATCCTTATCCTTCAGCACCCACAAAAAATCCAGGATAATTTTCTCTGTTTTTAGAAACTAAAATAAACCACAGAAAGTTGCATCAGCTTGTAGGTCATGTCCTAACAAGCAGAAAACTATCTGCAACTGTTGTTTAACTATATTTTGGACGAATACTCCAGAGTGTCATTTATGAAGCTCAGCAGCTTCATACTCTACCTAGGCATGATTTACAGGAGATCCACTTTGAAGATCCTTTATAATCAAGCTCTGTCTCAGTCCTAGCTTTTATAGGCCTCTCTGAGTTCTCATTTTTCTTATGGAGAACTTTGCAGGTAACAGTAATATTTGCCCAAAGAACATATCTACTTGTCACTTGTGCTTGTAAGAACAGTTGTGTTGATATTATTTGTGCAACCTAAATTCAGGAAGTTAGTAGCTGCCAATCAAGCAGCCCACAGCCATTGTGACCAAGGCTCATTTTATTCCCACTTTTGAACAAACACTCCTAAAATCAAAGGAAGTTATTTTACTCATACCCCAACTCAGTATTTTATTTTTTTTTATTTTTTTTTATTTATCTTGTTTTTTATTTTATTTCATTTGTATTTATTTTATTTTATTTATATGTCGAAGTGATTCTTGGGCATTTAACAGTGATTAAAAACCAACAAGGAGTACAACACCCATTGATGTAACCACTTCATGGTTGTGGTTGTGTATATAATAGGGACAAGTAGGAACTCTGTAAGGCAAGTAAAAAAACCTTCAAATGGCAGCCATGATTTAAACCCCTCCCCCCCTTTCTCCTTGTCACCATCTTGATTTTTTTTTTTAAATTCTCCATATGGACTGCCCTGGAGATGGGAAAGTGCAATTCGCCTCTTGGCTCCTGATTTGTTAAATGACTTTTTTTTTAATGTTAAACAGTTAAGTAAGAGACTAGCATCCAACAAAGCAAAACATCAATTACTAGCATTAAATGTATCTGCAGGAATTCTTTCAGCCCTTCAAAGATCTCATTAGGCATATGAAAACTAACTATTTTCTCACAAAATGCAAAGATTGTAGATACAATAAAGCCTGATTATCAAATCCCACTCTCACACAGATTATCCCAAATTTCAAAATAATTTTACATATTTGATTTGTTCATCCTAATTGGAAGTTTAATTTTGTATGATTGCTCTTGTACTTTAAAATGTTCAAAGACCAAGCGTCAAACAAATAAAAAAGTGTTTGGAAGAAAATGGCAGCCAATTCAAACATTTAAATGCAATTTATATAATATATTGACTGATTTTTGCTATACTCATATTAAAAAAAAAAAAGACAATCAAGAAGAATGCTGGAAGAGTTTATTGCCAACCATTTAACTGTACAATTTATTTTCATTAATTTCAGTGGGTGCCATCCAAGATTAATCTTTCTAAGGATAAATCAGTTAAAATTCACATGCCTCCATTTAATCATGTTTTAGAGAGGGGCCTTAAATGTCACTCGGCCCAGTCTATCTGGTTTTGCCAAATATAGTGATATAAATAATGAATTAATATTCATGTAATCCTAACTTTATTATAGAACTGGAGTAGAGATGAGAACATTTGTCTTTGATATTTTGCTCAGATGACTGCTTACATATTTTGACGAACAAATTAATTCTAATTTTTATTTTAGACCGTTCAGAAGAAGAGGAACAGTGGTCAGATGACTTTGTAAGTTTCTTCGCCACTCGCATATCTCCAGGGCATCAGCAGGGGCCATCAAAACCAAGAGAGCAGCTGTCCCAAAGATCTTTTTGGCCAACATGCTGCAAGGACAACCAAAGCCTAGTTTTATCCCTAACAGGTTCATGCTATTATGCAAGCCATGATCTCTGTTGTAAGCCAAAATACTTCTGCTAGCATCCCACCGTCTAGAAATGGTTGCAATGACCTGTCACCCAATTAGACTATGATTGACCATTCACATCTGAAAACAATGATTACAATCTGTGTGTAGGGCACAAAATTATGGGACTTTGGTTGTCATTAAAATAAGGGATTTTTTTAGCTGTTGAAACTCATAGCTCATAATATATTGAACCGTTTTTAAAAGTCGCATTTCATAGTTTCCTAAGAAATTCACAATCTTCTTCTTCCAGGACAGCGATTATGAAAATCCAGATCACCACTCGGATTCTGAGATGTATGTGGTTCCCACAGAAGAGAACTGTGACGACAGCTATGAGCCTCCTCCAAGTGAACATGAGCCAAAGACGGTCCCAATACCATTCACATGTGCTCAGGGTGTCTATGCAGGTATGTCCATTATGTCCACACTCCTGTTTCTCAAGATCAAAGTCAATGATATGGAATTCAAAGAAACAGAAGAGTTTCAAATTGAGGGAGAAGCTTTTTAAGATTCTGGGAGGTCTAAGGGCAGATCATCCATTTGAGCACACATACACACTCACACTCAGACACACTTTCACGTACATTAAAAAAAAAATCATGGTTTTTGATACATTATAGCCAATAACAGAATAATCAAGAGCAAGTGGAGAAACCTACAATGCAAAAATAATTCTTGACCTATATATTTAAATGAATTCCACTGCCTAGAACAGTGTTTCTCAACCTTGGAAGCTTGAAGATGGGTGGACTTCAACTCCCAGAATCCCAGGAGTCCACTCATCTTCAAGCTTCCAAGGTTGAGAAACACTGGCATAGAATGACATGCTGATAATTTTAAGTTGTCCTTTGGATGGGGTTCTTTCCATGTGGATGACCCCAGGACAATCCACCCCCACTTGAAACATTCATACCTGTTCTTCTTCAAGTTCTCATGTTTAAAAACAAATCCTATCAAGCTTGAATCTCTTCTCATTCTATTAGAATTTCATTTTGCTACATTACCCGCAAAGGAATCTTTTTTGTGGATTATACCAATTTTAGATTATTTATGAACATTTTAACTAATCCCATGAGATCTCCTATAATGTCCCTTTGTTATAACAACTATGCAAGAGCTTACATTTTCTTTTGATCGATGACCAGTCAATAAAAAGACCTTGGAAAAAATTGAACACTTCAATGCTAAGCTTTAGTTTTGCCCTAGCCAAATAGATCTAGTCTCAAACCAAATACAGTGATCCCAAAGATACAATTACCCTTAGTTTTATTTCTTAAAATAAAACTAATCATAATTTATGCTTTTTTTCTGAAATGCTTAAGATGGTTTTGGATGGTGCACTGATGAGCCTCCAATATTGTTAATGAAACTGTTTTTATCTAAAAGTAGAATAACAGAGTTGGAAGGGACCTTGGAGATCTTCTAGTCCAACTCCCTGTTCAGGCAGGAAACCCTATACCATGTCAGACAAATGGTTGTCCAATCTCTTCTTTAAAACTTCCAATGTTGGAGCATTCACAACTTCTGGAAGCAAATTGTTCTGTCAGGAAATTTCTTCTTAGTTTTAGGTTGCTTCTCTCCTTGATTAGCTTCCATCCATTGCTTGACTCCCTCTTCCTTGTGGCAACCCCTGAGATATTGGAACACTGCTATCAAGTCATCCCTAGTCCTTCTTTTCATTAAACTAGATATACTCAATTCCAGCAACTGTTCTTTATATGTTTTAGCCTCCCTAATCATCTTTGTTGCTCTTCTCTTCACTCTTTCTAGAGTCTCAATGTCTTTTTTACATTGTGGCGACCAAAACTAAATGACTGAATTCATTTTATCCAAATTGCTATATTAAATATTGAATTATGGCTATGGAGATTCTCAGTCATCCAGGTCATGGTTGTCTTAAAGGTGCTTTTTCAACAGGCAACTGGACTTCCTTTGCTTTTCCTTGAAGACATTTCTCTTCTCATTCAAGAAGCTCCTTCAGTTCTGACTGAAGCTTAGTTTTGAATTATGGGTTCAGGTCAGCTTTGGTGATTGGTTGCCTGGGAAAATCCCAGTGCAAAATAAACTGAGTAGGAATCCTTTTTGGCCCCTTTTTGGCCACCTTGTCTTTAAACAACAAAATGGAAACTAACAATATTTTTCAGCTTTTTTTTCTGATTCCAAGCTATCAATGATTCAGGCTGATAATATGACTGCTTTTTTAATGACACGAATAGATTTAAGGTGGTCATTGAGTATTGGACCGGTACTTACTATTAAAGGATGAAACATAAATTTAATCATATTTAAAAACTAAGATATTTTCTGATATATATTTAATATATTCCACATATTTAATGCAATATACTTGAAAAAAAATGATTCTTTCAGCCAGCATGGTTTAATTAAAATTGACTGCTCTGAGTCAGATATTTATAAATCACATCTCATTATTTGGAAGAGTCATTACAACATCCAATATCAAACAATGACTGGAGCTAATAGTATATCATAGTTCCAGCAAAGTAACTTGTGTTTTTGTTATACAATAGCATCACAAGGATAACTTCAGATATCCTTGTAAAACTTTTTGGACAGCTTTGATAAAGTGTGTTACCCATTGTCTAAGTCAAGCAATATAAGTGGTATTTGATGGTGGTTTGCTGTGATAATTAGATATAGTCTTGAATAATCCAATGTTCTTAAATCAAATTGCAGATGCAAACGAGTAGGAAACTCAATATATTTAACATCTTTAAGGAAACTAATCTCATTTAGTATAGAGACAGAGACCACAGTTTCCACTTCCCAGACCTGAAAAAAAACCAGCTTAATCATCTTCAAAGCCACCAACATCAATGTGCTTAAAAACAAGGAGCCAAATTACTTCTCCAAATCACCATAGATCATACAGCATGAAAAATCCTATTGTCTCCATTCCATACAAAAGGGAAGTAAAAACTTTTGATTTCACTTCACCCAACGAACATCTGTGTCCTTGCCTTCTCTTGCATGTCATGTACCAAATAAACAAAAGTCCCAGCTGTTGAACCAACCTTCCTGTTGGCAGAGCTGAAGTCCAGGAGCCAGAAAGCTCCGGCAATATACAGTAAGATAGGCATTCTGGCAAATGGAAGAATAAACCACCCACAAACACACTGACTTTTACAATCGAAAACGAACTGTTTTTAATACGACTAGACTAGACTAGATCTAGTCTAGTCTAGTCTAGATCCTCTAGACTAGAGGATCTAGTCACAAGTCCTGTGAAGAAATAAACTTGCTCTGTTCTTGCGTATAATCATTTCATGTGATATAGACTTTCTCTTGCAGTCCAAAACAGATTCATGTGGTTGTTGGTGCTATAGAACTTGCTACAGTTTAGTAGGATTCCTGTTGTGGCCCATCAGCGGCCTGTGCAGCTAGTAGCTGATTCCGACAGCGAGGAGGCTGGTGTGGTGCTGCACCAGCAGTCTGTGCAGCTGGCACTCGAGTCAGACAATGAGGAGGCTGGAGAAGATGTGATGCCAAAGGCGGGGATTCAGCCAGGGCCTTCAGAACCTCCAGAAGCTCCCATAAGTGAAGAGGAAGAAGAGGAGGAACCTCTTCTCGATGCATGGGCGCACAGAGCTGCCAAAAGGCAGGAGTGGTTCCTCAGGAGAAGGTCACCTCGAGAGTGGCTAATTGGCCACTCCCTTAGCCTATTTAAGGAAGGACGACAACTGAGGCAATTTCCAGGGAACAACTTCATTCACTCTCCTTAGTTTTCTTATCAGTTTCCTGCAAATTGCTTCTGGGCTTTCTGCCAACTATAGTAAGATTACGATTATTTATTCTTTGGATTCTTGTAGGCTGTTAAGAAAGTTAATTAACAGCTTTTATTTGAAAAAGACTGATTTAATTTAGTAAACTAAGGTTTGTACAGACTTAGTGTGTGCTGCGTTCTTTGGAGTCCGTAGCTGGGGCAGACAGATTCCATTCCAAGGAAATACAACTGCATGAAAATGGAAGGGAATCCCCTTAATATTATTTTTTAAAATTATACGTAATTTTTTCTTCTGCCGTCCACAGATGACAAACGATCTAGCAAACCGAAGACGTGGCCCTCACCTATTCTGCCAAACCAATCTGCATCTCTATCAAAGAAACCAGCCACTTTACCGCTACCGCCACCTGCTGTTCAGAAGCCTAAACTCCCACCCAAGCGAATGGATGATGAGGTGACACTTCCCATTTTGATTACACTGACTCCATTTTCCGTGAGGGATGGAACAACCAGGCAGAAGAAATCTGCTCTTGCTGTTTTTGCATGAGACATTTATTTTCCTTTTTCCATTCCTTCTTGTAATAGGAGGTTGCATGGCAAATTTAATCGTACTTAAAGCCACTGATAAGAGACAAAGCAGACTGACAAAGAAAGAGGAAGCCAGACACGGAGAATCAAAAGTCTGTCAATAAAGATTTCAGTTGCAAAGCTACTAAATTATACCTAACTTAGAACTTGGAAGATAGTAAGACAAATTACTTGAGTCAACCAGCTTAACTAAGGCGAGAGTAGGCAGCCTGGATCTGCTTGCTTTTGTTCCACCTGACTTTTGAAAAAGTTTAATAAAACAAAATGATACAAAACCAAGACATTAACATGCTATAAATAGAAAGCATCCATTTCTAAACATTCTATTTATCAGCAGAAATGGCTTTGGATCAGGTCTGGGTTCTTCTTACCTTTACTACTGATTAGCATTGTGCCCGTGCATACTCGCTTTGCTCGTGCGCGCACACGCTCTTCAGTGATGTGCAGAAGCTTCTGCGCATGAGCAGATCACTTCTGATGACGTCTGGGTCAGTGGGCGGAGCCTCCCGCTGGTTTTACTACCGGTTCTTGTGAACCGGTCCGAACTGGGGGCAACCCAGCACTGCTTTGGATCCCAAAGAGATCCTACTAGAGCAGTAGAGAACATTCTGAGACGAAGTTGTCTTCTTGGAAGGGAACATCTTGTGCCCATATTTTGCAGCCTTACCTGGGGTAGGGGGATCTTGTCACAACAACTCATGCCCTTGTCATCGCCTGCTTAGACTACTGCAACATGTTGTACGTGGGACTGCTTTTAAGTTCATTCAAAAGCTGCATTTCGCACAGCCATATGCTGACCAGAATTCACTGATAGAAGCATTTCACACTATGAGATTTCAGATTGAAGAGCAATCTCTTATTCAGGAAATAGATCCTTTCCATTTGAGATTAACTTGTAATGCTTTTGACAAGATAGACAAAACTTGGTTACCTGGATCAGTCAGAAAATGGACACTATTAAGTTCCATTTATTTTAAAGTTGAAACATTAGCAATAGCACTTAGATTTATATACCACTTCACAGTGCTTTAGAGCCTTCTCTAAGCACTTTACAGAGTCAACGTATTGTCCCCAACAATCTGTGTCCTCGTTTTACTGATCTCAGAAAGATGGAAGGCTGAGTCAGCCTTGAGCCAGTCAGGATCAAAGGAATCAAACTTCTGGTGGTGAGCAGAGTTAGCCTGAAATACTGCATTCTCACCATTGCACCATCATGGCTCATTTGGACATGCATAAAACTTTACTGAACATTGAGAGGAAAGCATTTGCTTGCCTTATATTAAACATGCAAATATTAAATCCTTGCTGCATTTTCTTTTAGGCAGATTATGTTGTACCAGTTGATGATGAAGATGATGAAGATAATTATATAGAACCCACAGAAGAAAGCACTTCACAACCTGTAAAACGTAAGGTTTGGATTATTTTCTTTGCAACTTCAGAAAGACAGGGATGTGACTAAGGCATTGACTGAAATATGTGAAATATACGCAGGAGGCTATTTTAAAAAAACACCTGTTATCAAGAGTTTTGAATTCATATTAAGTTTTCCTTTTCTTATGAGAAGGTAAGGACTTTAAAAGGAAGAGTGGAAGATTGGGTAAAGAATTAGGGCCAAGTTTAAAAAAAATAGCTGCTATGAGAAATAAAAACAGTGAGGACTAGAATCTTGGCAGCTTTTTAAAAGATATTTCTTGGGATTTGGAAGACATGTTACTTTCATTGTACTGTATATAATATATTACACTTTAGGGTAGTGTTTTTCAAACTATGAACTTTAAAACGTGTAGACTTCAAATCCCAGAATTCCCCATGCTGGTGAGGAATTCTGGGAGTTGAGTTTCACGGATCCTAATGTTGCCAAGTTTGAAAAATACTGCTCTAGATTTTACGGTGCTTCTGATTCAGAGATTTAAAAAGTGCTTGGAGCACAAAGAGAAATTCATAGCACCTACCTATACATCCTTCAAAATGCATCAGTACTTGGGATCGTACAGGTGCAGCTGCTTTCAGTGTCACGTTTCTATCTCTTGCACTCCTGAAAGTACCTTCACCTTTACATCCAGTATATTGTATGAGCCTTCACTTTTTTTGGAAACATGAATTTTTCCAACTGTGTCCTTATATATTTGGAAAGAAAAATGACCTCCAAAATTAGAAAAACATGCATTTCATTCACCCTTTTGAAAAAGCAACCTGAATTTACAAAAATATGCATATCACTCACCCTTTTGAAAAAGCAATCTAAATTTTCAGTGGCATGAGCAATAGTAAAACCTTAGGTAATTGATCAGCGTGGGGGGCTAAACTGTGTTTCTGGATTTTGACTTTCTCAGAAATCTCTAATACTTTGCTTTGATCATTTTTAGCACCCGTGGTGAACAGATCAACCAAGCCTCCCTGTTCTGTGCCATCACCTTCCACACTAGGTAGGAAAATTTTGCGTTTTATCTTCCCCAAATCATGCAAAAACGCAATCAGTGGGTTGTGAAATGAGTTCAGCTTTAATTCTAGGCAACCAGATTGGTTACATTCCCTTAAAGAAAAGTAGGATTCAAAAGGGAAATGAGTTACATGTTTTAAGAATGTTTCCCCATAAGTACTTCAGACATTTGCTGTATATAAGGCACCAGACTAGAGAACTCTTCCCCTTTTAATATGTATTTCAGGCACGAAATCCTGTCTTTAGCTAAATGATACAGAGATGAACGCAATGTAGCCAAAGGTTGCATTTCATGTTAATTATATATTTAGCATGACTTGAAAATATCTAATATTTTCTTCAAAGCCATCTCTTAAGGCTAAAGTGAATGGAAAATATGTTAATTCCTAGCAATCCATTAAGAAATAAAGTAAAGACTACCCTTGAGTCAACTCTTGATTATTGCATTGAAGATGTTTTCTTGGTAGCATTGCAAAAGTGGTCAGCCCTTGTCTTCTTCTGGGGTGTTCTTTCATTGCCCCAGAATTTGGCCGATTCAGAAAACTAAGCAGGTTTTAGCTTCCTAGCAGATCACTAGAAAATCTCAGGGTTAGACTGGGAAATCAAAAACATAACTGGAAGAAGGTATGGGCAAAGCATATCTATATTCACATCCACAAAATCACCAGAAAACTTGGAGACTTTATTTAAGACTTTATTTAAATGAAATCTTTGTGTCATTCATGTCCCTAGTTTTGCACAGAAATGGTTTATTTCTGTTTCTATCCTCTTGTCTGCAGATGTATATGAAGTTCCTGAGGAAGAGGTAGGATGTTGTAGATATATTTTTTTTTAAAAAAAAAAAAAGACTTACTTTGCAGGAAGAGAAGAAATATTCAGAGCAGAAAGAGGGAAATAACTCTTTGTGATATATGAGTGTACAAAGGAAAGAGGAATATCATGCATATGTTCAAAATTGCATTTTATATATAGCGTTTAAGGACGCCAAATGCAATTTTCATCTCCTTTCTCAAAATGGTACCAATGAAATCCATTTCTAGGGAAAGATGAGAATATCAACCAAGTTTAAATCTTACTCGTTTTGCAATGATAATTTAAAGAATAATATGTTAACAATATATATTAGTTTTCTAAGATAAAATACTAGTAACAAAAGCTTGGATCAGCAAATTTGACATGTTTATTTGATCTGCTTTTGAAATTCACTACAGAAGGAACATCATATTTCAGTCATATGAAGTAGTTGTCGCAGCATCTCCTACAAATTGACAAAAACTGGCATTTTAGAGGAAATGTTCCTTAAGAAAATTAAAAACCTAATGCAATTGTAAATACTAATCTAATTCATTTTCTCCAGCAGAAATCATCACCTCCATTACTCAGGTAACTTATTGTTCACTCTGAAATTATAAGTAAATGTTGCTACATAGTAGAGGTTATTTCCCCAATTTATTTTCTCCTAAAAAAAGTCTTAATCTAAGGTATATAATTGTAATTTTACAACACAGAGGAATTTTAGTGCAATGATGTATCGCAAAATAGCTGATGTGAGGTCAGGCAAGAGACAATTTATGCTAGAATTCAAATATGACTATAACCTTCTTTGATAAACCCAGCTTTTCCTATGTGCTGCTTCTATGTCTCCATCTGCACGTTGTGCATATCATATTGAATACCTGATTCAACAGTTTCACACTGAAATTAGGTACTTTAATTCTACATAATCCCCTAGCAACTGATATTTGGAGAACTTTATGAGGCGGTGGCAGAATGTAGACGAAAGAGTAGCAAAGACTAGGGGTGGAGTCAAAAAAAGAATCAGCCTGGAGTCACTAAATGGGCACAAATAAACTAAATACAACTTCTCTTAAATTGTGTTAACCCTTACATAGCACCAGAATATTGCTTACTGTTAGTTGACTAAAATCCTGTGCATAGGCATGAGCAATACATTAGTGTAATTGGAACTTAATGTGTGGCCTTGGATTTTTGTGCCTCACATTAATCTAGTCAACTAATGTTTAGCACTATTTCAGCGCTAGATAAGGGTTAATGGAATTCAAGAGGGGCTGGACTTAGTTCATTTGTGGCTATGTAGTGACTCTAGGCTGATTCCTCTTCTGACTCTGCCCCTGGCTCTGTCACTCCTCCATCTATACAGAACTTTTAAACATCTGTGGGGAACATGACTTGGAAATGTAGTCATCCTGTGTGGAAAGTCTATTTGTATTTTTTGTCCCTAAGGATATCCAAGCCTCTTCCTCCCAAGCCAGCTTTGAGGCCATCTGGAGGACTTTCTCATGAACGCAGCATACCTAAAGAATCCTTCACATCCGATACATTTAAATCAGACAGGTTAGTTTTTAGTTTTAAAGACGTTTCTCTAAGTTGCTAATGAATAGAATTCATGTTGAGCATTTAATGTGGTTTGGGAGTAGCATTCTACTTTGACCAGAAAGAGTCAGGTTTGTATACAGTTATACAGCCACCTGTGTACCTAAGGAAGTTTGAATCCAAGTTTAAATTTAGCCTCATTCAAGAACAGATAGGACTTTAAAAAAAAAAGACTAGATCCCGTGAAGCCAATTTAAATAAATTATTTACCATAAGAAACTGCCACATTTACTATAAGGAATCAAAACTCTCTAGGCTTTGCAAGCTGTGCTGATCTGGCATTGGTCTTTATCCAACTGGGAGACCAATCCAATTAAAGTCCATGTACTTCCTCAATATAGGGGATTATTAGAGCTAAAAGCACGTTTGTAAAAGTAGTACGGCTTTCTGGAGCTGATCTATTGATTATAGTTCTCATCAGCCCTAGATAGAAATGTGCTGTAGAAGCTGATGATGATGAGAGCTTTATTGTAGGAGATGGAATACATACTATCCATCTTGGAGGGCATCAGGTTTAGGAACTGAATTTAATATATCCCCTTTTTAGGTAACCCAGCTCAGTTCGCAGTAGATAAATACCCCTAAAAGCAACCATTGGAAAGCAGTTTATTGCAGTTTTATTTAAAGGAGAAATATAAAGACTAAAACATTTTCTGTTCTTTCCAGAAACATTTTACCACTTCCAAGGCACCGCCCTTCACCGAAAGCTGTAAGTATTTCACATACAAGTTCATAATGCAGTATGAACAGTCTGGACTATTGTAATGTGCTCTAGATGGGGGCTGCCCTTGAAAAATACCCAGAAGCTTCATTTGTTTTGGAATGTAGCAGCCCACACAATTTTGCATACTCATGTAACACCAGTTTTGCAGGAGCTGTAATCTACTTCTGGGTACATTTCAAGATCCTGGTTATCACCTTTAGAGCCCTATATGGCTTGGGGCCAGGCTGCTTGAAGGACCACCTCTCTTCCATTGTATCCACTTAGCCCATCAGGACAGGAAGGCAGAGTATGCCGCAGGTCCCATCTGGTAGGAATGCATATCTGGTAGAACCATGAAAAAAAGTTTTCCAGGTGGTGGCCCCTTCTCTATGGAAATGATTCCTCCAGAGGTAGGATTGGATCCTGACTTGTTGCTTTTCTGAAAGGCACTGAAAATGTGGTTTGCTAGCAGGCCTTGGAACCATGAATAGAGATGGAGATGATCGAGGGGTTGATTTGATTGTGTGGCTATACCCAGGGGACAAGTATGGTTTTTATGTTGTAGAGTTTTAATATTGTAAGCCACCTGTGTGGGAGTTGGGTAGCCATATAAAGTTGCTTAAAAAATAAGTTATAAAGACACAGTGAGATTCCACAGGTAGGGGAGGGGAGGGCAGAGGAGAAAGAGAAGATATATGACGTATCACGACTTCCCCTTCGCTAAACCAGGCATGGATGTGGCCAGCGGGTGACATATCTGGCCTGCAGGCCGCGAGTTTGAGAGCCCTGTTCTAGTCCATGCTTATATTTAGAGCCATGACATATTTAGCCCAAACTCCAGGATAATTAAAGTAACCTGTCTTGCTCATGCCTAAATATATGTATACAAACCTTCTTTATCAGAGTCTTATTTATTTTTATTTATTTATACTTCATATTTCTTAATCCCCCATCTCCCTCAGACTCTTATGTTCTATGTCCCGATCTGGAATGGCTGCCATTTGGGATTTATAGAAACTGAAATTCAAACCTACAACAAACCATGCTTCAAAATCTGATTTTCGCAAAGCCATTACAGTGTTTATTCTGGATTAAACAGAATAAAAATCTGAAATCCTATTTTAAATGCTTCTGAAATAGGGATTGGATGGCAGTATGGCCAAGCTCATTAATTGGGCCTTTTTATTTTGGTGCCATTTGAACACAGTGCTTAATAATACCAATGTTTTTCAAGCTGGCCATTGTTTTTTCTGTAGCATGTAAAGCTATTTTTATTGGCTCCAGATTTTATCTTGCTTTGGATTAATGCTGTGGGTCTTCTGATCATATCTCACTGAAGGTATATCACAAGGTTTCCCAACCTTGATGATCTTAAGATGAGCGGACTTCAATTCCCAGAATTCCCCAGCCACCTTAGAATCAGACATTTCAGAGGATTCCCTGTCTTGAACTTTCCTCCAACATACTCATCAATTTTTCAACTACCTTGGCAGATTCCTTCTCAGCCATATATAAATCTATGGACTGTGGATGGACTTATATATGACTGAGAAGGAATCTGCCAAGGTAGTTGAAAAACTGAGGAGTAATGTGTTGACTCTGACCAGGACAGGAAATGAGCTAATGAATCATAATGGGAAGCAGCAGAAGCTTCTCACAACATTAAAATGAAAGGAACAAGTTTGGCAAGAGAAGACTAATTCATTGAACTCACTAGGATGCTAGAGATTTGTAAGCAGGTCAATCCCAAAGGCATGGAAGGATTACGAAAAATGGGGCAAAGCCACACAATCTGCTCATACAGAATGTCCATAAATGTGCAAGCATTTCTGAAAGTTAAGCCTGTGTACACATTAGTTTTAATATGAGAGCCAGTTTGGTCTAGGGGTTGAGGCACCAGGCTACAGAAGAGAAGCAACCTAGAACTAAGGAGAAATTTCTTAACGGTGAGAGCAATCAACCAATGGAATAATTTGCCTTCAGAATTTGCTGATGGGTGGTTCATCACTACAGGCTTTCAAAAAAAAAGACTGGACAAACCATTTGTCTGAAATGGTATAGGGTCTCCTGCTCAAAGAGGGGGTTGGACTAGAAGACCTCCAAGGTCCCTTCCAACTCTATTCTATGTTCTGTAAATCAGGAGACTGTGAGGAGTTCTAGTTCTGCCTTAGTCATGAAAGCCAGCTGGGTGTGTCTTCAGCCCAATTCACCTCACAAGGTGGTGGTTGTGGGGAAAATAGGAGGAGGGTTTGTTGGATATGTTCACCACCTTGAGTTATTTGTAAAAATAATAAATGGCAGGATACAAATAAATGAATATTGATGGTGCTGTTTATTGATGACTTTGGAGATTCTCAATCATCCAGATCATGGTTGTCCCAAAGGTACTTTTTTTCAAGGAGCAGCTGGACTTTCTGGGGGTTTTTTGGAAACGTTTCGCTTCACATCCAAGAAGCTTATTCAGCTCTGAAGAAATCCTTCCATTCCCCACCATTCAGTCAGAGCTGAAGAGGTCCAGTTACTCTTGAAAAAAGCACCTTTGCTGTTTATTGATGTTTTTATTGATTTTGTGTAGAACTATAATTAATTAATTTGACGATGACATCTTCATTAAGTCATATAATAAAAATAAATAAGTATCTTTGCAACACATGTTATCACAATACCTAGATTACCATTTGCTCAGAGCTGTTAAATAATCTGAAAACTGTTTTAATTTCAGGATCCAGAGGTCATTGGAGCTCAAACTGATGGAAGTAAGAATATTCTGCCTTAAAGCCAAATGTGCAGGGACTTGTAAGATGACTAGGAGCACAAAAGCTGCTTCCAAATTATCAATGTTTCATGTTGACTTTATCATTTCATGTGATCCTGTGACTGTGTAGGAACAAAACTGTTGCACCATATCAAAGCGCATTGATTTTGATGACAGGTCTTTCTGAGTTTCTCTAAGAATCGTTTGAGCTTTTCATTTTTGCTAGAATGTTTTTTAACAGGTGAGGAACCTGTGGCCATCTGATGTTGTTGAACTACAATTCTCAGCTACCCTGACGAACATGATCAGCGGTGAGAAATTACCATATGAAAATTGTACTCAACAACATCAGGAGAACCGTAGTTCCATGTTAGCTTCAAAAGCTGGTTTAATGTAGCAGATAAGAATATGTCAGTTGTGGAATCTTAGCCTTGAATTTCACCTTTTCCACATATATAACCTTTCTCAACCTTGGTAATTTGAAGATGTGTAGTTTTCAACTCCCAAAATTCCCTAGTACATGCTGGCTGGGTAATTTTGTGTGTTGAAGTCCATATATCTTGAAGTTGCCAAAGTTGAGAAACACTGCTTAAACTAATCATTTTCTCCCTTTGCCTCTCCCTACCATGTTAAGGGAATAATAATATTAACGTACTGCAGTTGAGCCATTGCACAAATGATGAAATAATACGAAATGCTTGAAAGTTTCTGTATTTTTGATCCATAATTGTAACTGTATATCGATAATATACCAATTGTTTCTGGCAAATGCTATATGATGGTATATGATAAAACTTTGATTTTTATGAGCCTCCGTTCAATGGACTTTGGATACAACAATTAAAAATTGCATTTGAACTGTATCACAAAGCAATGTTTGTGCTGTCTATGTAAACTGGAATTTAATTGACATTTGGCTTTAATAGACACAGCTTTTCCCCACTTTGTCTATAAAATCAAATTTTTATTGTATGTTATGTTATCAAGATGCTTTCAAAATTTTGAGTGTTAGGTATTTTGAACTGGACTGGGTAAATCCTATGAAAAAGGAGATTCATACATATTCCTGATTTTTCCAATACAGTTTGGTCAGTGGATTTGCACAGTTCTGATTTTCAGTGGCTTTCTTATACTCAAAGCAGTAGTAGCAGTAGTCTAAACTTTAGAAACGTAACATTTTGTTAACCAACAGTTACATTGAACTAATTACTGTCTTTGGATTTTTAGATAATAGCAGCAATGGTGCTACAGAATTTAAACTTCCTTCTGTTAATGTTCCATCGCCATTTCCCAGGATCACGTAAGTGTTTTTTAAAAAATCATTCCTTCTCACTACAGAAACTGTTCCAGTTTTTGTAATCCTTAAATGCATTATTTACCAGAAGCAATGTAATGGTTTGTAATCATTTTATACACCATGTTATTGAAGTAGTTAACTGCTCTGATAGATTGGCTAGATGTAAAGAAAGGTTTTGTATATTTTAAGCGCTTCTGAGAAGGCAGTGTGCAAAGTCTGTGATGTACATTTAAAAAAAGGGATAGGGCTTTGATCACATGATCACAGTTGCCATCTTGACTTTTTTGACCCATCACCCATTCCTGGCATTCGTTCACCCCTTTTCAGCTGCGCTTAGTTCAAGCAAGTTTCATCATATTCTAACATTGTTCAATATCAATAATTCCAGACCTTTCTGGTACGAGTCTGTGGACTCCTTGGTCTGATCTGATATCAGGGCCACCTCACAGTACAATGTCATCCTTTGGGAGGTGGGGCAGTCTAATAGAAGCATTGCCCAAATTCCAGAACAAGTTGGATTGTTTGGAAAACAGGCAAACACTGCGATAGAATTAGCCCGATAGACCTCTAGACACACATGTCATTCCTCTTCTGTGTAAATAGAGGCAAGAGACTTCCTTACTCTAAGAGCTGCCATTTTTGCTCTGATGGCAGCTCAGTTGATTATTGTAGGCTGCTACTTGCTTCCAGGAAGGGACACTAGCATTCCTGGCTTCTTTCCTGGATTCTGGGGTTGCCCGAATAAAAGACAGTGACAGAACCAACTTGAAAATGGTTTAGAGAGATCCAGAAATGGAAATGGCAACAGCACTTAGACTTATATACCTCTTCACAGTGTTTTACAGCCCTTCTCTTAAGTGGTTTACAGAGTCAATATATTGCCCCCAACAATCTGGGTCCTCCTTTTTACCGACCTCGGAAGGATGGATGGCTGAGTCAACCTTGAGCTGGTCAGGATCGAAGGAATCGAAATCCTAGCAGTGAGCAGAGTTATCCTGCAATACTGCATTCTAACCACTGCGCCACCACGGCTACTATGGTGCTATGTACTGTATAAGGCAATCCTTGACTTACATAATTAGGACCAGGGTTTCCATTAGTAAGCAAGAGAGTTGTCAAGAGAGTTGCACCCGGTTTTACCACCTTTTTTGCTGTTCTGGTTAACTACTAATCATTACAGTTATTAAGTGAATCGTGCAGTCATTAAGCAAACCTGGATTCCCTTATTGACTTTGCTTTTGTTGGAAGCCAGCTGGGAAGATCACAAATGGCAATTACTGACCCTGGGACACTGCGAATATATGCAGGTTGCCAAGAGCCCATATTTTGATAATGTGACCGTGAGCACACTTGCAGCAATCATAACTTTGAGGACCAGTTGTGGGTCACTTTTTTCCAGTATCGTTGTATTTGCTAAATGGCTGGTTTTAAGTCAAGGACTCCCTGCAGAAGGACTTTCGAATCCAAGCCTAATGCTTTCCCCGCAGATTGCACCAATGAGAACGAGATACCCTGTGTTTATAAATTGTGTGGTTGTCAGAGCTAGCTAGCTTCACTTTATCATGAATTGTATCAGTATGGAGGCAGTATGAGAGACTTCCGTTTAGAGCAGGGGTCTCCAACCTTGGCAACTTTAAGATTTGTGGACTTCAGCTCCCAGAATTCCTCAACCAGCAAAGGAATTCTGGGAGTTGAAGTCCATAAGTCTTAATGTTGCCAAGGTTGGAGACCCCTGGTTTAGAGACATGCAGGAGAAGGACTTGCGTAAAGAAATATATCCAAACTTGGGTGCTCATAAATTGGATCGTGAAAAAGAAGGCTGCAAAGCAAAGGGAAGTTTAATAATACTCTTGCATCTGTACTTTTTTTTTCTGCAGAAAAAAGCAAATGACTCCTGCAATACCGCCGGTGAGTTTTGTGTTTTTAAAATTGTCACACTGAAGAGCAATTCTAAAAGCAACCAAAAATAATTCATTATATAATCACCACCTTGTTCAAACTATGTATCTACCGTGTTTTCCCAAAAATAAGACCCTGTCTTATATTTTTTTGAACCCTGAAATAAGCATTTGGCCTTATTGCCATGTGCTCAAAAGCCCGATTGGGCTTATTATCAGAGGGTGTCTTATTCTGGGGGAAACAGGGTATTTATATACAGTACATATATGCATATATACATGTATTTATTTTGCATTCTGTTGGATTAAATTGATCGTATTATGCTTTTTTTTTTTTGTATTATTGGAAATGCATCAATCATTACAAAATGATCTGAAATTTTCAATGGTATCTAAAATATTTGGACGTAGCTTCTGGCAAAATTGAAGTGCTGAATCATAGGAAGTTTTATATAATAAACACTGATTCAAGCATAGGAAATGAGCAGACATAGCGAAGATGTCATAATGTACCCAAAATCTATATATATAAACATCACTTTTAATAGATGCAGTCATTATCAACTTGAAACAAAGTGGATAAGAAATTAGACAGAGCAAAAAGAATTGGCAAGCAATGGCACAGTTCTATTTTGAACAGTTCTATTTTGAAATCTGGGAGTGACAGACCAGTGATATCTGTTAATTGTGGGCAGTTAGTGTAAACTTGGATTAGTTGCAGCAGGACTATCCCAACAGATGTTGGATAGAAGAAACAAGCACTGGTTGCAATACTTGTTTCCAATAGTTGGTCTCCATTTCTGTGATCAATATTCAGGATTACATATTGTTAAATTTACTGATTTAATTGGAGCATTTTTTTGATACTACACTACCTAGCACATTTATATTTCTGTGTTGGCCTGTTAAAGATATTTCCTTAATATGGATTTTGGCATTTGTTTTCTTTCCTGTGACCAGGACAAAAGCCTTTTTCAATATATTTAACTTCTGTTCATATTGAAGAATCAATTATAATTTTGATATTGGCAATTGCCAAACATTTACATTGTTTTCTGTTTATTTTCTCTTTTGAAAGACACACATTATGATTCAGAATTGAGTCCACTGCTAACATAATGAATATGCAATGGCTAATAAGACAATTGCTCAATGCCCAAGCTATAATTTGCTACAGTGAACATAAAACTCAGTAAACTTTATTGTCAAGCAAAAACAATAATTCTAAATGCATTAGCCTACTAGAGTTATGCAGAGTTTTAATTTCCAGATGTGATTCAAAGATAGCTACATAAAATATACAGATTGAATTTATTCAAGAAAAAAACTCAAATTTAGAAATTGATTTGATGCTTCAATTGCTTTTGTCAGGGAAATCAAGGGGGTGATCCAAACAAGATACTAGCCCTGACCAAATGAATGAAACCCCACCCCTATTTGTGTGGTTAAATCAAATTGATTTAGAGTGACAGCTTGAAACTGAATCTTAAGTGTTTTGAAATACAAATCAGAATGTCTCAAATGAAAACGAGTCAATATTTCAAACCAAATGAACAATTCCAATGACTTGTACATTCCTTCTATCCACAAAATTAATTAGTATTTTAAACCAATCTAGCCCACCCCAATGCTCTCTGGATGGGTTCCATTTGAGTTGCTCAACTGGATACTGACTATACTGACTAGGGATTTATGGATATTGATGATCTACAATGGCGTATCAAACTCAAGGCCCGGGGGCCAGATCCAGCCCATGGGGTACTTAGATCTGGCCCATGGGGCCATGCTGGAAACAACAAAGGACCAGCTCGCGGTGCTTCAGCCAGCGAAAATGAGCTTCTGCTCTATTTCCGGCTGCCACATGCGACCCTCCTGAACTCCATGTTCACTGGCAGAGGGTTGCAGGAAGCTGTGGCAGCCGAAAACGGAGCTCGGGAGTCCATTTTCGCTGACAGAGCACTCAGGCCACCACAGGCGCCCCCGACAGGAGTGACATCGAGCTGGCCACACCCATCCCAGTCCCCCAAGGTCAAGCACAACCCTGATGCAGCCCTCAATGAAATAGAGTTTGACACTCCTGATCTACCGCATCTGGAGCCATCAGATTGAGAGAGGTTATTCTAATTTTTCAACATGATTGCCTACCAAATGATCATCTTCGATATCCCATTACTAAATGCAAATGAGATTATCTGTAAAATTAACTGCTTCTGCAGAAGAGCAAGTACTCAGCACACTACTGAATGCAACAGAAATTTATGCAATTTATGTATTTGGAAATGCTTAATATTGTGGTATGTTTTATCAGACATTCTTTCTGTTGGTCATAAGTCTGAGAAAAAAAGTGTATAAATAAAACTTATTTACATTTATTTGCTTTAATTCAATATTATAGAAACCAAGCTTACCTGATAGAGACCACTTAAATATTGCTGAAGGTAAATTGCTTTTTTTTTCCTTTTTAAAACTTTTAATTTTATTGGTGATTGCCACTATTTCTATGGAGAATAATATTGTAGCAGCGGTGGAGCATATGAATTATCTTACCAGTAACTTGCTTTTCCAATAAATAATAGGGACAAGCTGTGAGTTGAAAGACAGATATATTGAGAGTGCGGACAGATGTTGCAAGTACTGTATTAGCTAAAATAGCAAGACAAGTAGGCTCACTATCTTTCTACAGAAAAAATATTAATTCCAATAGTGTGGGCAAAGGATCGTATTTGTGGCCTCATTAGACGCATCTAATGAGCCTGTCAACCCTGAAGTGAGCCTGGCTAAGGCCATCTTGGAGGCTTCAGGTTTGCCACAAGGAAGAAGAAGAGACAGGGAGGGGGGAAATAGATAGCTGGGGTTTTATAGTCAAAACAAAAGGTTTTCCTGTGGGAACTAAGGACATTCCAACAGGTGGCTGGGGAGAGGAGGAGTGGAGTAACCAAGCAACCAGCCAGCACTTCTATTGGACAGAGTCACTCTATGAGATCGAATGCTGGCTAGACAGACCTGGGCCTGATTCACAGGACTATCCTCATGTTCTCAAGTTAAGAACAAAGAAAAGCGTCTGAAGTTTGATCACATGACTATGTGATGCTGTAATGGTTGTAACTGTGAAAAACAGTCATAAATCACTTTTTTCCAGGGATGTTGTAACTTTGAACAATCATTAAATTAAATGATGTAAATTGAGGACCTGTATATTGCTGGAATTGTTGAATTCACCTTTACAGTATAGAAAAGGAGACTAGATTAATCAATAAACAATTAATTTAAGAGTAGGCTTATGTCTTTGACAAACTTCAGATAGCCCCAGAGAGCACAGATTGTGGGATTTGGACTCCAACCTGTTCGTGTATTACGGTCCAATTTCTGGTGAACTACAGTGCTTGCGAAACACTAAAAGTCTGCTTAAATAAGATTACAATCTTTGTACTGTATATGCATGATTGTTTTCTAAAGATAACACATGTACATGTGTTCTGACAATTAATGAACAAATTGTAATGTATGGAACAGTTCAGATATCTTGGCTGTTCACCGCCCTGAGTCCTTCGGGAGTAGGGCGGTATAGAAATTTGATTAATAAATAGTAAATAAATAAATAAGATAAGCCTACTAAAATTGGTATACCAGTCTTTATTTCACAGACCAAGTGATATTATGAATGGATTCACCATAATCCAGCCAGTTATGATTTATTCAGTTGGCTCTATTTAGATAGTATAATGACTAATTATAATGTATGGATCAGGTCACTATCTACCCATTGAACAGAAATAGGTTGGGTTGGTTTTTTTTTTTAGTAACTTGCCCTTGCTGTTTTAGCAATTATAGGAAAAATTTGCATAGTATTTTAATCCAGAGGTGTCTGCAGTTTACTTAAATTTGGCATAATAGCAATAGCACTTAGACTTAAATACTGCTTTACAGTGCTTTACAGCCCTCTCTAAGCAGTTTACAGAGCCAGCATCTTGTCCTCAACAATTTGGGTCCTCGTTTTAATAACCTTGGAAGGTTGAGTGAACTCTGAGCCTGGTGAGATTTGAACTGCCGGCAGTCATCAGAAGTAGCCTGCAGTACTGCACTCTAACCACTGCACCACCGTGGCTCATAATCTCTTTTAATCTTTTAATCTCTTTTCTAGCCCTGCTTTTTCAGGGGAATCCTATGATTAACGTACATGTATTATTTATATAGCAAGATATTTAGTCAGTTAAGGATAGAATAGATCAGCAAGCAACCTTGTAGCCATGATGGCGCAGTGGTTAGAGTGCAGTACTGCAGGCTACTTCTGCTGATCACCGGCTGCCAGATCTCAGGCTCAAGGTTGACTCAGCTTCCATCCTTCCGAGGTCGGTAAAATGAGGACCCAGATTGTTGGGAGCAATATGCTGACTCTGTAAACTGCTTAGAGAGGCCTGTAAAGCACTATGAAGTGGAGTATAAGTCTAAGTGCTGATATACAAAGTGCTATTGTATATCAGCCAATGCAAGATCAACATCTGAGCTTAGAATCATTGCTCTAGTACAAGTTGGAGTAGTTCCACCAAAGCTGGATTCATTTGTGAACCTAACTAATCAGACTTCTCTATCCTTTTTCAAACTCAGATAAACCTATACCTGCTGAACGCCGCCGAGGTTCCAGTCACGACATGCCTCTTCCACCCATCCCTTCCAGCATTCAAAAGTAAACATCTGCCATTGGCTTTTAAAACAGCTTTATTATTACAGATCCTGATCTGGTGGTTCTAACTGTAAAGTGGGAAGTCTCAAAAGAATGTAAATACAGTGTAGATTTTTGATCTGCAAGGTAGGAAATACCCAGAGTTCAGATTGATTCTTCAGCAGATCACTGAATGGATAAAGAAAGAAATTTTAGTCCATGTGTGTATAATAAAGTGAACTGGCTTGAATGGAATCCAGGATTAGTTATGAGGTACAAAAAGAACAGTTTGTTTGTTTAATTAATTAATTAAATGTATATGTTGCCTGGTTCCTAGCTACACTGAACGATTAATACAATTAAAGCATCCACAAGAATACAATATATATATATATATATATATATATATATATATATATATATATATATATATATATATATATATATATATATATATAAACATTGATAAAGAGGTGATGCAGTGGTATGTGACACTAACAAGCCTTCCATATTGCTTTTAGACAACATTAATGAGCAAGTTCAACTTTATAGGAAATGTATGGTTGCAATCAAAAATGGGACTTGGTTATGTAGGCTTTTATGCCTCATGTAGAGTATCGCAATTTGTTTCTTCTATGAAATTATCATAGGAAGATGGAAATAACATAACATCCCAACCAAAGATTCTGTTAGTCTTTAGTATCAACTATTGTTAAAGAGCGGAGCAGCTGGCTGTTTGGGGAAGATTATCTTCTGCTCATCTTCAAATCCCTTTGGATAATTCACATTGGGGTCATCAACCAAGCAAAACGATTGTTTAAGCATGGATTACAAGCCAATGTAGGTTGGGGTTATACAACATACTAAAACTAGGAATAAAAACTGGAAGAAGACCTATGTTACTGCCTCTTCATATCTGACTCTAGGAGGCATCTCTGTTTCTTAGCCAAGGGAGCCAAACTTATCTCAGAGATGTTTATGTGGTCATGTGACCAACATGAGTATAAATCAAGGCTCACAGAAAGCTGTTTCCTTCCTACCGAAGTGGTACTTATTTATCTACTCACATTTGCTTGCTTTTGAACTGCTAGGTGGGGCAGGAGCTGGGGTGAGTAAAGAGAGCTCATCCCCGTCATGTGGCATTTGGGTCTTGAACCCGGGATATCAGTTTTCCAGCTGACAGGCTCAGTGCCTTTAACCACTGAGCCAAGGCATCCCCTTGGCATACAAATATGTATTTCTTATAATAGCACAAATACCATGTAAGTCAACAAAAAGCATAATTTCTTTAAGGAATCACTGAAATATAGCAAGCATGCCTGCACCAGATCTAAAGCATCTTTCCAATCACTTTGCTACTGAATGTACATTCCTAAATTAAATCAAACAAACAATCACATGTTGTTAAGAAATCTAACAAAAGATACATCTATTTGCAAGCTATGTGGACCCTAAATATATCTTTCTAAGAGTCAACAGGTAAGGAGATTTTTACAAATTGTCAGACTCTTAACAATAAATGTTAGATACTTTTTGTATTTTTTTCATACATCACTGAATTCCGGGCAAATGCATTATGATATCTAATGCCATTCTTTGTTTCTTTAATCTCCAACCCCATTACCTCAGGCCATTACCTCAGAAGCCACCAATCTTGTCAAGTAAGTATTCTTAAATTTGATTTAATTTTGGTTTTCCAGTTAATTCATTTTGATCAGGGTAGAAACCTTGCTGGCAGTTGGAATTTTCCGTATTCAGTCCTTATCACTGATCTAGAAGGAAATAACTTATCCTCAGCAAACATATTCAATAGAAAAGAAATACAACTGAAGAGTAGAATGGCAATGTTGCAGCACTGACTCTTTCATTAGTAGTCTATATAGATAGACACTATATTCATGGTAGCCTACAAATAATATTCTCTTTCTTAGGATCTCCAGAACCTGCAAGCCACACTATACGCACTCGAAGTAATAGCCTTCAAGCAGAACAGGTATAAATGTGGTATAAGGTTTTTTTAAAATATGGGAGAGGGGACTAGATGTCACCAAATTTTGATCAAAATTTAATGAGCTATCCTTTGGGTAATTCACAAGTTCTTCATAAATAATAAATGCTCATTTTAATATTTTTCTATCAAAAGAATGTTTATAAAAATCACATATTTACATTACAGATTTTGTGATTAAATCTATCCAAAGGCTAATTTAATATTTACATATCTATACATCGTTCATAAATTATTCACATCCTGTGAAACTCTTCCTGATTAATATACAATTTATTATTATTTTTTTAATTTAAAAAAGAGCATAGGAAATCTTTGGTTTTAGGGATATATAGATAGGAATGCCCTTTTTTTTTAACAGGATGCTGGTGTTCTTGGTCAAGCGTGGTACATGGCTTCTAGTGATCGGAAAATAGCTGAGGAGGCATTATATAGATCAAACAAGGTAAAAAGTATTTCCTTGAAAGTCACAGCTTCTAACAATTCTTCAGAAGCATAGGAGAGAATCTGAAACAAGATTATCAAACAGGCAGAAAGATATGAATTCCATTTTCCTCATACTATATAATTTGAATAACGCTAGACCTTTATTTCTGAGCGTTAAAAAACAACTTTACGCAGTTCTTAATAATGACAAGGAGGCAAAAAAATCACTGAAATATTATTAGTATAAATGTGAGGGGACCAGAAAAGAATAGTTGCATAAGATACAGCTAAGTTTACAGAAGAAAAAAAATGGTAGACTAAAGGAGGTGACTGGCTAAATTAAATAGAGAATGGGAATGCAATTAAATTGGTGGGCTGCTTAATAAAATATTTGGGTCGACATATCCTTTAAGGAACAGGCAGATGTTCATTGTAAACTGGACTGTTTTAGTAATTATAAAGCTGGGGTCCACAGAAATTATCCTAGCATCCAGGCTGCTAGAACAGGTACGCTGTGGAATATTTCAAATTTGGACTGCTTACATACTTAATATTAGGTATTTCTTTAGACCCAAGGGCTCCATTAAAAAAATACTTGAAACGAAGGTCACTGTGAATCAAGAAAAATCCAATTTTGAGAACGTCTGCTTTACTCTAAAAACCATTTCTTGATTTAAAGCTTTAATGTAAAGAATTGTTTCTTCTCCCAGGTAGAAATAAGCTTAGTAGCAGTAGAATCCCTGAAATCAATGCAGAAGGAATACAGTTCATATTCCTAGATAATCTTCTATGTACATCTAAAAAGATATATGGATCATTTGTGGACACAGGAGTAGGCCGTGAGATTGTAAAAGCCAAAAACTCCAGCCCAATGCTGGAGGGCTTTTCTTTTTCTTGATTAAGATGTCAGAAGGGGGGGGGGAAGATTCAGAAAATTGAAGTAACTCTATTTCTTCTCATTATTCCTTGAAATTCATATTTTTCACTTTTTTTTTCAGGATGGGTCTTTCTTAGTAAGGAAGAGTTCTGGACAAGATTCTAAGCAACCATATACACTGGTTGTATTTTATAACAAAAGAGTATATAACATTCCAATCCGATTTATTGAATCTGAAAGACAATACGCTCTGGGTAGAGAAAAGACTGGTGAGGAGGTGGGTGATTTATTTTGGATTTTTATTCTAAATACATGCATGGAAAGTTGGTTTACACTGCTTAGAAATATGTTGATCATAAAAATGAACAGTAGCTTCTGGTGGCTCAGTGGCTAAGCCGCTGAGCTTGTCAATCAGAAAAATCGGCAGTTCGGTGGTTCGAATCCCTAGTACGCCGGTCTTCTGCGTGAGCAGGGGGTTGGACTAGATGACCTCCAAGGTCCCTTCCAACTCTGTAATTGTTCTTTACAGGTAGAGAGATTGTAGTTCAAGCGAGTCTTAAATTAAAATGTGAATACAGTGTACCATTCTCTTTAATTATAAATCTCTGATTTCTTTATTAAAGATTTCTCACTAGGAGCTTTTAGCGGTAGATATTCTTAAAGGGAGCAGAATTTAATCAGCACCAGACTACCTATACCAAGGGTGTCAAACTCGATCGCGTCACGTGACATATCATGACATTATTTGCTTTTGCGGAGCCAGGGTGGGCATGGCCTGTGTGTGATGCATCTGGCATGCAGGCCACAAGTTTGACACCTCTGACCTATATGAAGGGATGTTGTTCAATTCCAAAGGGGAAAGTTTCTGATAGGGAAACAAATCATGACTTAATTAAAAAAACAACAACCCTAAAACTTCAAATTATGATTGCGTGCTTTTAAACAGTGGGACCTTGTAACAAAATATAGTTTCTATTTTGGACTTTTTCTATTTTGGAAAGCCATTTTCTTTGCAAACTCTTACCATAGTCTTTGCTAATCTGTGGTAATTTCCAAAATATATTAGAACCATAGCTTTCATAACTCCAGAATGCACTAAAGTTTTAACACACCTGGGACAAAATTTTGGAAGAGTGCTTTTATCCAAAGGGATAAAAATGGTACAGATCTTGCCTTTTAACAATTACATAAATTCAGCTGCTGTTCTATAAAGCAGATTTTGTATCGTAATTGTTCACATTAATGTTGATCATTAAGTGTTAATTCGAAAGTTACAATTACTGTTAAGAAATTTTTAGCCTGCTTTTGGAATATTTACTTCAGATTAATCTGTATTCACTTGCATTTAAAGTGCCCTCCACTTATATCAGTGAAATTTCAGTAATTGCTAAATTTGGTTCTATTGATTGCAGTAACTCCATTCTTATACAAAACAATGAGTAGAGGGCAAGAGAGTGTAAAAAAAATCATATGGGAGAATTAAGTCGTATGCAGAAAAAGATGTGCAGAAAAAGAAAATCCTATAGAACACTTGAACATGGAGTATTTCCCTATTATCTTCTGCCAGGGTTACCTGAAACAGGATATGGGTTATATTGCCTTAACACCTACATGTCCCATTATTTCACAAGAGAGCAGAAAACCCTACATGTCTCATTATTTAGAATTATTTAGAATTTGTTGTCAATTATGTTAAAGAGATGTACTTAAGTTACTTTAGGATGCTGACATTAAAACTATTTAACCATTCCATTTTAATGGTAATGACAAAATAAAACCATATTTAGTACTAGGATTTTGTCTAAAAAAAAATGAGGCCAGCCTTGAGAGAAGTACTACTTGCAGTTTAGCTTACTCTACTACTTTCCATTGGGAATAATTCACATACAAAAGTGCTAGAAAGTATTGAAATTAGAAGATGTAAATGCTGACTTCTCAAACAGAATTGTTTTGTTTAGAGCTACCAGAGTGGAAAAGAGCATTTAAATTTAAATTATGATTGTTGACCCATTCAGCAGGATTTGTGTCAAATAAACTATTTTTGTTTTTCCAATCCAGCACTTTGACAGTGTGGCAGAAATAATAGAGAATCATCAGCGGACTTCTCTCGTTCTCATTGACAGTCAAAACAATACAAAAGACTCCACCAGGCTAAAATATATTGCTAGAGTTTTGTAACTGCACCAAGGAGCATCATGGAGTATCTTCTAGCCCTTATTTTCCAAGGATTTGAGCATCTGAACAAACATGCACAACTATTGCTAGAAGAATTTTCTTCACATTTTCCAGCAAGCACCAGGCTGTGACAAAGCTAGTGGATTCATTTGTGAAGTGCTGCTCCAGTCAGAAAGTGTCCAAAGCCTTTTTATATATAAAAGACATTACAAGGCAAAAAAAAATCTCAGTGACAGACAAGCTATATTTAAAATTATACCTGCTAGCGTTTAATTGTCCTGCTAAACTTTGTATTTTTTAAAGCTAGGGTGTCTATATTCCATGCAACCAGCTAAAAGCAGGATTTTTATTCCTCTGACAGCCATCTAAAATAACCAGAATGTTTATTTAGTGTAATGGACTGGTATGTGTTTTACCTGTATTTGTTGAAGCTATTGTCCAATTTTGATTTAAGTGTACATATATGAAAATAATTATGTATAATTTATCAAGATGCAGTCATGATCTGTTAAGAATTTATAATTCTTGCACAGTAAATACTTAACTATTTCTCAGCTGTTGCATGCTTCTGCAAAATGTTTCAGGACTGTTAAATACTCCAGCCACATGAACGTATCAAACAAGTATTCAATGTTTCTTGGTGGATGGGGGGGCAAGATTTTTTTTTTCCACTAGAAGACTCATTATGCACATTTGTGATTTGCATCCAGCAAGATGTTATTTTTGAAGCTTTTCAAAACAAGAAATGGGAACCTGAATTTTATGACTCCTGGGAAATTTAAACTGGACAGTTAAGCTATAAAACTTAGGTGCATGTATCAGCTTGGTATCCCATTAATTTTAATAAGGGTACTTGCTGCATTCCAAATTCTACCATTTGTTTAGAACTGCAACAGATTAACTGGTTTAGTATCTCAATCAAATAATACTAACTAGTATCTCAGTCAAATAATAGTCTTCAATTTTTATGACTGCAATTGGGACCAGAAATTTCAGTCAATAATTGAATGTGATCGTTAAGCGAGTTATTACATGACTAGACCTGATCTTATGACCCTAGCTTTTAAGTACATCAGTCATTAAGAAAATCTGACTACCCCAATTTACTTAGTTTGTCTGGAAGCCACCTGGGAAGGTTGCAATCACAATCATGTGATCACAGGACGATGTAACTAATGCAAATCAATGGCCAAGTGCCCAAATTACAATCACATGACCATGGGAGATGGTGCAAAGTTTATAACTTCAAGGATGCTCATAAATAACTTTTTCCAAGGCCATCATAACTTCAAACTGTAGTTAAACAATTGTAAGTTGAGGACTACTTGCATTGAATACTTATTTAATAACAATACTAGTACTGGGCATACTACGTGTAAACATTAAGATAGAATTTTACATTTTTGTTCCCAAATAAGCAATGTTTTACTGTTCACTCGTGGGAAATCTACATCCAGTTTCACTTAAGTTTTCATTATGTTTTACAATTTTTTTTCTTTCCAAATAATACATTACAAAATGTTGCATTGGGATTCTGATTTAATTAGAACACAGTAAAATGATAAATAAACCCAATTTCTTTTTAAAGATGGCGAAGATGGGTGTCCCTCCAATTAGTTTGATATGCTTCAATAATTTAGTGGTAAATTTAGCGGTAAAAGGAAACTAGGCAGCCATAGAACAACTGGACACTATGAAAGCTGACACCAGCCAGAGGACAGAACAACTCAAAGTAGCACAAGATCAGAAGAGGTGGAGAGACCTGGCCCATACAATTGCCAAGAGCTGGACATGATTGAAAGGATATCATCATTTCAACAATATCACCCACTTAACTTTGTCTGATTTTTGTCATAGGTTTGCAGCTAACATCCAAATATATTTAAATTAGCCATACATATTTATCCAGCACTCATTTGTCACCTTGTTTAAAGAATTAGTAAAGAAATGGGTTTGTTTCCAGTCTCAGTACACATTTTTAGATTATTCCATCTGAACACAACATAATCTTAAAAAAGAATGCTACTTAATTGCACCAACACTTGGAAGAATCTATTTTACCCAAAATGTTAAGAAAAAAATAAAATTTATTTTTGTGCCATATAGCAGGATTAAAAATATCAGTATTACAAGAAAATGAGGGGCAAAATTACTCTGATCTTACATATTCAAGCAGTATGACATGCAGCAGTACTGTAGCAAAGGCTAGGCCCCGCATAAGTACTTAAGCCATGTTAGAAGCATACATATGTGCACGTTTACATGCTTGGCAGCAGTCTGAAAATTTAATTTTGCAAACAAGTTGAAACTTGATCTAAATACATGGCTGAACCTTCTGTCTTAATGTTTTCTTTTTATAAATAGAGAATATAAGTGAAATGTCTAGATATGCAGGTGTTTAATTATCTTGATACAATTGCTCCTATTTAAAATAATATTTAAGTTGTTTAGTACCAGGAAAGTCAGCTCAAGTAACAAAACAACCAAGACTTTTTACCAGCAAGTTAATTCCTTGACATTAATAAACACCTGTGCTTTATTTAATGTTTAAATTATTCAATACAATTATAGGGTAATATATCTATATAACAAATTTATTAACAAGAAATATGTGCAGGGAAAATTTTAAGAGGTAATCCTGAATTGTAATTCATTTCAAAACACATCACTTTAATATCAAATTATTCACTTTCTTAAGAGGGGTTAATATATTATTTCTATCAACATACAGGTTAACAGTACCCAGCACCTGTTTGGACCTGACTTAAATCTCAAGTTAGTAGAAAATTTTAAGAAATATCTATTCCCTTATCCATTTTACATGAGAAAGAAGGAACCATCTACATTATTGTTCAGTGTATTCTTCTCACTTGAAAACTGTGTGTATATAATACAAAGTTGAAAATTTTTAATTTGGCAGATCTGCACTACAGCAGATATTTTTTGTTATTCCTTAGTGAGAAAAAGATTATGTTTCTAGGTAAAAGTACCTAAACAGACCAGAATTATGCAATGGCATCCCCCACCCCACAAAAATGTTTGCCATCTGTAGGCCTTCCAAAAGCCAGTAGATTAAGTAGAGGTAAAGGGTCAGGAGAAACCTAAGATGATTTATGAAATCATCTATGTATACTTTCAGTACAAAGGGGAAAAAACTGCCTAACAAAATCTTCAATCAACCTGAGACAAATATTTTGTCTAAATAATAAACTATGGTCCAAGCAAGAGATTTTTCAATGAAATTCAAATACTCTTTAACAGAAGTTTACGAAACATCAATGTTTCATATCCTAACTGATGGTGTTCTGTTAAAAGGAACTCTTTCCAAAATATAATAACAGAGAAAATCACATTCTGCTTTCTAGAATGACCATGATCACAATTATAAGACTGTCTTTTACATGTATTTGGTTGCTAAATTATGAAATCAGATTCTTAATAAAATTTAATACCAATATTGTAGGGATGACAAATTTGTTCACTTGGAATTCAGCAGTACTGTTATACAAACAGGGAATACATTTTTTTCAACAGTTATCTTCATCAGGCATAAACACAGTAATAAGTTTATTGATTTGTATGAAAAAATACTTCACTAAGAAAGTAGACAAACTGCACAGAAATAGTACAAGTGTCATGTGCATAGCAATATAGCTTAAAGCATTCACATATGGCTTTGTTTTAAAAGAAACTGTTAGGAAACCTGGTCCTATACAGACCTATGGTTATACAGTTGACAGAAAGTAAACTGCTTCACATCTTTTAGGCACTTGCTAACAACAGTGATCAATCCCTGGAAAAAAAAATCTTCAAAAGATCAAGGAAAAATACGGCAATAGCTGTGGATAGCTGAAAACCCTTTTAGTAGTGCATGCACAGAGCTGGAAAATACAATTCCTGTGCAAGATTTTGTAGCAAATAACCAAAGTATAAAAATATGTACACGCTTTCATGTTTAAATATATACAAGACAGAAAAGCCCTGAATTTCATTCTCCAATTACAAATATATGCCATGATAGTAGTAACAAACACAAATTAAACTGCAATAGCAACTACTTAATTAAAATTTATACAGATCCATTTTAGGTGCTAACATGAAACTTGATTTAAAAAACATAATTTGAATGTGTTCCTGGATGCTATAAACCAAAATAATTTGCAGTCAGAGGAACATGATTTTGTATTCTTTAATAAGTTATTCTAATGAATTCCAGTCTCTAGTGGCTTCCATTAGATGGCGCTGTCCATGCCCTACCCAATTGTCCTGATTGTCAAATATCCTCCCACAAAACCAGCAGCTAAATTTAGTTTTCAGCGTATTATCAGAGGTAGTTTTCACAATCTGATAATTATTTTTGCTAGTCTTCTTCAGTGTTAATTTTAAAACAAATCTTTCTTTTACAGGACTTACAGGTTTTAGCATTTTGTGTTTTCTTTGAGTCAGTTCATTAGTAATTAAGTACAAACTGTTGCTATATGCTGGCTCCAAAAGAGCATCTATTGTTCTCTTCGATAAAGCGACCTTTAGAACATGTCCTTTAAACTTTGCAATCGTTTTCATAACATTTACAACTTCAGGAACATCGGCATCAGGGTGGTTTAGTACAACGACAGGCTGATTTCTCCGAGGGCATTTGACAAGTTGCTTAGAATGAAAAGGAAGTAAATTTAAAATCCTTATAGTATCTTTTGATGCTCTTGGTCTATATGGGGTTTGAAACAAGGATTCAAATTCATTCACGTCTACTTGATTTTTTTCTTTGCACTTTCGATGCAATGTTTTCTTTCTAGGAGGTCCCTGAAAGTCATCGTTAGCTTTCCGTTTCAAGTTCTTATTCTTCTGTGAAACTGTAGCATTAGAAACTTTAGCATCATTTTGCTTTGAATGACGCTTAATCTTTGACATTTGTGTTGACATATTCTGTGTTGCTCTTTGATTTTCAAACCCGCTTCCTTTGTTAGTAGTTTCTTTTTGAGTTAAATCAGATGGGATCTTTTGTGACCATGTCTTTCCAACTCTAGAGGAATGTACTAGTTCTACAGAGGAGCAAGAATCTTTTGATTTCTCACTTGCTGAACAAGCATTTGCTGGCATCAATCTACCTGATAAGGATAAGGCATTGCTAGAAGGTTGAGCTGTATTTTTCTGATTTAGTGCAGGACTATTGCAACACTTCATATTTTTCAATTGCGAAGGTGAGAAAATGTTGCTAGCTGGTTGGCATTTGTCTGCAGCAGGAAAAGTCTTAATTTTCAAAAAAAGTTTTTGTTGCATTGCTCCATGTTTCTTTGGTTCGGAACTTTGACTATAAGTAGGACTTTGAAAAATATTATGGTTTTGTACAAGAGATTTGTTCGATGACATACACTTAAGAAAAACTGCTTGTCTGCCATTGGGCAAAAGTGCATACACAGGTTGTTCCTGTCCAACCTCTGGCTGTTTTACTGACTTTGCACAAGCAGCCTTACTGCCTTGAAATCCAGCAAGTATTTTCATGGAAGAAAGTCTGCTCTCTGGATTTGTAATGTTGTGCTGATCATTTTGTGGAATGGCAATGGACGAAACATCACTACAAGTATTAATACTAGAATTTCTTACACTTCTAGAATCATTTGTTTGTAGGTCCTTGTCTGAGGAGACTGCCTTCATAGATGCAATTTTCTCTAAAACCTGAGAATTATTTTCAGTGGCATTTGTAACTGTTCCAAGGGACCCCCTACCAAATGTCAAAATCATTCCAGGTCCTTTATTTAAAAGCAAAGATGCAGTTCTGGTTGCCTGAGCATCTGATGAACTCACTTTTGGAGAAGGCCTTCCTGAAATAACTTGTAATCCTTGCTTGTGAGCAAGCTGCAAAGGTACAAAAAATCTTGATGGAGTTGACTGTAGTACTGTTTTTTTCTGTTCAGGAAAAAATGGACAAATTTTACTAGGGCCGTGGATATTATAGCGCACCTTGTCTTTCGCCAATTGTTGTGTTATGATTGAATCTGTCTGAGTCTTAAGCAGTGCACCAACACTGGTTTTCCCTGACACTGAATTTATTGCTTCTGTTTTAAGAGGCAAAGGGATCTGTCTTCCATTCAGGTATACACTTTCATTTGTTGCCGTGTTGTTCGTATTCAGTTCTCTCTTAAATTTATCAGGGGAACCAGTTAAATTGCAACAAGATGATGAATCATTACGTGTAAATGTCCTACAATTTGTATATTTGTTTGAAAAAGATCTGTCATAATTAGTTTTAACATAGTTATTTGACTGAGCGATGGTTGGTCTTTTTAAGACATCTTGTAATGACTGGTTTATTTCAGGTGACAAATAGGTGGATGCCTGCTTACTTTGAAGGGAAAAAACTGATGTTATTTTGGGCATAAGAGATGAACGTACAGAATTAGAATCATTTTCTTGCTTGGATTTTTCAGATACATGTTCCAACACTTGATTTACCTTAGAATTCAAATACAATTGTCCATCATAGTTTTCTAACCAACACTGTTTGTCAATACTGTGAGTGGGTGGGCTGGCTGAAAATACTTGAGCATTGTTACCATTTACAAAACCATAAAGAGGCAGCAGTGATTTTTTGTCTAAATTTAATTCTGTTACCGATTGTGAAAAACAAGGCATAGATTCATTCGTAGACTTGCTTTGCAGAGGATACATTTTGTTGGAAGTAAATTCTTTTGATTTTTCCAAAATGCCTATTTTAGAATAATTATGGAAAGGCAATGGTGCCTGACTGGAAAAATCTGGCGATGAACAATAGAGATTATGGTGTTTATTATTGTTGTTTACTTCACCATTTGCTACTCTGAATTCTGGATGAAAAGGTTTTTTCATGGGATCATAATGAAGCATGCGTGAACCAGAAGGGGATAAAACCTGGGAATGGTCCTGAGGTATACAATTTTTCCATGAAACTGGACTTCTAGTCTTGACCATCAAATCACAAGGAAATGAAGATGCTTCAGATTTCACCGGCAAACGGGTTGCACACTTTCCTACCATTACAATAGATGGTGCAATGTTCTGTGATGCACTGCAGCATAATGTATTCTTACCTTCTTGCTTTATTTTTCCTGGAAACTGGTTAGATGATGAAGATGTTGACAAGTGAACAGAATTATTCCTAGGCATCTGATTATTAATTTCATGAGATCTAGCAACTAAAGGTAAATTACAGTTGTCAGCTGTCTCTTCTTGGCATTCAATTGCACCATCTTTAATCCCATCAAATTTATTTCCTCCTGGCAAATTCTGTTTTTCTGTAGGTAGCAATTTTATTACTATATGTTGTTTTCCATCCACCGTTTTGAATCCCAAAAATTTAGCACTGTAGTTTGCAGGAACAGATATTTTATTATTTTTAACCACCAACACTGTAGGACCATGAACTGCTTTTTTCATCAATCCTCTTGTGGAACCTAGTCCACCTTCTGCTCTGTTGTACTGAACTGCAGGAGATGATTTTGTTCCACTATAAACAAGCTTTTCATTTAAAAGAATGTCATGTAGTTCTTTTACAGACTGACCTACTTCTTCAGATTTAGGCAGACTCTCTTTTAAGACTTTGAAAACATGTCCATCCTCTTCTTCAGTTCTACAGCCATCAGTGGTAATTTTTTTACGTCTCCACAACGCTTTCCTTGATGCACCAGTTTTATACCTTTTCAAGATAAGTTTTAGTCCTGCTGAATTCTTCACCCTTTTTTCTTTATCATCTGTATTCATTTTATCTTTTGCATAGAGATGGTCTTTGTGTAAGGTAATAATATGTTTTAAAAGATAGTTTTTCCGTGATGCCATGTAGTTGCAATACTGACAACTGAAAGGAAACATGCCAGTGTGTGAAACAACATGCTTTTGAAACTCTTCTTCTGAAAAGCTTACATGATGGCATTTCTCACAATTATACTGCATTTCATTATGCCTATGTATATGTTGAACAAAGGTGCCTACATCTTGAGTTGAAAATCTACATCTTTCACAGTGAAAATTACCATTTACACAATGTTGAGATGTGAAATGTTTTGTTAAGTCCAATAGAGTATATCGGTGATCATCATTACAGATTTCACATTTTACTAAGGTGCTACGATGCGTTCGGCGATGTTGGTTGAATGACTGAAAGTCATTAGCTGAAAAATTACACATTTCACAGGGGTACGATGGCAATTCTCCCTGGTGCAACAACTGAAAATGCTTCTGTAGATCATTTGGGCTATATCTGATGTTGTTTTGGCATTTTGTACAACTGAAATTCAGTATTTTTGCTGTTTTCAAGCCTTCCTCATAATGTAATCCTGATTTGTTATGTGGAATATAAATCTCAGAATAATTTACACTGTTCCCATTCACATCCATTTGAATGAAAGATGCTTTTTCTTTACAGTGAAATAATTTCATATATTTGTCGATTTCATGTTTAAAAATTATTTCATTTGGTATGTTTACCCTGGGCAATTCTATTTTCACCTTTTTTAGGCCATAGGCAACAATATCTGAAATTGTAGGTTCAAATGTAGACTTTTCAACAGTAATATCAGATGTAGAAACACACAGTCTATCTGACTCATCATCTTGTAACAAGTTGGTCTTCTGAATGCAAAAAAATTGTTCTTGCTCAGATGGCATTTTTTGTAATGTACTATTATTGCAATCTTCTTTTAAAAGACTCTGAGCTGAATTATCACCAGAGTTCCACAATTTTCTTAACTTGGCATATCTGAAATAAAAATATCAAGTTAATTTGTAAAACTTCAAAAGGAAAGCAGATGTCCAGAGTCCCATTTTAAACAGCATATAGTACTGGCAGTACAGTACAATACAGGTGCCAAAAGGATATGGCTATAAAACTTGTTTCTTTTTTTTTAAAAAAACCAGACTTGTGTTGTTATTAATATGTTCCAAATTCTCTGGCTTCATTCTTTATTGCTATGTTTCAGGACACCAAAAATAATTTTACTGATGATCTACTTGGTCATCATCCTACACTTGCTGAGTCATTCATTGATTCTTTTTTAGATTACTGTTCTTCATGCTTATCAGCTATTTTCATTGTATATCTTCTTTTGATAAATTACATCAAAAAGTCATTGTCCAATCACTACTCTCATACTTTCCAAACTAGTTCAAGTCTGACAATCTTTTTCATCTAATGTCCTGACCTTTTCCCTTTAATTTTAATTTTTAAAAAAAAACCTAAAATCAAATAACTGATTAACCAGATAACCAGATAATCACAATGTCACTTTATTTCATAATGTAATGTAACAAATACACGATATGGTTTGTTACATTGTTCGAAGATACAGAAAAGTAATCCGTATTTTGTTCCTCTTACTGTTCTGGCTTCCATCCTCTAACTTTCATTCACTGACTTCACTACCTTTACCAAATTTTTTGCTTATTAAAACCATTATTTAATGGTCAATAATAAGACAATTACACAGACATTTCTCAGGGCTGTGTGCTATCTCCATTACACTTCTCTCTATACCAATGACTGCATCTCTAAGGATCTTTCTGTTAAAGTATTAAAGTTTTCAGATGATACAACTATCATTGGTCTCATTCATGATGGTCAGGAGTCGGCATATAGGCAGGCAGTTGAACAACTGGCCCTATGCAGCCAGAACAATCTGGAGCCAAACATGCTTAAACATGCTTAAAACTTTAGAGATGATAGTGGATTTTAGGATGAACCCTCCTATAGCACCACCTCTTACTAAATTTGATAGCACAGTATCAATAGTAGAGTCCTTCAAGTTTTGGGGTTCTATAATCTCCCAGGATTTGAAATAGACACCTAACATTAGAACCATCATTAAAAAAGCACAACAAAGAATTTTCTTCCTAAGTCAACTCAGAAGTTCAGACTGCTGAAGGAGGAGTTTACATTTCTACTTCTATAATTATCTGGTTTGGTACAGCAACTAAACAGGACAGGTAAAGACTCCAAATGATAGTTAGCACTGCAGAAAAAACAACTGCAAACAGCCTGCCTTCCATAGAAGACCTGTAGATTGTGTGGGTCAGAAGGAGGGCTGAGAAAATAGCTACAGACCCCTCACATCCTGGACAAATAAACTATTCTATTCCTATTCTATTCCTCTCTTGCTCTCTTGCCATTCATTGTGTCTAGTGTTGCTTTTCATCAATGCTGCCAAATTCAAGAACTGCTCTCTCAAAACTTGTATTGTGGAAATCTTAGAACAGAAGTATACATATATTATCTTTAGTTATTTTAATAACTTCCTCTATCACATTCAAAAACACAATTTAGTAGCAACTATTGGAGCCTCTAGGAGCCTCATGTACCCTTAGAGCCTCATATCTTCTTTAGTTTTATTCTGTAAATAATTTGTGGCAGGAGCTATTAAATATCACCTTTTTTAATGTGGTAAATAACAATAATGCCAGTAGGTCTAGTAAATTAATAAAAATATTTATGAACTGAAAAGGTAGCATATGCTACAGCTTTATTGCCTAGTATTGTCACCTACTATGAGCAGGCACACAAGTTATGATTTATAAGTCAGAATTCATATATAAAAAATTAAAACATAACACTTAAAAGCTAGGGGTGGTCAATCTGTGGTCCACGAGCCACATGTGGCCCTGGACAGTTAGTAATGCAGGCCCACAAGATTTTAAATTTTTAACATGATGATGTGATTTCTATACATAATCTATATGTTTTACATGTGGCCAAAGACAATTCCTCTTTACTCAATGTGGCCCACTGAAGCCAGAAGGTTGGACATCCAACGTTTTAAGCTAAATTTCTCAAATCCCATTTTAACCTTTTAAAGTGTAACCAAGTTATAAAACTTACTCTTTAAGAAAAACTATGATGCCATTTCCAATAGCTTGCTCAAGGTGAATTTGGAAATCAAGATTCAAAAGACGTTGCATTCAATGTATAACACATCCTAAAATAAAGAAAACATTATTTTTAAGACACAAAAGTACCAAAAGCTAGAATTTCAGTCATTGATATTTCAGATGTGCCTCTCCTCAATAAATTGGAATAAATTTTGATATCAATGATAAAAGTTATCATTCTCTATGGTGAAAAAAACAGATACAATAATGCTGAAAATAGTTACGCTAACTAGTCTTTTTAGTGCTGAATAAAATAGTTACATTAATTAGTCTTTTTGGTCTGCATATGACTAACAATATTGATTCTTTAAAAAGTCAAAACTTTTAGTACAATTAACATTTTATTTAAAATCAGAATATTTTAAATGGTGCATTTAGGTACATAACAAGGTGTGTCACAATGAACACATGTGTCAGAATGAACAACAAAAAATATTATCTGAACCAAAGAATTAACTGCAAAGACTGGATCACCCTGCAAGAATAACTTTTAAAGTATCCTTTAAAACAATTTTCAAAAATAGAATGATCTTGACATCCTTTTAGAAAGTAGAATCTAAATGCTAATTAATAGAAAGAAAATATTTAATTTTGCAAGAAAAACCCAAGACTTCAATGTTATATGTAACATTGTGAAAAAGAAGTGCTCAAGACAACAATGGCAACAATGAATTATCAGTGTGAAATATCCTGTATTTTGATACTATTCAAAATTCAGCAAGGAGAAACAGTTTACAACTTTGAAACATAGCAAAATATTATTTGTGCCATCTACATCTTCCCTATAATGAGTTTACTTATAATAATGCCATTTTGGATGTTTTTATTATTATTTTAAACAACAGCCTATGTATTAGGTTAAGCCTATAACACTAGCTTGAAATGGCAGAGTTACAGTATAATACAAGTAATCTATAAAACTTACATCTTATAAATTATCAAGACTGAACATCTGGAACCTCAGTTATTTAATAAAATGGCCCAATGCCATCAGAAATCATCATCACTCTATTTTGCTATAAAAGCATTAAATCAATCATAAGCATCACTTCATTGGTCTATTTATTCAATGATGTCTTTCAAGATGCACTACTATACATCATTCTACCCTGTAATGATGTAGTCATTAACATCATCCTGCTTGCTTTTGAAATGACGCTAATAGCCATTACTATTTCTGAGCAACAAATAATTATGGAGTTTGTGTAAAAAACTAATCCAAACAAAATAAGACAATATTAATGTCTTTTCAATATTTTTGACTTGTTTTTTTTAAACAAACAATTAAGAGCAATGCTGAAAAGCTCCAATATAAATTGAAGATCCTTTGATTCAGAAAACACATGCTATTTATTTATTACATTTATACTACTCTGCAAACCCAGTGGTTTTACAGGAACATATCAATCACTGAAACAAAAGTCTGGTATTCAGTCTCAAGCCATCTACCATTGTAAGTTTACATGGTGAAGACAAAAGAGCAATTAACGAAGGCTTGGATAATGTATTTCAAATTTAATTTTCTAGATAAATTAAACTTCTAGTGAAAATTCATCATCAAATAGCTTTTATTTGCTTCTTTCATCCCTAGCAATTCTCAGTGATCAGGAATCCAGGAACATTCATCCAACAGCTTCATACCAGCACCATTGATTTTTTAAATTTTCCTTCTCGTCAGAAGAACAGCATTATTCCTTTTGACAGAGGGTCAACAATAATCTCCACCATAATGCAAAACTCACCAGGTGGCAAAGTTTTAAGGGATTTTTTGGGAGGTCTTTTCAATTTTCCTGTGGTTTTGTCACCTGCACATTCCCCCTCTCCATCTCTTTGCTCCTTTCTCTCTCTGCTCTGATTACTGGACAAAAGCAGATGCCTATTTGTCCTTGCTCATTTTTCTCTCCACACCTCTTTCTTTGTTCCTTAGGTGAGTGAGAATAAGAGGACGACATTATTCTGCAATAAAGTACAACCCCACACCAAGGGATACACTTCTAATTAGACATCAGTAAGACTGCCTCTACATCTTGTTCCTTTCACTAGCCTGAAAGATGGAGGAGAGAAATGATGGGTGTATGTATTTAATAGAAAAGTTTACTTTTACTTGCCAGTGAATAGCGCTTCTATTTCTGAATGGCCAATTGCAAGAACAGTGGTCAAGTTAGTTCCAACTTGGTCCTTTAAGAATTGGGAAAAGGGGCATTTTAAATTTTAAAAAATTTAAGGTGCATCCCTGCACCTTAAAAGTGCCATATTGTACATAGTCAACCACTTCACCTGCTGGGGAGGTTCCTTTTGAACTACTGTGAAACAACTGTATGAATGTGTCTTGCAATTGAAGTGTTTAGTTCCCACTCAAGATACTTTAAAAGTAGAGGTGGGGGTCAAAGATGCAGCAGGTAAAGCGCACCTTTCAGGATAATGGGGTGAGCACAAGGACGCCAAGCAAAACCCTACCCCAAGTTGCTACAAAGATGTCCGGATGATACCCATGTGAAGAAAGGAGGGCATTTCAAAGCATTTCCATGCCACACGCCAAGAGGCAGGTGAGCCTAGGCATGAGTTGGATGCCCACATCTATCTCTCTCTTTCTCTCTCTGGAGGACAACCTAGTCCTGGGGTTTCGCCCTCCAACTGAGGGGTGGCCGCCCTCGCGCACACTAAAGTTCATCGGCCGTTGTTGATGCCGGGTCTTCCGCGCGGCCATGGCTGTCACAGAGCCCCGCCGCCTTCCTAAAACTCCCACCACGCGCCGCCAAAGCCCTTCCCGAGCCGTCCCCGCTTCCCGGGGTGAGAAACGGGGGCGCGCCACCAACTTTCCCAACGGCGGCCGCGGGAGGGGATGGCGGAGCGTTGGGGACTATTTGATGCCTCAGCCCACAGCGAGAGGGCGGGTACCGGGGTCGCCCGTCTTTGCGAAGAGCCCCTTCTCTCGCTCCAACCGGCGGCGGCGGCGGCGGGTGGTTGGGTGGACCCCCTCCCCGTGGGGGCGCCCAGGGACACCCGCCACCCCCGCGCCCGCCAACCGCTCCGCTCGCTGGGCGCCTCGATTACCTCGCCCGTCTCCATACTCCGACGAGTCACTATTGGCGGCCATTACACTTTCCATCCGGGCACTGCGGGAATTGCCGAGCTCAGCAATGGAGGGAAGGGGTGGGGTGAGAGCGGCGGAGGGATCTGCGCCGCGCATGGCACGGAAGGAACCGAGGCCCCGACGAGTGTGCGGGGCCGCGGCCTGCCGCCCTTTCGCCTTTCTCTTTTTTTTTTCCTCCGTGGCGCGGCGGCGGCGGCGGCGGGGCCTTCTGCTGTTTTCCCGCGTCGGGAAAGCCGCTTGGAGGGGTGGGGAATGGTGTCGCGCGGCCACTGCGCGGAGAGTTTCTACGAAAGTCAAGAAGGCAGTTGGCGCTCATTGCCTTCCCCACCGAGTCCCTCCTCCCTCTCCCCTCCCCCCAGCTGGTGTTGGTTTGCGTGAGGGAGAGCGGGCGCGCCAAGCTCCGGGGATGGCCGGAGCACAATGCACGGTGTAACTAAAGCACAAAAGTACCTTTCGCCCTGACAAGCCTTTCCCTCTCGGGGAAACGGCCTGAGGCTCTCTATGTCCCCTAGGAGGCCGACACACAAAAGACAAGACCCTCCAAGAGGAAGCAAACAAGGCGCCCTTCGCCTTGTCTTTCCCCTCCATCAAGGAACAACGCCATCTTTCCTTTGGCTCAGCAACCCGTGGCCATTGTCTCAAAGCTGCTCTTTCCTGAGCGCCGGCCGTATAGACTGGTCCTTCCTTCTTCCTGCGAAGAGCAGCGTCGTCTTTTCGTGCGAAGAAAGTAGGCCCTGTTGGGCTCTTCCAAAGCCCCCTCTCCTCTGATCGGGAGACAGGTCAAATCTGCAAGTTTTTTCCTTGCTGGGAAATTTCATAGTCCGCAGCCTTTTTTTTTTTTTTTACCTGCAAAGCAAAGGAGGGAAGAAAATGGCCGGGGCCTCCGTTTATGACTCGGTGTCTAGTCTTGGGGAGAGGAAGGAGGGCTTGAAACAATGGCAGAATGCATCGCAGGTAGAGCGCTTTTGTTTCAATGCTGATTACAAAGCGCGGGGGGGGGGATTCAAATAGGAAGGAGAGAAGTTGTCGGGGATCAACATTAGGAAGTGCAAAAGGATGTTGAAAGTTCAGAGTTTTGTAGTCCACCTTAACATCAGTGTAGCCTTCAATATCTTCATTGGAAGACAAATCCATAAAGCTGGGGAGAATTAGAAGGAAGGAAACTATGAGAGGAAGTCTTAGGGGTACATGTGGTAGCTTAAAAAACAAAGCAAAGTCAGGAGTTTCAGACAAAATGGTGAAATCAACTTCCTATTCTAGCTCATTGTTTCCCAACCTTGGCAATTTTAAGATGTCTGAGCTTCAATTCTCCAGCCATCTTAAAAGTTGGAAAATGCTGTTCTAGTTCACTGCAAGAACAGATTTTCCAATTAATTAGGGCTGACATCAACATTCAGCTATTCCACTTTCTTTTTCATCCTGGTTCTGTGTTCTAATTTTTTAAACCATGTCTTACCTTAATAGTCAAGGAAGAAGACTATTAGAACTCATTTGAAAGTTCAATAATCTACAATCATGTTTACCAAATTCCTTTCAGGAACCGCATTTTTAAAAATTTTATAATATGCATTATAAAATCTGTAATCTCTTCATGGTATATATAAATAATGCTTATGGTATATGATTTTTACAGGAATTCTGTTAGATTTAATGACACCTACAAATTTAAATATATGGCTTGGAATTGGCCATGAAGTAACATTTAATGCAAATGCTAATCGTCTGCTTTAGATTCTGTAGGAACTTAGCACCCACCCCTTTCCTGGAAGAGTGAAATATTTTAGGAAATATGAAAAAGGCAGAATATTATATTTCCCTGGATGAGAAATATGAGAAGCATGTTTTACAGACAAAGCAGCTCCCACCTTCCTGCCCCCCACCCTTTGTCAATGGGCCATTAAGGCCTGGGCCAGTCTATTCTACATAACAAAGATCTGCCTCCTTCAGGCAGAGCCATAGTAGGAATTGCCAAAGATAGGATTAGCCCTCTACACAATAGCAGCAGAAACTCACCACATGTGACCTGGGAAGCACATGTGACCATCAGCCAGCAAGGCCCCCACCCCCTGGGAGTCTGACAACCAATCAGGATACTCTTTCGGGGCCCCAAGAAATGCAGAGCCAGAGAGCATAAAAACCCGAGGATTTACTGTATCTGCCCTTTTCTGTTCAGGAACTCAAGCTATGTGATCCTGTCCACCATTAAACCATCTTTCCAAGCAGTCTCCATGTTTCCAGTGTCTGTTTCCCCACTTGGAGCAGAACCCAGAAGGATGTTTCTTCCAACAATTCGGATCATAAAGATCTTTTACGAATATAAAGTAGAATATTAGTATTTGCCTTAAATATTGCTATACATGTTTAATAAATTTAGAAAGTAAATTATTTTAAGGTTTTCTAACATTTAAAATATAGCTAAATATGCTAAAGCATAGTATGTCAATATATTAAATATAACCTTTCAGGAAGATTGTTTTGAATTGGCATACCATATATATTTTATTTGATGAGTTGATTATTTTTTAAAAAATTATATATATATTTGAACTTTCTCCTTAATTTCCATCATTCCAAGTATTTAAGAAAATACAGTACAAAGAAAATATATTTTAAGTACATTTGGAACTAGCAAAAGAAACAGTAAATGCAATAAAGTCTTTGAAACATTTTCACCTTGCATTGTTTTGCTAGTATTGATTGGCAAGAAGTGATCTACCAATATGCTTTTTTTTTTTATCTAGATTGGCATTGGATACAAATTTTGCATTAGTTTTTATTTCACTATCTGAACAGATTAAAGAAATTCTTGATCCTTTATGTGTGTCATCAAGATATATAAAATCACCATGTATGAAGCAACTCTGAATTTAACCCAATAAAATGTCTTTCATGACCAGCCCTATCATTAGGAAAGCTGGGTAGACAAATCAGGGGTAACACATCTCTGAGAATGAGGAGTTAGAAATTCATACAGCTGTAAAGTCTGGCCATTAGGTCCAATCCCCTGCTCAAAGCAGGAACCCAAATTAAATATCCCTGACTCTGTGCCTTCTACATGAAGGTCCTTGCAAAGGGGAGACCATTACTTTCTCTCTGTAATTGGTTGTCCAGTTAAAATTTCCTGTAACTTAAATCCACTGTTTCATGGCCAAACTCAGGAGCCCTAGAGAACAGAGTTTAATTTTCTGGGTGACACCCTTTGAAATACTTTAAATTATATCTACCTACCCTGTATTCTTTTTCCAGGCTAAGCATACCTCGTTCCTCCAACTCTATTCATAGGAATTATTCTCTACTCTCCTATTATCCTTTTTACTTTTCTCCGAACCTGTTTCAATTTATCTGGTGGTGTCCAGAATTGGATATAATCCTTGAGTTAGGATCTGACCAGCCCAGTGTATTCCATTGATCAAACATCTATTGATACAACTTGAAATTTTATTTTCCTTTGCAGACACATCAGCTCAGTTTTGTATCTTCTGCAGGCTTAACAAGAATTCCCCTCACACATTTGTCCAAATCATTTTAATATAAGTATTGAAGAACAAAGGCCTCGGGACAGAACCTTGAAACACTCTATTCAATAATTCATCCTGGTAAATGAGGAATAATTATTGAGTGCTCTTTCAATACAATTTTTGACCCAGCTATGTAGCCACTTAATTATCACGTCAACCATCTCGTGGCTTATTAATCAAAATGTCAAGGAGAATATCAGATATTTTGCTGAAGTCAAGTTATATTTCCAACGTTCCCTTGATCTATGAAGGGACATTAACAATAACCTTTCCTGATTTCTGGTAATAATGTTTTCAATGTGCTTCCATACTGATTTTTTTATGCTCTGCTCCAGAATTTTACCAGGTTCAGTGTGAGATTGATCCATTTGTAGAGTAGTTCCTTAGATCCCTCTTTCTTTATTTTTTTAATAGAGACATTTGTTATCCCCAATGACAAGATACTACACAAGTGCTTTAGAATTTCTTACAAATAAAACACAAGAGTATAGCCAAGCAATCAATTCCTTCAGAATCCTGCAATGCTATTCATTTCATCCAAAAAATGTAAGTATATTTGAAGTAAACATTCCCTGACCAAGTTTCTATCAAATTTATGTCAATTCTGTCTTTGCATTCATTCTCACCATTTTCTGAGGGAAAACATATTCTTTTTAGAAAAAACAACAGTGGGCTACCTCGCTTTTTTCTTTTTTACTGTTGCCATTTTGTTTTCTTGATTAAAGGAAATAGAGACCAATTCCTTTCAAATTTTAATTAATACATACTTAAGTTCCCCCTATCAAAAACTGATTTTTTAAAAAAATATTTTTGTTTTATAGGAGTTCACTGTTACGTCAGATTCTGGGATGTTATGTTTTATAGACTTTTATTTGAGAAGGTTCTTAATTTACCTCTTAATACTCAATACATTATGTTATTAATATGCTACTGTTAACATTTCCTGATATTTCATTCTCTTTTTAGTATGTTAAAGACTGCACTTAAAACACTTTTGATACTCTTCCTTTGCTTCTCATTTGTTTATATTTTATAATATTAGATTTATATAAAACGTTGGTTGTGATAATAATAAACTTGAATTTGAACCTAAACTTTATTGTTTTCAGATATTTCCTCTGCAAATCTTCATCTATCTTCCATTTTATTTCCTTATGGGAATGTAATTTGGTATTCCATTTTTAGAAATTCCCATCTGAAGCTCCTTTTCAATTTTCTTGCCATTCTCCTACATATTATTCCTTAGGGATTTAATAAAATCCATTTTTATATCTCAGATACTCATTTAATTCTCAACTTTACCTTCAGTTAAGAGGTCTGGAGTTGGGTGGTCATTTTCACTCAATATATTCTTTCTCAACTAATTTTTCTTTATAGTAAAGGTTTCCCCGCACATGCATGCTAGTCGTTTCCGACTCTAGGGATGGTGCTCATCTCTGTTTATAAACCGAGGAGCCAGCGCTGTCTAAAGACGTCTCCGTGGTCATATGTCCAGCATGACTAAACGTTGAAAGCGCACAGAGCACTGTTACCTTCCCACCAAAGTTGTCCCTATTTTTCTACTTGCATTTTTATGTGCTTTCGAACTGCTAGGTTGGCAGAAGCTGGGACAAGTAATGAGCTCACTCCATTATGCGGCGCTAGAGATTCGAACCGCTGAACTGCCGACTTTCTGATCGAAAAGCTCAGCGTCTTAGCCACTGAGCCACCGCATCCCCCCTTTTTTTTTTCTTTATAGATTAGTATCACATCAAGCATAGCTAATACTATTGGACTTCCCACCATTTTATGACAGAGAAAGTTCTGAACAGGACATTTTAGAAATTTCCTAGAAGAACAGTGCTTACAAGATGCCAAGGCCATTAAATCACTGCAACTTAGTAACTTCTTTGAAGGATTGTTTTGAAAACTATAATTCTCAAGTTCTCCCTAGCATTAGAGATACCAATGGAAGTATTACCTCTGTCCATGCCTCTGCGTATTTTATCCTGGATGAGTGAATATTTTTCACTTTTTTCTGTAAACAAATTGTATCACTCTGTTGCAGTATTCTAGTCATTGGAATCAATCCACTTAGTCTCTATTACATCTTTTAAACCATACTTGACTTCCTTTCCTGTGTCCCATAGATTCATCCTTTAGAACCTAGAACACATGTGCTACATCACCTACTTTTTCTTCTTCACTCGGGAGTGAGGGATTTTGTCCCATCTCTAATATTGAATTACTAGCTTTCAAACATAAAAGGAAATATATTAGTTTGTATTGCACTAGAAAGGGCATCTTCCTTGCAATTCAGATTTTGAGTGCTTACCAAAATTTCAGTAATTCAGCCCCAGTTTGTTTTTCTTTCATGGTTTATGTTAGTTTAAAATCATAAGTTTTATTGCTATTTCATGACTAGATTTCAAACTCTAGTCCAAAGTCTTGTGCACAAATAATAAAACTGTTTAATCCTTTCTTTTGTAGAAGCAAAAGACTTTGATATATATCATAAACCAATTTTGCAATTTGCCCATTTGCAAGCCTTTTGTCAGACCCCCATAAGAGAGGAAACTGCTGCAAAAACACAGAACCAAAGTCTATATGTCAACCAGAGTTGAATGTATCTTTATGCTTATTTATGCCTTCCTTCCTCTTCGTTTTTTTTAAACTGCATGCTTATTAAAAAATATGCTAATGTTGCATACACAAAACTTTTTTATTCCATATTAATTCTGAATAACTACCATCTAATCTTTTTGACTTTGTAAGAATTAGTGGAATAGTTGATTAAACCTTCCACATCATCCATCAACAGTTTTCAACACCTTGCTTATTCATCCTTGTAGGAGGAATAAAAACTTAAGAAGAGCGGTGCTGAATCAGACCAAAGACTTGTTTAGTATTCCAAAGCAGACTTACTCAGATACTAGAAATGAAATAGAGAAAGTGTAATTAGTAATTATTCATAACCCTATTCTCCATGCATCTGTCTAATCCCCTTTTATTTCCAAGCTGGTAGTCCACTCCATTTTGTGGTAGCAGATTTCACAGTTTACTATATGAAAGAAATAATGTGAAAGAAGAGTATTTTTCCCTGCTTTTCCCAATGGAGCTCTACAGCATTTTATTTATTTCCAAGATGTTTCAACCTATGCTTCAAGCACAAATGCAACACACATCTGCAGTTTTTTAAAGCAACTGTTTCTTCCCCTGGGATATATAGTAATTATTATCTTTAAAAACTGCAGTGGTTCTAAAGATAAAGGTAAAGGTTTCCCCAGTCCAGTTGTTTCCAACTCTAGAGGGTGGAGCTCATTTCCATTTCTTAGCTAGCATTGTCTAAAGACATTTCCATGGTCATGTGGCCAGCATGACTATACACCAAGGCAAACAATGCTGTTACCTTCCCACTGAAGTGGTACCTATTTATCTACTCGCATTTGCATGTTTTCGAACTGCTAGGTGGACAAGAGCTAGGGCAAATAACATGAGTTCACTTCATTGTACAGCACTCAGGTCTTAAACCTGAACTGTCAGCTTTCCAGCTGACAAGCTCAGTGTCTTTAATCACTAAGCTAACACACATCCACACCCTGGTGGTTCTACAGAGTTGCACACCAATGCTACATTTGTACCACCATAACTTTTGAAACCTCTTTGAAAATGGTTTATAATCTATGTAACACTAAAATATTCATTGTACCACATACCTCCAAATGTTATAGTTTGGTAATTATGAAATCAATTGTTTTCTCTGCTTCCACATTCAATCATTTTACTGAACATTTATATAGAATGGGATTATTGACTTGTCCTGCATGATTTATGATCACTAGTCTTGTTTTTCTATAAATCATATAAAACAAAAAACAGAATAAAGCAGGATACAGAAATTTAAAATATTTAATTTGCTTGTACCTTCATTGAATTGATACTTTCTAAAATGTATCAACATATCTATTTCATTTCTAGTTTTATACATAATAACAAAAATAAAATTATGGACGTAACGATTAATATGACAGCATCATGCTGTAACCTGGTTATAGGCCAAGCTAGTATAAGATAGAAAGATGTCCACAAATGATCATGCATTGAATCAGAATACATTTAGAAGTTAAGTGTATTAAAGCAGGTAATATATTTCTTTAATTAAGTTGATCAAATTAAGAAAATTTGTGGAATAACTAATCTGATTTTACAAATCTGATAAAGTAGAATACAGTCCAAAAAAACCCGAATGCCATACTAATTTGTTAGATATAACCACAGCACAAAGTATTCATGATTTTATTGCAGAAACTGTTACATAATTTCAACATTTTATTTTTTCCCTGAGGTTGTATTTATCATTTCAACTCCAATGATGTTCAGACAGAGTACTGTAACCTTCATCTTTGTCACTATGTTCTTACTATTACATTTTCCTGCAAATTTGGATTTGCAGATCAGGGAGAAAAGTATTTGTATGCAGTTGGTAATTCTTCAATAACCTTGTTCATGACAGTTTTCCTACTCCTTCAACTTGCTGGGCTCAGGATTCTGATGTAAAAAAGGTAGTTCTTTTTTTTTTTTTAATAAATTTTTAATGATTCTTTTCAACATTAAAAAACAAAACACAAATTTTCACTTCTTACAGCATGGCGGGTGGAAGGTAGTTCTTATCAGCGTATGGATCAATGTTTCTCAGACTTGGCAACTTTAAGATGTGTGGACTTCAACTCTCAGAATTCCCCATGACTTCTATGGATGTTTGCTCTGCATTAAGACTCATTAACTGCACAGGGACCTCCATCGATGTAAGCATTTCTAGGTCAGGGGTTCCCAACCTTTTATATACCCCACACCCCTAGAATGCTTCTGATATATTCTCACACCCCTTACAAAAGTAAATAATTATATGCATATAATTATGCATATACACTATACTTTGGAAACTTCTAAACCCAAGTTTTTGCACTCCCTGGAATATCGTCTCGCACCCCCGGTTGAGAACCCCTGTTCCATAGATTCTAGGGTACATCTTTACTTTGGAGTAATCTCAGTTAAACTCAGGCTTACTATACTTCCGAGCAGCCAACTGTTTTCATTACCTCTTATGCATAACCTGGCAAGCAACATACAATATTTGTAGTCATTTAGTTTGCTTTGAGGAATACACAAGATTCATATATAACAAGAAGACATATTGTTACTTGACAGTTCTGACAACTAAATGTTTATGATTTGTGTGAATCCAATATTTATGGTTTGCAAACCCCAGTTTATGCTTAGCAAGTTGTGTCAATTCAAGCTATAGCAGTTGGTTTTTTAAAAAAAAAATGGTTAATCAAAACTTAGCTGTGCTCAATGTGTGAAAAGAAGCAACTATGGCATATAGGCCTAATATTACTAGCAGCAGGGATGAAATAATGACACTAAAAGACAAAGAATGTCCACCAGGTTTCCATGTACTACATCAGCCGCGACTACACGGGAGGGGTGGCGGTTATTATTAGGGAAGGTCTTAGACCTAGGGAGGTCACTGTCCCTCAGATAGGCGGGTATGAATCACTTCTGTTGAAGTGGGACCCTGGAGTGCAGTGGGCTTTGTTGATTACGTACTTGTCTCCCAGCTGCGTGTCTTCAGTCCTGCCCGCACTGCTCGAAGTCTTAGCCAAACTGATGGTTGAGCTCCCCAACCTGATGGTTGTGGGAGATTTTAATCTCCCGTCAGCCGGTGAGACATCTGAGTTGGTTCGGGAGTTCATGGCCTCCATGACAGCCATGGACCTGACTCAAGTTGTACAGGGCCCAACTCACAGTGGTGGGCACACACTCGACCTGATTTTTATCTCTGGGCAGTGGATCTGGGCTCAGGGTAGGGGTGAACTTTCCATTCAGCCCCTGTAATGGACCGACCATTCCCTCCTTAAGCTAGACTTTCCATCCTTCAACCCCCACCGCTGGGAGGCAGAACCGACTCGTTGGTTCCGCCCCAGGCGCCTGATGGACCCTGACAGGTTCCTGACGGAGCTTGGGACATTTCCCACTGACCTATCCCGCGATTCGCCAGAGGCCCTGGTGGATGCCTGGGAACAGGCTGCCACCAGGGCTCTGAATCGAATCGCCCCATTGCAGCCTCTTCTCCGACGGGGATCCTGAGTAGCTCCATGGTTTTCCGTGGAGCTGCGGGAGATGAAGCGTCGGAAGAGATGCCTAGAGGGCTCTTGGAGATCTTCCCATTCCGAATCTGACCGAACACAGTTAAGAACCCATATTAGGTCTTACCTTGTGGCGATGGAAGTGGTGAAACATGACTATTTCACTGCTCTCGTTGCATCTGCAGAAAATCGCCCAGCGGCCTTGTTCTGTGTGACCCACTCCCTTCTCAATCAGGGAGCGAGGGAGGACCCCGTACAAGGAAGTGCTGAGGACTTTGCACAATTTCTACAAGACAAAGTCACTCAGATCCGGACGGGCTTAGACTCTGACTGGGCAGGATCTGACAAGGAGGTGGGAGCAAGTCTTGATGGTAACATCTGGGTTGACTTTGACCCTGTTTCCATAGATGAAGTGGACAGGATTGTGGGTAGATTGGGGGCCTCCACATGTTTGTTGGACCTATGTTCTTCCTGGCTTGTTGCGGCAACCAGAGAGGTGACTGGAGAATGGAACCAGGCGATTATCAATGCTTCATTGAGGGATGGGGTCTTCCCCGCTGTACTTAAGGAGGCGGTGGTCCGTCCTCTTCTCAAGAAGCCTGCTCTGGATCCAGACTCCCTGAACAACTTTCGTCCCGTCTCCAACCTCCGCTTTACAGCGAAGGTTGTTGAGTTTGTGGTGGCATATCAACTTCCACAATTCCTGGAGGAAACGGATTAGCTAGACCCGTACCAATCGGGTTTCAGGTGCAGACACAGCACAGAAACGGCATTGGTCGCCCTGGTGAATGATCTCTGGCGGGCCCGGGATGGGGGTTATTCCTCCATTCTGGTGCTACTTCATCTCTCAGTAGGATACCATCGACCATGGTATCCTACTGTGAAGGCTCCGGGGGTTGGGGGTGGGGGGCACTGTTTTACAGTGGTTCTCCTACCTCTCGGGCTGTACGCAGTTTGTTTGGGCAGGGGGTCAGAGATCCTCCCCAAGACCCATCACTTGTGGTGTGCCGCAGAGGTCAATTCTCTCCCCCCTGCTCTTTAACATCTACATGAAGCCTCTGGGTGAGATTATTCGCAGTTTCATCAGTATGCTGATGATACCCAACTGTACATCTCCACCCCGGATCAACCCAGGGATGACCTTTCCATGATGTCTAAGTGCCTGGAGGAGGTACGGGTCTGGATGGGTAGGAACAGGCTCAGACTCAACCCCTCCAAGACTGGCTGTGGATACCGGCATCTCATGATCTAGTATCCCCATCACTTCGGATGGGGAGGGAGTTGCTTACTCCCTCTGAAAGGGTTTGTAATCTTGGCATCCTCCTTGACTCACGGCTGTCCTTGGTGGATCATCTGGCGGCCGTGACAAGAGGGGCTTTTGCACAGGTTCGTCTGGTGCACCAGTTGCGCCCTTTCCTAGACAAGGATGCCCTCCGTACAGTCACTCATGTTCTCATTATTTCTCGGTTGGATTACTGCAATGCCCTCTACATGGGGCGGCCCTTGGGGTGCACCCGGAGGCTCCAGCTGGTCCAGAATGCGGCCACGCGGGTTGTTATGGGAGCTTCCCGTTACTCCCGTGTAACACCTCTCCTGCGCGAGCTGCACTGGCTGCCGGTAGCCCTTCGGATCCGCTTCAAGGTGCTGGTACTTACCTATAAAGTCCTTACCTATAAAGTCCTTCATGGACCACCTCCTACCAGCCTCCCACCACCCAGTGCACTCACATAGGACTGCGCTCCTCCGGGTGCTGTCGGCCAGACAATGTCGGCTGGCGGCCCCCAGGATGAGAGCGTTCTCTGTGGCCGTACCGACCCTCTGGAATGGGTTACCCACTGGGCTCTGGACAGCCCCCGACCTCCGCACTTTCCGCGCCGACCTGAAGACATGGCTTTTTCAGCAAATTCCCTGATCTGCCGTGAGGGTTTTAATTGTTTGGGGATTTTAATTTGGCTTGTTTTTTAGCATTATTTTATTGTGCTGTTTTTATTCTGTGAGCCGCCCCGAGTCCTATGGGAGAAGGGCGGCATATAAATTTGCTAAAATAAATAAATGAATGAATGAATGAATGAATGAATGAATGGATGGATGAATGAATGTATCACACATCTTCTGAGTTTTCATATATGGGCCGATATCTTAGCGCTTAACTGCATGATAAGTTTAATCAAAGAAATAATTTTTTAAAAGTCCACTGAAATGTGATTTTTTTTAAAAAAGTAAGTTCCATTAATAAAGTCTCAATACAACAGACTCTACCAAGTAATCATTTTCTAGAAGACACCAACAATCAGAAATAAACTTAAGAGGTACTGCTGTTACAAATAACAGAAGATGCTTATGTTATAATCAGTACATCACATAGTCTTCTATATCTGCTACTACATTATACTGGCAAAGAACATTCCAGATGAGAAATTTAGGGAAATGATTAAGAAGAAAGTTTGGATCTCACACAAGTACAACTCTACTATTCATTAAAGCAGTGACATCTTAATCCAGGCTAGAAAAAGGCTGAGCTTGAAAAAAATCTACTATGAGTCAGTTCATTAAACCACATGGAAACTGGAAAAATGTTCTAAGCCTAAATTATAACAAATAAGGTTCATGCATGTTTTGAAGCATTCCTTCCAAATTATTTTCAAAATTGCATAGCCTTACTCTGCATCACAACCATTTCAATCTATAGTCCCTCAAAATCTTTGAAGCCGATTGTCAATCATCTTCACCTGTATGATATTTGACTACTTCAACAGCATCAGGAATTACAGTCCTAATTACAAAATAGCTACAAAGGGAACTACACAGCTGCAAATAGGCCATTCCTTTCGTTTCTGTTTTAAAAGTCAGCGTGAACTCTGAAACTGAATGGCTAAAATGTCAGCATTATTGCAACAGAGACAACTGAAACAGGGCTGAAATTCACAAAGAGTTCTGTTTATTTCCCCCATTCACTGGAAAGGGCCAACTGCGTCAGGATAGAAAGGTTGGACGAGACAAGAGTTGAGAAAGGTGTCTCCAAGCTCAGTATTTCCAAGGAGAATGCTAATTTTGATATGCTAGTTTTGATGTGGCTTCAAATCCCTGGGAATAATACTATTCCATTATTGAATAGTATAATGGGCTCAGAACCAGACTGGTTTGAACTAATACAGAATTCTTATCTGGAAATGTCCAGTGTAGGATTTTTAAAAAACCACCAGATTTGGTTAAAGTGTAAAAGTAGGATCAGAGAAACCCAGTTTGAATTCTTTCAGCCTCTGAAACTCATATGTGACTTTGGGCCAGCCATTCTGTTTCATCAAATGTCTATGAATAAACTGAGATTCCCATGTAAACTGCCTTGGGCTGGGGAAAAGGATGTAAGTCAACATAATATACAATGCAAAAATACAATATGTAACGACAGATAAGGTTAAAGTGAATTGAAACCTGTTCAAAATCTGCCACAATATTTAAAATAGTAAAATTGTGCAATACAAATTGAAAATTGTTTTCATTCCATAGTCTGCCTTCCCAAAAGAACAGGAATGACAGGTCTGTCAGCTAAACATCTGTACTACGTAATTTGATAGAGCATAAAATGTATATATGTAATTGTATCTGTACAGTGTACTGTAAAGTGATCTACTGCATTTATGAACTTATTTTGTCTATTGGCTATTTATATCCTGCCTTTTGTACAGAAGCTCAGGGCAATTACATATTGCTCCCTCCAGCTATTTTTTTCCCCAGAACAGCAACCCTGCCAGGTAGGTTAGACTGGGAAGAATTGACTAACCCAAAGTCATCCAGGGAGCTTCTATGGCTGACGTAGGTCTTTCCATTCTTAGTCCATTATCTTAAGCGCTACATTACATTGCCTTTTCTACTTTGATAGGAGTTTGAAGAGGTAAAGCTCAAATGAGTTAAATCCTTCCTTTTATGTAGACAATAAAGAAAATGCCTTTGATAGAAATATGGAATAGTTACCCAGGCAAACAGGACTGAAACATTTTTTAAGTCTTGGGGAGCAAGATAATATACACTGAGGTATAAGGAAGGGAGTAGAGCATAGTAAGGTTTACAAGATTCTGTTATTAGAGCATAATCTGTTTCACTAAAGTGCAGTTTTAATCTTCCTGTGGAAGTAATTCTTTGCTCTGGTCTATAGTCTTCCTTCCATAATCAATAGTAGCTGTAATACTCCAATTTAAATCAGCATGCCTCAGTAATACTATAGCAGTTTCTTAATGCCATCAAGAAGACAGCCATCTCTCTAAACTATGATTAAAATGGTTTATTGAATAAACCAAGGTCTGTGTAGACAAACCCAAACAAGCCACATTGTAGTGAACTCAGCATTTATATTTAAAATTCACAAGGAATTTACTACAATTTACGTGAAATATTTGATTAAAGGCTTGATTAAAGATGATGTAGATTATAATGTCCATGAAATATAAATAGCAGCATGTGTGAATTTCTGTACTGATCACGATACTCTGTACTTCAAGTGAAGGAAAGCAAACTATTAAATAAAAGGTATTGTCAACAGAGATAAATGAAGATGTATGTAGATTTTTTTAAAAAAAATACTGTGGGGAATTTAAACTGAAAATTCCTTATGTCAGTTTTCTAAACCTGATAAAACAGAGAATAAAACAGATTAATTTTTGTTAACACAGTAATATATGAGAAAAGGAAAAAAATATTTTACAACAACTGTTTATTAAGCATTATTTATCACAAGTCAGTTCAGAAATTTCAAATTCACTGAAAACATTTTATAGGGTTCTGTAGTGTTGCTACATTATTCTCACGTTACTAATTTTATTGTGCTTTATAAATGTTTTCTTTACTTAAAAATGGGGTATTCCTAACAAAACACCATGTCAAAATACCACTGCTAGTATCAGTAGCTTATATCAGTAAGTGAAGATCATTGTTGCTTCCTAGTCTCATGGTTCTATAGCACATCTAAGAAGCTTTTTTGATACAACTTGATAAGATGAACAGATCATCAGAGTCTTTTTTTTCTTTTAAATGGCTCTGACGAGCTCTGACGATCCCAGCTGAGTTGCCTGCTAACCGGTAGCAAAAATCCCTCCCTCCCGCTTCCCGCTTCCAGCCTCCAGCCTCCATCTTGCTTACCTTAGTTGCTGGTCGCAACGCCTTGCTGTAATCCCTGCAATCCATTGCATCAGCAAGCAACTGAATTTCCCTGCCTGCAATCAAGCTCATTGGTGAGCATGGCTGGCTGAAGAATTCTGGGAGTTGAAGTCCACAAGTCTTAAAGTTGCCAAGGTTGGAGACCCCTGTTCTATTGGATAAGTTTTCCCCCCCTTTGGGAGCTTTAAAAAAATAGTTAATTGGGGTTTTTTTTAGTTGTTCTTTTTTTTAGACCTAGCCATTTAAAGTTTAGGAAGTTTTAAATTTAGCTGCTTTTATGTAAAAATAAAATAAAATAATATTTGTGCAGCTTTCTGACATTTAGTGTGTTTCTGTAGTGTTTCACTCTAACTACACAAACACACAAAATCTCACAAAGCTGTATGTGGAATTTTGTGTGTGTAAAGTGTGAAAGTTGGGTTTTGGGGCTTTTTGTAGTTGTGTGAGGTTCCTGCTTGTTGCAAGGGCCATTTTGGGTTTAGCACAGCTGCTTTTACATTATGGGTAAGCCAGTTGTGTTGTGTTGTGTTGTGTTGTGTGTGTGTAAAGTGTGAAAGTTGTTTTTTTGGGTTTTTTGTGGCTGTGTGAGGTTCCTGCTTGTTGCAGGGGCCATTTTGGGTCTAGCACAGCTGCTTTTACATTGTGGGTGAGCCAGTTGTGTTGTGTTGTGTTTTGTAGGTTAAAAAAGGGCAAAGAAGTGACATTGACTTGGCCACACCCACCTGACCAACAAGCCACGCCCACCCAGTCAACTTACCACCAAGCCCTGCCCACAAATTAAGCCACGCCCACAGAACTGGTAGCAAAAAATTTAGATTTCACTCCTGGACTGTGGCAAAAGAAAAGAAAGGTAGTGCCGAGAGTAATAGGGGGTACAATCCCAAAACAACTGAAGATTACTTGAACACAAATTCTTCATCAGTTAATTGCAAAAGGTGGTTGACTCAGAACAGCTTACACTCTGCAACACTGTAACACTACTAAACATCTACATCTTTCTATCCCAGGTCCTTGGAAAGGACTTATAGGTAGACAAAATACCAAATACAGTCTGAACATCAGACTGACATCTGACTGACATCAAACCATAATAAATAACAATATACCATGGTTACCCCAACTGTAACATAGCAATATTCAATTAAATATTCCTACTGACTTTTTAAACAAATGATATTGTCATATACTCTGTTTCCCTGAAAATAAGATGTATCTCAAAAACAAGACCTAGTATGTTTTAACGTGTGCACATAATATAAGCCCTACCCCCAAAATAAGCCCTACTTAAGAGCCTATGCGGCCAGCCGGCCACCCATTCCATCTGGTTGCTCGCAGTGCTGTAACCACAAGGCGGGGGGTAGGGGTGGAGCCACCTCACACACCTTGTACCGGCTTACCTCAGGGCCTCCGCAGCCAGACCATCCATGCTTCAACACCTGCTGCACAGTGGCACCACCAACAGCCATGTGCAGCAGGGACCCACTTGGCCACAGGCCCCTTCTGCTTGCTCACAGCCTCAATGGAGCAGGAGACAGAGTGGTGTGCTGGTGTTGGTGCCGTGGCCACAAGGTGAGGCATGTGTCAGGGCACGGATGGCCTGGCTGCAGGGGCCCTGAGTAAGCCAGTGCATGGCGTGTGGAGCAGCTCCACCCTCCTGTGGTCATGCCAACAGTGTGTTGCTTGGCCTCCTCCGTTCTGGCCACGAGCAAACAGAAGAAGTGGGCCAATGACCACTCAGGGCCTAGCTGGATGGGGCTTCTGGAGCCGCTTCTGCAAGACAAGGCAGGTGATGGGGCCTGGTTGGCCTGGCTGCAGGGTCCCTGAGGTAAGCTGGTGCGGGGTGGGTGAGGCAGCTCCACCCCCTGCCTGGTGGCGTCGGCACTAGCGTGCCATGCGGCTTCCTGCGCCTCCCCCAAGCAAGCAGAAAAAGTGGGCCTCCTGTACATGGAAAAAAATAAGACAGCCCCAAAAATAAACCCATGCTTATTTTGGGGCCCAAAAGGAAATAAGACTCGGTCTTATTTTCGTGAAAACACGGGTAGATGTCAACTTCAGTATTTATTTAGCAAAGTTATATGCCACCCATTAGGCTTCAAGGTGACTTGTATTGAAGAATTTTGCTTATGTTCAGACAGATAATGCAATTCCTATCTTGTTCAGGTTAACTTAAGGACTTATGTTATCCTTGATGTTTTAGAACTGTTACTATACTAGTAATTGATTGTTTTGCTTGTACAATAAGTATAAATAATTCTTATATATATATATATGTATGTATGTATGTATGTATGTATGTATGTATGTATGTATATGCAAAAAATTAAAAGATAGATAGATAGAAAGATAGATAGATAGATAGATAGATAGATAGATAGATAGATAGATAGATAAAATTTATATACCGCCCTACTCCCGAAGGACTCAGGGCACAAGATAAAAGTACATCATACAAAAGTTAAAAACCATTTAAAAGTATATTAAATAATTTTGGCCCAAAAAACGAATTTAAAAACACCCAATCTGTCTAAAATTTAAAAGCAAATTAAAAGGGAGAGTCAAGCCAGACCACCCTGCTGGAATAAAAATGTTTTGAGGGCGCGGCGGAACCTGCGTAAATCTAGGATCCTCCGTATCTCCGGGGGAGCTCATTCCAGATGGCAGGTGCCCCCACAGAGAAAGTTCTCCCCCCGACTGTTGGCCAGTCGACACTGTTTGGCCAACGGCACCCTGAGGAGTCCCTCTCTATGGGAGCATACTGGTCAGTGAGAGGCTACTGAACATAGATATACAGATATTCAGGAGTTATGCCCAGTCATTGGAAAGATACATAGCTTAAAACTTCATGCTTTTACATTATTTTTCTATGTCTTAGTTAAATGTAATTTCAGTATAGAATTTTAGTGAGTATTTAGATGAGTGCATTAGCTTGCTATAGCCTTTGTGGAGGTTATATCACCTGTATTGTTCTTCAATTGTTGCAGTTCTACTATCTCTCTGTCATCTTGGATATTCTGTGAATTATCCTAACTTGTAGGGAGCACATCACATTGGGAAAGGTTGGGTTCCATACTATTAATTATTCTTTATTTTTAAGAACAGTTGGTGTTAGATAGTGTTGTCTGATAGATTGTGTTTGCTGATATTAGAGCTCTCAAAGAAAGCATTTTTACCAAAATATAGTGGGAGTTTAATTCAGAGACTTGTGATCTTGCACTACAGCTTCAATTACCTAATGACCATGATGTCTGAGGTTGCTAGGACTAGAATCCGACAACTAATAAAAGAATTGCAGGTTCCTCATTCTGTTTTTGATTAAACATAAAATGTTTCCCGATCATAAACATCCAGAACAAGGCATGATAATGTCATGTGCACCATGATGTCATTGTGATGAACAGTTAACATCACTTCCATCTTGCCCACCTATAGACACCCCTGACACAAATGATGCCACGCCCCCCCTGGCCCCCCCAAGTCAAACACAACCCTGATGTGGCCCTCAACGAAATAGAGTTTGACACCCCCGTTTTATAGCCATTCGGTTTCTAATCTGGATTAGGCTCTTGCTCTTCTTTTTTCCTATGCAGTTATTTATTTATTTTTTTGCACTGGATGACAATACAAAGAGCAAATTTAGAATCAATGATGGGGAGAAAAACACTATGTCTTGTACAAGAGTCTTCAGTGTTTTGCCATTCTTTTAAATTCAGTGCAATTCAAAATTACATACAGAAAAACATTTCTGTTTTAGTCTACCCACAGTACATTATTTGTGTTATTATCAAAGTGATTTCAGGAGGTGGAACTTACCATTTTTTCCCTAATAGTAAGTTAAGCCCATGAAGGTACCTGGTTTTAAAAACAGCAAACTCCAAACATGGTTAATCTAATTCTAAATGCTTTTTTGTAAGCCTCAATTAATAATATACAATTTATTGCAAAATAAAATATGCATTGTTTAAGATGCATGTATTATATTCTACCTATGACAATGAACACCAGGGCAAAATACCACATTAACAAATCAGTTAACATGTTGGACTATGACAGAAATAATGCTGGTTCAAGTCCACCCATTAACTGTATTAACCATGGATAATTTGGGGACAAATTTGGGAGCAAAGCACTCTCTCTCAGCCCAATTTACCAAACTGGGCTTGTTGTTATTGTGGGGAGTTAAAGCAGAGGAAAAATTAATATATATTTGAGAATTTCTCAAAAAAAAAAGAATAATATTAAGAATACTTTATTCTAGAAGCTGTTTTATATTAGTGCCAAACTAGAGACATGATGGACATCCATTATTTATCAATGCCTCTGAAAATCACTTTGGATTTAATACGTGATAGTAAATTTGGCACTTTAGTCCTGATCTAAGGCACCTCTGGTTATGAGGTTCCCACAATTGTTATTTATTTAATCAAACATTTCCTAACCGTGATTAATTGAATAACATATGTTTGAGTAACATATGAGTTACTTATAAAGTAATGAAGGCAGGGTAAAAACCTAATAAATAATAGTAATAATGTTTGGCTGGATTCACACTAAGCTCCTAACTTCATGTTAGGAACCAGACCACACAACTGGAAGAGAGTGAAGCTTCTTCTGTATTTATTTATTTATTTTATTTATTTTTCATATTTGTATACCGCCCTACTCCCGAAGGACTCAGGGCGGTGAACAGCCATAATAAATACAAATACATATAGAAGTTAAAAACTATTAAGAAACAGATTAAGTAATTTAGGCTCAAAGATTAAAAAACATCCAAATTTATCTAAAGAGGTTTAAAACCCAATTTAAAAGACAGTTTAAAAGCCAATTAAAAAGGGAGAGTTAGGCCAGACCAGCTTGTTGGAATAGAAATGTTTTCAGGGCTCGGCGGAATATGCGTAAGTCTTGGATGTTTCGTAACTCTGGGGGAAGCCCGTTCCAGATGGTAGGTGCCCCCACAGAAAAGGCTCTCCCCCTGGGGGCCGTCAGTCGACATTGTTTGGCCGACGGCACCCTGAGGAGTCCCTCTCTATGGGAGCGAACTGGTCGGTGAGAGGCTATTGGTGGCAGGAGGCGGTCTCGTAAGTACCCTGGTCCTGAGCCATGGAGCGCTCTAAAGATAGTAACCAAAACCTTGAAGCGCACCCGGAAGACCACTGGGAGCCAGTGCAGCTCGCACAGGAGGGGAGTTACATGAGAGCGCCACATTGCTCCCATTACCACCCGCGCGGCCGCATTCTGGACCAGTTGGAGCCTTCGGGTGCTTCTCAAGGGGAGCCCCATGTAGAGAGCATTACAATAATCCAGGCGTGAGGTGACAAGGGCGTGAGTGACCGTGCGTAACGAGTCCCGATCCAGAAAGGGATGCAACTGGCGAATCAGGCGAACCTGATAAAAAGTCCTCCTGGCTACGGCCGTCATATGCTCTTCAAAAGACAGCCGTGAGTCCAGGAGGATGCCTAAGTTGCGAACCAAATCTGTGGGGGCCAACGACTCGCCCCCAATAGTCAGAGATGGCGCCAACTGACTATATCGGGACGACGGAAGCCACAGCCACTCGGTCTTGGATGGGTTGAGTCTGAGTTTGTTCCTCCCCATCCAGATCCGTACGGCCTGCAGGCACCGGGACATCACCTCGAGGGCATCATTTAGAGCCGCTCCCCAGCGCTAGTGTCACCACCTCAGCTCCACCTCAGATCATCAAGCATTTGATTCTCATAGGAGCATGAACCCTACTGAAAACTGTGCATGCGAGGGATCTAAGTTGCATATTATTATTATTTATAATTTTCCACGAAACCAGTCCCTGGTGGCCAAAAAGTTTGAGGATAGATTCTCTAGGAAATAGTCTAGAGTCTGTGTGGCTAGCCAATTATGGTTTATTCAAAAACTATGGTTAAAGAAACTCTGGTAAACAGATTCAGTCTTTGTTTAAAAAGTGAGATTTGCGTTTCCATTTTGTAGTTATTTTAAAAACAGGAAGAAATTGATAAAAATTGTTGCATTTGTATAATCCTCCAATCCATCTGGAAAATTCATTCAGTCCTGAGTTTGGGGCAGAATATAACATCGTTTGCAGGTTGATTATGCCTTCCTCTAGCTAAGGCTGACTATGTTTGAGTGCAATGGTAAAACATAGCTTACATCAAAATAGGAGGAAAATATTAAGCTGCTCCTAAGGGAGAATCTTTCAGGGTTCACAACAGCCTTCCCTAACACTGGTTGGGGGTTAGGGGAATTGAAGCTAAATATAGCCGGGAGGACCCTGTTTTATGGCTTAGCATGCTGTGTAAACCCAATTTCCAATGGATTATTCAACAAATCAAATTATAAATTAGAGAAAGGTAAATTTAATCCAAATGCAAAGATGTTAAATGTCAGCATTTAGCATAAACAAGTGAGACTTAACTAGAAAGGAAAATGTATGCTGTTCCTTAATTTTCATGCTAACAAATTGTTTTATTTGATACCCAATACTATCCCTGGTACCTCCATATTAAGCTTAAATCCTCAATCACTTAAGTTGCCAAGCTTAAAATGACTTTTTAAAAAATTCAGCTCTAATATATCAAATTCAATCATTATAAATAGATTCATATGGAAAGGAGGCACAATGGCTCAGTGGTTAAAGACACTGAACTTATCAGTTGGAAAGCTGACAGTCTGGGTTCAAGACCTGTGCGATGGGGTGAACTCCCATTACTTGCCCCAGTTCCTGAAAGCATGCAAATGCAAATAGATAAATAGGTACCACTAGAGTGGAAAGCTAGCAGCATTCTGTGCTCCTAGGCATATAATCCTGCTGGTCTCATGACCACAGAGGTGTTTTAAGACACCCTCAGCTAAGAAACGAAGATGAGCAATACCCCCTAGAGTCGGACACGACTGGACAGGGGAAACCTTTTCATATGGAAGCGGAGTTGATAAATAATTGGAACATTTGAATTATTCTTCTTGAATTGTGAATTGAGAGTACAGGGGGTGGTATGGTTTTTTTAAATTCTGGAAGCAAAAGTTTTTGATGAATTCTTACTTTTAAATCCTACTTCTAAAAAGAACATGATCAGGGGTATCAAACTCACGGCCTGCAGGCTGGATGCATCACGTGCTGGCCATGCCCACCTCCATTTTAGCAAAAGGGAAAAAGTCATGATACGTCAGTTGACGACAACGTGACAATGCGAGTTTGACACCCCTGATTTAGGTGATACATTATCAAATAGAGCCAGTTTGGCTAACAGTCATGGTACCAGGCTAGAAACCAGGAGATGTGAGTTCTAGTCTTTCCTTAGGCACAGAAGATGGCTGGGTGACTTTTGGACTAGTTATTTTCTCAGCTCAAATCAACTCACAGGATTGCTGTAGGGAAAATAGGAAGGGAAAGAAGTATTAAGTATGTTTGCGGCCTTGAGTTATTTGTATAATAAAAACAGAATATAAATAAAAAATTTAAAAAGCAGTTACAACTCAGGAATGAAACACTGAAGAGTTACAACAAGAAAGCAGGCCTCCCTTCCATCCCTTGGATTCCAAGAACCTATGAAATCCTTTGATTTTTGTAAGATTTGGAGCAGCAATTCTAAAAATAGTTATGTGAGTAATAAAGATTGTGATGCGATAAATTTCATATACTGTTTTTGATGCTTTAATTCTGTATTTGCATCAGTGGTGGGTTGCCCCCAGTTTGGACCGGTTTGCAAGAACCAGTAGTAAAACCGGCAGGGGGCCCCACTGCCCAGATGTCATCATCGGCAATCTGTGCATGCGTGCGATCCCGTTGCGAACCGGTAGTAAAGGTAAGTAGAACCCACCCCTGATTTGTATACCTCTCTAAGGGAGATGGACCATTCCAAAATCTGATAAATAAATAAAAATAAGGCCTAGCTTCCTCAGTTTTACGTAGGTGGATCTTCCTATGCTTGTGCACAACCATTAAATCAAGTGTTTATCTTCCTTTCGAAGGATCCTGATGCAAATAATCCTCACCAACAGGAACCATGACTAAAACAAGCAACTGCCCCATTGAATACTTGTTTTGGCCAAGGTAGAGCAGAAGTGACATCACTCCTCAACCTCTTTGCTAATTTAAAGTAAGATCCTACAGGAACGAAACTTTAGAATCCCATTGTTGCTCCTTTGTCAAAAAACACCACAGCCCCTCTTCTCGATTACAAAAGATAGCGCTGAGGGGGCAGGTGGTTGTGTGCTGGTTAATTGTGCCCCCAGGCTTTCAGATTTTCCTGCCTAATGACAGTAGATCAATTACTTCTATGCAGCTGTAATTTCAAAACAGGCTAAATAAAGTTATTTTCTGGGTTATTCTGCCAAACATATTAATCAGGCTGGGTGGGGGGGAGGGGGCTGTTATGTTAGATCTTTTTCTTGCGTGGCTTTTTAAGGTGCTATTCCACAGCTTCTGCATTCAATGTGTCTCAGGCAAGTGTGTATCTGTGTACATGTGTGTGCATCAGGATTGTTAGGTTTACAGGTTTACAGATATTCGCCACTCTTGGCAATTGTTAGGTTTGTTGGAAAATTTTGGATATAGAATTTTCTGAGGACAAAATTAGACATCTTGACATTCATACTAGGTGTCAAGCTGCATGGAGTTGTACGAGCAGCAGTTTTTTCAATGATTATATATAATTGTGTACAGGAATACAATCACAAATTTAAATGCTCTCCTCACTTCCTTTTGGGGCTGACAATGTAGCACATGTAAAAGACTCTGTGCAAGCCTAGTCAACATAAGGAAAGTTAACAGCTATACCTCCTAGTTTCTTATGAAAAAAGCCATCTCTTCAAAAGGATTTGCTGCGAATTCAGGCTCCCTAGACTAACAGACATTTGTTGTATATACCAAACAATGAGACTAATATATGTAAATAAAAAGATGAGTGGAATTTTTGAAATAGCTGAAACAAGGACAAGAGTATCTTATCATGAAGACCTTGAAAAGCCACTATAAATGCCAAAACCAACTCCTAGTCTATGCAGAAGCCAAGTAAACGCCAGGGCTGAGAAAGATATGTGAATGAAACTTGAGCTAAATGGATTCCCAAACTGTTATGAGAAGCTGGAATTATCTGGAACAGACAAGGACACTGTAACCGAGTCCATCCACCTTCCTTCTGGCAATTCTCTTCTTCTCTTCCCTTCCACCATTTCAAGCATTTTAGGCTTTTCCATAAAATAATACTATTTTTCCAGATAATAAGTTAATAAAGACCTATATATCAGAAGCTGCTAACCAAGGCAGAAAAAATTCTGACCTATTTTCTCCAACGTTTATTACTCTTACTTTGGGCTAGCTACTCTGGGTGATGATATAGGAATAATGAACTGAGGATTTACTATATTTCCTTGTGCAATTAAAATGTATCCATGCAAAAATCATCTGACTCACTTCTCTCTATATATATAGGAGATGCTCCCTTTTGCTGTGTATGATCAGCTAAAGGCTACTCAGCCATTGGTCAAGAATTATAGTTTGGATTCATGCAAATGTGATAAGATAAATTGTGATATTGGAATTAAGGTGACATACAATACAAAAGATATCCTTCTTCCTTTTTTACAGCTTTGGGGATAGGAAGGGAAAAGAACATTTGTGCAAAATTCTACTTAACATCTCTCAGAAATGAAGTAATCGTGTTTTAGGAAATTGTTCATAAGAAGTAAGCTACTATTAAGTGAGTTAATGGATCAGGAATGCTGAGAATTTGAATTCCAAACCAAAGAGCACTAAAACTCATGTAGAACTAACTTTGCCATTGTTGTTCAGTGAACCTACAGTAATGAAAATTGGATAGGTCACTGATAATACAAAGGATGCCCTCTGAACTAACATTGCAATGAAGACATGTGGATATGCACTATGATATTGGGCCAGTTCCAAGCTTTTGTAATTTTTTTCCTTGCAGGTAAGAGTAAAAAGAGAACACATCATGCAGAGGCAGAGGAGAATATTGGAAAAAAGGCTATTGAAAAAGTGGCCTACAGAAGACAAATTGGTTGGATACCGTCAATAATGAGAAAAGCTTGCTCTTACAAGAAATGAAAAAAACAATTACTGACAGACAATCCTGGCAAAATTATGGCCATCAGGTCAAAGAATTAGATGCAACTGAATGACTGAACAACAATGGCCGAGAAGAAAATTGGAGGAGATTGGGCTGCAGAATCTAGATTACCTCCAGATGCCATCCAAAATTTAGAATTGCCTGTATCTCCTTGCTACTATTTAGTGGCCGCCTGGATTTTTGCAGCCCAGATATAGTAGCTTTTCAGAAGAAGGAAAAACAGATTACCAATGAGCAGAATCTAAATCTATTAGTGATGCCTAAAGAGTGCTCTTCTCTTAGCATCCATCCATCCATCCATTTATTCATTTATTCATTCATTTATTCATGTGAGGAATAGTAGTGGTAGTTTTTTTTAAAAAAATATTGGAATATAAAACACCAACTTCACAAGTTTTCCAAACTACAGGTAGTCCTCAACTTACAACCACAATTGACTCCAAAATTTCTGTTGCTAAGCAAGACAGTTGTTATGTGAGTTTTGCCCCATTTTACGATTTTTTTTGCCGCAGTTGTTAAGTGAATCACTGCAATTGGTAAGTTAGTAACACAGTTGGTGAATGAATCTGACTTCCCCATTGACTTTGCTTGTCAGAAAGCAAACCCCACAGTCCTTGCAACCGTCATAAATATAAGTCAGTTGTCAAGGGTTGGGTTTTTTATCATGTGACCGTGGGGATGCTGCAATGGTTATAAGTATGAAAAACGGTCATAAGTCACTTTTTTCAATGCCATTGTAACTTTGAATGATCACTAAATAAACTGTCGTAAGTCGAGGACTACCTGTACTATCTTAAGGCATAAATCTTATATTCTTCAAGTTACGAAAGGAAAGAAAACACTTTATAATAACCATTTTTGGCTGCAATCGGAAATGGGAAATCAGGACATTTAAAGATATTGCCTCCAAAACTACTTAACCTCAGACATGAAACATTGAAAAGAATCTTTCTAACACAAAAGATCAACTCTGATGTTTGTCCTACTGCCAGCTCTCATAAAAATTAAAAGCAAAAAGCAAATCTTCGATACCATAAAAATTTGATCCCTGCAGAATTTAAATCCTTCACTACTAAAACTTCATTTCAACTACGGCTGCAGTTCCTCATCTTTAGTAACAGTTATACATGTGTGACAAAAACATCTCTCTTTTAAAAATATGCCTGCTTTTGACTGATCCTCAGAAAACTAAGTAAATGTTGCCATTCTAAATAAAATAATGTGGTAGAAATGTGATAAAATATCATTGGTACAGATATAAATTATACTGGCAGTACACCATACATTACATTCTTGCTCAGCCCTGTGCAGATTGCTTTGCCATATTCCAGTTAATTTAACAGTAAAAAACTCTCTTATAATTTAAGAAAGAACAAGGTATTTTGAATGTAAGCAGAGATAAAGCACTCATTAATGTACATTAAAAGGATACACAGGTATGAACATGAAGTGCTGGTAATTAAATAATAAACAATGTTTATCATTTAATTATTTAATTACTGTAAAAGTAACTCCTTTTACCTATCAGAATGGGAAAAAAATCGACCTTTAAAAAATATCCTACGTAATCATCCAATTTACTCCTGAATCTTTTTAGTAATATATGTTCTTTGTACACTTTCCAAAAGTTTACTTCAAAGTCATTACCATTCTGGAGACATTTTTTAAGGATAATTAGAAAAAAGCATTAATATGCTTCTTCGTAGAATCATCTTCCCCAACTATGTGCCCTCCATCCATGCTGGGTTTTCAACTTCCAAATTTCAGGGTATGAGTTAACCTTTGCAAAATTTGTAGTTCTAACATGCCTGGAAATCATCAGGTTAAAAAAATGTTCCTTTTTTTTTTGCCTGCTCCTGGTGTTAAAAATCTCAGACCCAAAAACTTTTCCCCTGCCATGGGCATAATCATTTATATGCAATATCCTTATAATGATTATGACATAGGTGTATAAATTGTAGAGGCAGCTTTGAACTATTGTTAATAACCCAAAATTTAACCCTTTTTTGGAAAATCACAAGACACTTGAATAAGCCAATGTAATTGATTGGTACATAGAATCCCTGGTGGGCAAAATCTTTCTGATGATTAAAAAAGAAAACAAAAGCCACATTAATTTCTGTCTCGCCTATTTGCAACTACTTGAAAAAGGTGGTATTTTATTAATTCTATTGCCATAGTTCATCCAGAGGCAAAGACAACATAAATCTCGCCGCACTTTGTGTGCCTGTAAGCATTTCTTTTTTCTATGAGTGTGCTTGTGTTCAAAAACCAATTTCATTCTTCTCTCCTTCAACCCTCCCTTTGCCAGTCTTGGTTAGAAACCTGATTTAGCAGTATTTAGATTCATTTTACAATTCCATTTTACAAATTTTCCAGCGTTGGGGAGAGACAGTTTAAATGTCCTGTTAGCTTTTGGGAGGATCTCATGCACACATGTATTTTTTAAAAAATCTTACATCCAGTTAGGCAAATAATTCATCTCCAAACTGGTGGTCTCAGAACTAGCCTGGACAAATCATAACTTTCCATTTCTGAAATATACCAGGATGGGGTTACTAATCTGTCAGAGTATGAATATTCATAGACTGGAATAGATCAGCCAATGGGGACTGAATGGAGACATAGTAACAAGGTCAGCCAATGGGGTTTGTTTTGGAAATAGAAATTTAAGGAAGAAGTCTGGGCGTGCTTGCCTGCTGTGTGCTCAGATCTAAAATGAAACTTGACTAGAACTTGTCTGCTCTGCTGAAATGAAACTAACTTTCTTGCCTTGTGTTCTCTCTGTAACTTCTACCACACTGGAAGAATCAACTATTGGTATTGTAAATACTTCATTTGTTATTATGTATATAAAGAAGTAAATGAATCCAGCTGAATCAGTTATCTGTGTGTGCTTCTGGATTTTATTTTTGCAAGAAACTCTGATATAATCCTGTACAATGTGCAGAGTCCTCCACAGGATCTGATGATTTTCAAAATGATACAAACCTCATCCCTTTTCTACATGTTTTCATCGTATTTCTTCTCTTGGTCAATTCCCTGCAGATGCATGTAGGTGCCCCCTATTTTTTCTAGATGTGGTTGTGGAAACTGCTGGAACCTAGCTCCTGATTCGTAAGAAGTCCTATCTTGACAACCATAATCTATCAAGTTGGAGATCAAGGACTAAATTTGTTTCAACCATAAGCATGGCAGCAATGAAGTTTAAACCTTGCATCCTTAGCACAGCAGCTTTTTCTGTAAATAGTTTGTATGACCCAAGAGACAGTCAGACAGACAAAAGAGCATCTTTGAGTTGGTATTGACTCCTGGGGATTGTCCTATAGTTTTGGTTTCAAAAAGCGTTCCTCCTTGCCTCCTTCCTAGGGGTCTAAAAGAGTGACTCCCCAAGGTCACCAGCTGATCTAGAACTCATGGTCTAGACTAGAAGGACTAGAACCTATTATTAGGAACACAGAAAAACAATTGCATTGTGATCTTAAAAATTGAGAATATGCTGAAGCTGATGGAATACTTTCATAGTAAATTTTTGATAACTGACTTACTTTTAAATAGCACATAAAAATAAGGGACATATAATACATAAATCTGAAATATCCCCACTCAGCAGCATATTAACCCAAAGACCCAAATTATGTACTATAAATGTCCCTATTAAGTTTAGGAGATTTAAATATTAAGGTATCTATTAATTTAAACCAAATGTTTCATCTTGTCTTTATGATTAAATTTCCCTAAAAGAAGCAACTTTCCAATCAGGAGAATACAATAGTTTAAACAAATTTTAAACAAAGTAACTTCATAGAGAGCATGAAGAAAAGAAGACAGAGTGGTGTTAAAAGAAGCAAAATTCCCAAATGATCTTTCTCAAGTCATCCTCTTTGCCATGAACTCTAAGCATGCTTTGAAATCCAAGTTCTTACTCAAACATCTACTCGTTAACTTACTTTATCAAGCTTTACAGATTTTGCTTGTGATTCTGTGCATGTTCATATTGCTTCCCCTTAATTTTCCTTTATCCTACTTTCCACCATAAACTCCTTTGTATATTTAGAGATTTGATGACATGGTTACACAGTTACCCCTTTTAGATTTTCAGGATGTTTAAAGGTTTTTCAACTTTGGATAGGAGGTTCCTCTCTTTTCTAGAGTTCAGTCAAAGACTGAAATCCTTAGATCTAAGCCTAAGAACTCCTAAACCAGATAAATTAAGCAGTAGCAGAAAATTCAGACTATCATGCATTTCTGTTGCTAAAGAAACCAAGGCACATGCATTGGTAGTCATAGATTAGTATCAGAGGTGGGTTTCAGCAGGTTCTGACCAGTTCTGGAGAACCGATAGAGGAAATTTTGAGTAGTTCAGAGAACCGGTAGTAAAAATTTTGACTGGCCTCATCCCCATCTATTCTCTGCCTCCCAAATCCCAGCTGATCAGGAGGAAATGGGGATTTTGCAGTACCCTTCCCCTGAAGTGGGGATGGAATGGAGATTTTACAGTATCCTTCCCCTGCCACGCCCATCAAGCCATGCCATGCCCATCAAGCCACACCCACAGAACCAGTAGTAAAAAAATTTGAAATCCACCACTGATTAGTACCCTGTTTCCCCGAAAATAAGACATCCCCTGATAATAAACCCAATTGGGCTTTTGAGCGCATGCGTTAAAATAAGCCTCCCCCTGAAAATAAGCCCTCCCCGAAAATATTTAAACGCAGACCTGGAAATCAGGTAAGATGGCAAGAGGAGCCCCATCTTGCTCCACGTGCCCCAAAATAATAAGACCAAGCATTTATTTCAGGGTTCAAAAAAATATAAGACAGGGTCTTATTTTCAGGGAAACACGGTATGTATTATGTATATATTATTACACATGGAGAAGAAGGCATTTATTTCCAAAATCTGTTTCTCTCTATCTGCTGAAGCAATGTAACCAGAAAAAACAAAAGCTTAATGGCAAAATTTTTACCACAAAGCAATTCACTGGTGGCTCCAGACAGTTGAAGTAGAAGCTCCCGTCACCCCAAATCAAATGACTATCAGCAAGAATTGGTAAGATTTATTTATTTATTTTTTTGCTATAAAGAGATCTGCTATGCTTAGATCTGTTAAAGCTTTTGATTTTTAAAAAACTTAGTTGCCTTGGCAAGCCAGCATTTATGCTAATCATAGGTTGTTCACATTTGTGGAAAAATACAAAGCAGTTGGTTCCCTTGCAGCTATGTATATAGGAAGGGAGGGGAGAGAGATGGGAGTCATACAGTTAAATTATTTAATGATTGACTGATTAATTAACCCCTACAATAAAGAAATTCCCAGTGAGCTAGATAGCTCAGCATACATAGTTAGTTCATTTCCAATTTAAATGACAACATTTTAACATGAAGCAAGCACTATTTTTATAAAATTGTTATTTTGAGCAGCGTTGCAGGGCTCATATACATTGCTTCCAAACAAGCCTTAGATTTGGTTCTATCAATATTTGTATTCACACCTATTCCCTGGAATGTTTGATTCCTATACCTAAGTTGCCCATCTTAGCATAATCTTGAAGCTTCCTTTTTTCCTGCCACAGTTTTGGGCTCACAGAATAATTTTTATTCCAGATACAATGGATGACTTGGGTGGCCTTATAAATCTTATAAATGAATACGATATATTCCTAATTCTTCTCAATTTGCAAACATTGTCTCTCTGTATAGATACGATTCATCAGACTATAACTTTGTCTAATATCTGTAATATGTCATGTTACACATGTGTACATAGTTTCCATGTTATAGCAAGTTTTCATATTGTTCAAACAATATACTATTTCCCAAATAGAGTTTATTTCTGGATTCTGACTTTAATTAAGCCAATGAGTTAGTGGTGAGTTGCCCCAGTTCGTACCGGTTCTATAGAACTGGTAGTAAAACCAACGGAGGTTGCGCCCACCGACCCCGACGTCATCAAAACGCTTCTGCGCATGCGCAGAAGAGTGTGCATGTGAGCGAAGCAAGCGCACGCGTGCAGCCCCACTGCGAACCGGTAGTAAAGGTAAGTAGAACCCACCTCTGCAATGAATGTATCCTATGAGATGTTGCAGTATTTAACCAAATCATTTTAAATAGCAAGCCAGTTTTTTTGCAGGCTCAACATAAGCCGCAGACAAAACTTAGCCCCTTTCTCAATTAAAGAAAAATTAAAATTTGCATCCCATTAGGCAGAGTGTAGTTTAAAAGGTCAAGATGTCAGCCATGACCACACCCTAAAGACACTCTCTCCATTGGGCTTCAGGCTTAATTTGCAGCACAGTTGAGAATTGTATTTGGCTTTCCTTAGCCTATTGCAATGTGAGTCAGGACAAAAATGACATTTGATTTGATTGTAAAAGTATCTAAAATTAAATTCCATGATGTTTGGGAACATTCCAATTTATATGTTTCTCTGTACATCTGACTTCAGCAGGTCTGATCTTAGAAGCTGAGGATCAATCCTAGTTTTGACTTACAATGATTGACCATGATTGTTAGGTGGATTGGGAAGCTTGATTAAACATCCTAGAAGGCAGCAGTGGTAAACCACTTCGGTATTGTTGCACAAATCCCACAAAAAAACCTGACTGAATGCAGTCCCTCAAGTTTATCTAGAGGGTGTCTATTTTTTTTAACTCTGTTATATTAAAAATTGCATCTGGCAAGAATTTTTGCAGACTTTTAAGTAATGGGTGAGTATTATTTGGAGGCCATAGATTGTGTACACTTTCCCTAGAGGAAATACAAATGCCCAAGGTGACTGGCCCATGTCACTCAGCTGGCTTTGTACCTAAGACAGAACTGTATAAAACCTAAAGCAGAATATAAACTTAATCCTAGTTAAATGCTATGTAAATAATAGCATTTAACTAGGATTAAGTTTACATCCTCCTTTAGGTTTTACAATTCTTAGGTACAAAGCCATCTGAGTGACTTGGGCCAGTCACTTTCAGTTTTAGGAAGGAGACAGTGGCAAACCACTTGTGAAAAACCTTGCCAAGAAAACTTCTGGTGCCAGGCCTGTCAAACTGGCGGCCCGCAGGCCAGATGCGTCACATGTAGGCCACACCCACTCTGACTCCACAAAGGCAAAAAACATTGTGATATGTCCCAATACGTCATGTGACGCAATAGAGCTTGACACTTGTAGTCCAGGAAATCTCCAAGAATTGGAGAGGGGTAAAAGGTTACATCCATGTGAAAGTTCTATGCCCCAAAATTACAATAAAATGGTATTTTGAGAGATACAGAGAATTACAAATTTCAGTGATTCTACTTGCGAATTTGTCATATGTAGTGTGATGACTAGAACAACTAGCACTGTTGCAATTACAATTAATTTCTGTTCATTTACACTAAATTGAAACTCTAGCACAGTGATGGCTAACCTTTTTGCCATCATGTGCCAAAACTGGGGGGAGTGCGTGCCCACACCTGTAATTCAATGCCCCCCCTGTGCCCTGCCCCCCCACGCATGCACGCGCAACCCCCCCTCCGCACTCCCCCTGCTTTTGGCATGTGATGGCATAAAGGTTACCAGTGGGCCCAGTAGGTCTGTTTTTTTTGCCCTCCCCAGGCTCCAGAGGCTTTCTTGGAGCCTGGGGAGGGCAAAAAACGGCCTTCCCCACCCCCCCAGAGGCCCTCCGGAGGCTGGAAATGGCCCATTTCCCAACTTCCAGTGGACCCAGAAGGCCCGAAAATCAGCTGACCAGCACGCACATGCATGCTGGAGCTGAGCTAGGACAATGCTCGCATGCCCACAGATATGGCTCTGCTTGCCACCTTTGGCACGCGTGCCATAGGTTCGCCATCACAGCTCTAGCATATCCACACAGGAGAGAGACATATTTGCCCCAAATAATTCAATGAATGAATAGAGGCAATAAGCTAATATTTTCTTTCAGCGTCAATATTCTGCAGCCCTCCAAACACAAGAGAGCTGATTGTAAGCCATTATTATCAATGTAATATTCCTCCACTTCCAGTGCTGGCTTCAAGTGAACATCCTTCACTTGATTCAAGTAACACATTTAAGGCAGGATTTGCATAGCATATTAAGTCAAAATGTTTGCTTCCTTATTACTTAATGCCTGATTTTAACCTCCACAGTTTATAAATCATGGTTTATAGTTCAACATGAACTCTGCCACTATGATTTATCCTATAATGATTGCAAAATGCAATATAATACATGATGGCTTAAAATATGCTATAATCTTATTGGGTAAAGGAAACAGTATTTTCTGATTTATTTCATGCATGTAAACAGATATTTTGCCCTCATGCATTTATTTTTCCTTTTCCACAACACCCTCTAAGAACCTGCCAAAAACAAAATTTAAGGGGGCTAAACAATCTTGGCTGTGTTTGCACATCTAATTTTTAAAGTCTTTCATCATTGTTCTGGGGAATACAGGAAGTATTTTGTTGCCCAACAAAATTGCTAATGAAACTTTAACAAAACCGCATGACTTTCCCAAAGCCAACCAAGCTATCTAATCATTGATCCTGGTGGTCCCTCTAGAGGTGGGAAAAGGTTTCAGCTTTTCAATCTATATATATAACTTTTAAAAAGCAGGATGCAGATTCTCTGGAAAAAAAATATATCAGCTCGAAATAGTTCATCCTGCTTGATAACTGCTGCAAACACTCTACTGAGACAAACCAAAATGGCAGCTATTAAGGCTAACAAGGCATGCACTTATTCCACTCATAGGATTTACACAAGTATATCCATGGAGAAGTCAAGGAATTCCAATCCTCCTGTTACACTACCAGTCTCTCTCTCTCTCTCTCTCTCTCACACACACACACACACACACACACACACACACAACCCCAGGGCTGTTTGCTGCAATTTAAAGGCCCCTGCAGTCTTCTCCAATTGTGTTTGTAAGAGTGCTTGTAAGTACTACAGTTGCAGAAAAATTGTCCATGTGATGCCCTGCCATTTTGGGTGGGAAGGATATGAAACTTGGCATCCCCTCTCTAATAACCTTAACACAATTTTAAAAATCAAAAAAACAATAAAAGAAAATATTTGTTATTTGAATAATAAATGAATGAATGCTAAATGAATATTTGAATAATGATGTTACCTAGTTTGGGTAATGAAAAGTCTGCAAGGAAACAACCAAGCTCAGAGAGCAGCAAGGACCCCTCATTAAAGAACAATAAACCAACTCTCTCAGAAACTCCTGAGAAAACAGAATAGCCCAGTTCTGTCCAGTTTGTGACATGACCCTGTTTGTTGCTGTCCTTGGGATCTCTCCACTACCTCCAAATAAGGGGTGAGTTCTACTTACCTTTACTACCGATTCGCATCGCGCCCACGCGCGCACTTTTGTGCACATGCGCAGATCAACTTTGATGACGTCTAGATCAGTGGGTGGAGCCTCCCGCTGGTTTTTACTAGCGGTTCTTGCGAACCGGTCTGAACCAGGGGCAACCCACTACTGTCCCAAATTGCCAACTTTCATTAAAGGGGCCTCCTTTACAGCACAGATTCTGTAGTGAATCGCTGGCTGTGTTTACCACAATCAAAATGCCAGCTTGAGTAGCTCAGTAAATTCTAGATAAACTTCCACAGTGTAATACTAAGAAAGTTACTTGATTCTCTGGGTTTTTTTCTACATTGTGTTTTTATTATCTGTAAACCCCTAGAGTCATTGTGAGTAGGTAGTTATATAAATTACAATAAATAAATAAATAAAAATACTTCTAATGTTTTAAGTACTGTAACCATCTTCACTTTGCCTTGGATAACTGGCACAGGGCCTGCCCATTTGAAAAACTGTCCAGCATAGTTTCTGGTGGACCTAGGCACCTTTCTTACAACAGTATCCATCTTTTAAATGAGGCCTGAAGTCTCATTTAGGGGTAGATAGTTTATGCCCGTGGGGGGGGGATTTTATCATGTCTTTAATGTTTAACTCCTAGGAATTTCTTTTTTATTGAATTGAATGTTGTCTTTAACTTATATGCCACCTAGAGTTGGGATAAGTTAGTTATAAATTTGACAAATAAGATGCATTGTAATTTAACTGACTGCCCCATTGGTATCCTTAAGACGTTTTGGGCAACAGTGACCTGTAAAGCAACAGCACAAGGTCATCTCGGTTGCCCCATTCTGAATAGCAGAGGGACTAGCACCTAACACAAGATATTAGATTGAATCCCTTCCCTCCATTCATTGAAGAGCCATGGAGTTAAAATTCAGAAGCTCCTGGGTAAGCCATTACACTGCTCATTTCTACATGGCATTCAAAAAGATAGGAAATTGTTCTGGCTTTTAGAAAGTTACTAAGGATGTCTACAAGAGAGACATCCTTCAGATGAGCCAGATCTCTAGGAATCCTGGCTTTCATTTTGAAAGCAAGTGTCTGATACCTCTAGAAGCTGAAGAGAATATTTGTCCACTTCTTTTCTAGGGATTTCCCCCACCCCAGTGGTGGGTTGCCCCTGGTTCAGACCAGTTCGCAAGATCCGGTAGTAAAACCGGCGGGAGGCCCCCCCCTGCCCCGGATGTCATCATCGGTGATCTGTGCGCACGATCCTGCAAACTGGTGGTAAAGGTAAGTAGAAGCCCCTCCTGCTCTTTTGTGTCTTCAACTAGCAAATGAAAAGTGAATTCAGTGAGAAATGTATCCAAAGGGGAGAGTTGAAGTTGATTGTACGAACAATGTAATGTATTAATTGCTAGAGGAGTTTGTGGCATGTACAATAGAATCAGTTGAGATAATACGGCGTGTGCTTGTTCAGAGAGCAATTTTTATCTGTACTGTAGTGCTGAAGAGCTCTGCTGAGGAGACGGTCCCTTGAATGCTTCTTAGAAAGCAGTGCCTCAGGTTATGCTGCCAGCTGAATGAAAATACTGAAATACTGAAGAAAGCCAGGAGAAAATGTCCACCAGATTCATATTCTGTTTTTCCCTCCACAAAGGTTTCCAGACAGCTAACAGTAATAAAATAAAATAAAAATAACAGATACAGATCCTCTTGAGGGGACCTGTGTGAGCCAAAGCACAGAAAAGGAGTAAGAAAGAGCAAACCAAAGGGATTGATGGTGAGATAATAAAAGAGATACAGCTTTATGCAACACCGTTCACTACATTTCTCCATGCCTTTCTATGTTTGCAAACCATCTTTGCTTCCACTATACCCATATGCCACTTCCTACATTGTCCTTTATTCTTTAAGGTTCTCCTTGCTTTCTTCCAGGATCTCAAGTCCATCCAATCATAACTTTCTTCTTTTTCTTTCTAACCATTCACTCTTTCTTCATGTAACTGAATTGTTATTCATTCATTCCATAGGTTCTGTTGGTGTGGCTTGGTGGGCATGGTGTGGCTTGGTGTGTGTGGCAGGGGAAGGATATTGCAAAATCCCTATTACCTCCCCACTCCAGGGGAAGGATACTGCAAAATCCCCATTTCCTCCCCACTCCTGGGGGAAGGATATTGCAAAATCTTCATTCCCACCCCACTCTTGGGCCAGCTAGAGGTGGCATTTGCTGATTCTCCGAACTACTCAAAATTTCCGCTACCAGTTCTCCGAACTACTCAAAATTTACACTACTGGTTCTCCAGGACCTGTCAGAATCTGCTGGATTTCACCCCTGGTACTAACTTACCTCAATGTACTACTTTTATGCTGGTCAATTCGTTCTTTCGTTCATTCATTCAGCACTCATTCAAACTTGAGCCATCTACTTGTTTTGCCAGATATATTTCTTATGTAGCCCTTACATTCAACTTATTTTTATATTTTTCTAACATATCCACAAGTTATTTCCCAATAACATAATGGACAGAAGCAGGCCTATACATAGCCAGTTTTAAGTCTTTCAACAAATGTTAATTCTTCACAAAAGCACGTTTACTACATGCTGCCTTCTTTCCAGCACTTGGACATTTTAAATATTATCCACTCAGTACAGTAAATATTCTACCATAATATATAAATTCATCTCATTTGGTCTTGGTTTTTTTCCCCCGTCATTTATGTATAATTTACAATCATTCACTCAATTTTTCCTGTCATGTACAACTGTCTTGGGTTTTGATGCATGAATTTTCCGATCTGTACTTCTTGTTGCATCATACAATCTATTTTATAATAACTGCAAATCATTTGTGTTTTCCATCAACAACATGGCATTGCCACATACAAAGTGCACGCACATTCAGATCTCCAACCAGCACCACCATAAACATTCCTGATATATTTATCCACAATATATTAAACAACCAAAGAGACACCACAAATTAAAAGATTACTGAATAGTAAACTTTTAATTACAATTCTGTGAAACACCTCCTTAGATCCAGTTAACAAAGTCATATTTTTTCTCCTTCTCTCTTGCTGCATTTCCTTTGGATAAGAGAATAGTGGCATTCTTTCAGTTATCAGAAATAGAGTCTTCAAGAAACATTCAACAACTTATTATCCCATAAGCAAAGAACAGAATACAAATAAAAATATGTCTTAATTGATCCCATGACACAATTTTGAAAGCTTGTTAATTTGGGGGTTTGGTATATTTTGCTTCATGGAAGCAGTGCTCTCATTCAACCTTAAAACATTCCACCCCCACCATCTACTCACCCCTCAAAGAACAAACCCCAAATCAGGGGGAAATTATATTGTAAAACATTAGCCATTTTGCTACCAAATTTGATAGTACGGGATGTTTTTCTACTCTTTTCTACTCTTATTGAAAGAATGAGAAATAAGCTGTAAGCATTGAAATGAAATACCCCACTTCTGCAAATTCTCTGCACCCACAGAAGGGTATGCATTTTTAAGCTCTTTAATGTGCCACACAGCAAATGGTTGTCCAGAAACAGATTAACATGACAAGCTGAATGTCTACAAAAATTTTTAAAAACAAGTTTGGGGATAATGCTGCAGTGCTAAGTGTGTATTTGTAGTATTCATCACTATATATTTGTTCATTTTTCTTAATTGCTTTAAGTCATAATTCATGACCAAAACATGTCAAGCACCAGGGAAATCAGGAGATTCAGGCAGTTTAAATCAGCATAAAGATTTATTGCAATCTTAAGCTATCTACAAAAATCTGAGCTACTAACGGTCAAGGGAAATGAGCAGGAATAAGAAGTGAGTGAATTTAGATCTCTTGCAGATACACAGGGATTCGTGACTTATGAATTGTTTGACTTCTTCTACAAACATGGTATAATAATTTTCAGAATGTATTGGGGGGACAAAACTGTCTTATTTCTTTTGAAACATCACTCTACTGGAAAAAGAGTCCCATGTTTAGCATAAGAAGCCTCCATCTGAAAAATTTGAGGAGGAAGACTATAAAGCTATGAGAGAGAGAACTTAAGAATAATTTGATTCTATGGCATGTTTGTCTTTGTTTTCAGATGGGCGCCAGCTCCTAAAAAATGTTGTGATGCTCTTCCAATGCCCCTGGGTACTCTTCTTAAAGTTCATGGGCCTCTGCCAGTGCCTAAGTGTGGTAACAGTGTTCATATTCTCATGGCAACAATGAGAAGATTACTTCAGATGATGCTTTTGATAGGTCTATAGCTAGCAGCAGTTTTCACCAAGATCTCTAACTTCTTCACCAAGCAGCAACTCTGCTAGGTTCTTGTGGAAGATCTGGAGTCAAGAGATCCATGAAGTCATGAAAAAAAAAAGACATTACAGATACCTCTACTAATTTGCCATCTGAATCTACACATTGGAGGCTTAGTGAAGAGAAGTCTATTTCTGCAAAACAGCTTGAATAGAAAAGGCAATTGCTACTGCCTTGTTTTCTAGTGACTTTCTGCATCATTAGGCTTAATCTCCACCCTTCTCTTCCAATGTAGGTCAAAAACTGTTCAACTACTAGACAGAGACACAGCACAATCTTCTTGTGCAAAGGGTACCCAGATCATTTAAATAAACCTGCAGAACCAGATTGAGTTGTACTGAAAGGGGGAGCTCAGAAGGACCTTGATAGCATGCATACTCAAAGAACTATTAAAGAGTTCATTTCATCCAAAATCTGCCTTATACCAATCTCTAGGTCAGATGTGAACCATTCCACATTACATAGCAATTCATTGGCTAGATTCATATGACACATGGAACGACACACTAGCCAATTATCTTAGTGTAATATGTGATGAGCTCCAAACGACATGGTTAGATTATGGCTCAGTGTGTCATGAAAATTGAGAAAACTGGATCAGTAAATTACATCTTGCTCCTATTGTGTTTAAGTGGGACAAATAGACATACCCATCATTTTGGATGTGATGACTTATACCTATATCCAGGGGAATATCCCAACCTCAAGATATGATAGGCTGGGAAAGAAATCATCTCTATAATAATGATTTACTAAAAAGTAATTATCTGAGGTTGTCAATTGTTAATAAATAGGATTTCTTGCATTCAAAATAGCAATATAGAGTTAACAAAAACATCATATTTTGCAATATTAATATTAAGGTACAATCAAATGTTCAGTTTTTCCTTTTGCAAGCTCTACAGAATCTGTTGAAATGGTCCTTTCAGGATCAAATCTTATGTGGCAAACCTGTACAAGAAAAGATATAATTTTCAAGAACGAAGCATCAGGCCACTAGCATTTTTTGTACTCAAAAAGAATCCCAACAGATATAGTTAAACCTAGCCAATAAACAAATTTCTTTGGCATGGGGAACATATTTATGGCAAAAGACCAAAAAACTGTTACTATCCTGTTACTATATATTTGGATCATAATAAAGCTACTATATTTCTGGACTGCACAGTAATTCCAATTCTTTTGCCTAGGTGAAAATCAAATTGAAGATGTGAAAAATAACATATTTTGTATTTTCTGTGGTTTTATATAAGTTCATCAGCAATAATTGTAATACATAAATTTTACAAAATCAGGAAATGTATAGAAACACTGAAATATATTTTAAATGCCTATTCCTACTTTTCAGGTCCATAATGTAGATGCTAATGGGGAAAAAATTCAGTTATGAGTTGACACCACTGAAAAGATTCCCTCTATTTGGATGTTCATCCTCTTTCATTTGAAGGGAAAAAAACTCAAGAGGAAAATCTTAGGATTCATGTAGATCAGACGTGTCAAACCTGCGGCCCACAGGCCGGATGTGTCACGCGCAGGCCACACACACCCCAACTCCGCAAATGGGAGAAAGTTGCAAAATATCATGTGATGGCAACGTGACATGGCGAATTTGACATCTGTGATGTAGATAAATAAAGGAATAGATGTCATCACATGACATATCACGACTTTTCTCCCCTTCGCTAAAACGGGTGGGCGTGGCCAGCACGAGACACATCTGGCCCATGGGCCGCTAGTTTGACAGCCCTGGAATAGATGTTTCTTCAGGAAACCTGGGTCCTAGTTATTTAGCATTTTGAAAATTAAACTTCACACTCTGAACTGGGCCTACAAAAGGTTAGCAGTCATTGCAGAGAATAAAATACTGTATAATGTGATTCACAACACAGCAAAGAATCCCCCAAGACATTTCCTTTGTCAGTCTCAAACCTGAAAAGTGAAAAGAGATAAAAACAATGTTAGATCGCCTACTTTAGAATCCCACATGGTTCAGGGCACTCCCGTTTTAAATTAATCTCCCCAATGCAATTTTTATTAAAGCCTACTCCAGGAAAGTAAGAATCAGTAGCTTTAGCAAGGGTAGAAAGGTTTATTTCACAGAATCCAAAGCTGAATGAATTTTAATTTTCCTCCCTTGGTGCACATAGTGAGAATAAGATGTCTAACCAGCATGAGCAGAATATGCAGGCATCCCAACTCAAACTGAATATGACATGGAATTAGCCTTAGATTCATGCAAATACAAAACTAATAGTTTTCCCAAAAAAGAAGTATACTTCAACAATGTCTAAAAAGTAAATGTAAAAAAGCTACATCACCCTATCAATTTCCTCTAATTCTCAGTTGTCACCTGCCTTTGATTGAGCCCTGAGTGAATTTTTGCAAGATAGGCATTCCTTCCCATCTGTGACTTCCTTAGACCATTTGCTAGGACGGCCTTAAGAAAACCTCCCGTTTCTGTAAGTTAGTGTTTCTCAACCTTGGCAACCGTAAGACATGTGGATTTCAACTCCAAAAATTCCCCAGCCAGCATGTAAGCAACTGCTATAAGCAATGCTTCCACAGACATCACTTTAAAGAAAATATGTTCCGCCCATTCACACCCATAGATGTTTTTATATCCTCTGTGAATACACAAACTTTGAGACAGCATGCTGACAAGATATCCCTTTTTCTGTAATGTGAAAATATACCGAGATTTTTAAAAGCTGTAGCACAGATAGTATTGCAGCTACTCAGATCTCTCATCCTTGGTCCAATTTAGCTTTAAGAACTTTATTAGCTGTCTCTTCTTCTTAAAATACATTCTATTAATTTGGAGGATCGTAAAATAAGCAGGGTTTGACAACATTTTTAAAGATAGCTTAAGTGGCCTCAGCTGCCTTTAGTTTCAAACTTCTAGCATTAAAGAAAATTATTCTCAAGCAGTTTGGCCTTGTTAAAAGACTAAGGCTAAATCAATGCAGTTACATGGCTAGTTTGATTTGCAAAATGAAGACTGACCTGCAAGAAACTCAGAGAAATTGGATCATACTGTCAAAATAATTGCTGACAGGAACATTAATTTCAGGGCTAAAAGCAGGATGAATAATTTTGATAAGTGCTGTAGTATATTCCTTTCCTAGGCACCTCCATTCCACTGAAAATCAGCCCCTCCCAACCACAGCTGTTGGCTGTTTTAAACAAATACAAAACCTTAAACAACTTGCTTAAAATAACATGACTTATTTCTTAGCTTTGTTTTCTGAAATCTGAAAGACAGAGCTACCACATATGAGCTACAGCACTCTATATAAGCATTAGCTGGTAGCAAAGAGATAGGATTTATTATATCTGCCTGCTGCCATTTGTTGGTTATGTATATTTTTGCAGCCCAGATAAAGTAGCCCTAGAATTTTCCAATGATGTGACACGTTCCTGAAGATTCTTGGACTCCCATGGAAAAACATCAGAAAAGGCTCATCCTGCATACACAGATCTTATTCATTGGAATTTATATGCTATATAAGAAAATATGTATATACAAAACTTCAACTTTACAAAACTGAATGAATGGATCAGACTACCACATACGTCTATTTGAACAGGCCAGGATGGGAAGAATCATGACCCTGTACCTACTAACCTATGCTAAAAGTCTCCTCGCCCATCCCTATAAGCAAAACATGGGGCTACCCTTGAAAAGTGTTCGGAGACTACAGTTGGTCCAGAACGCAGCCGCGAGAGCTGTCATGGGTGCACCTAGGTACACTCACATTACACCAATTCTCTGCGAGCTGCATTGGCTCCCTATTGGTCTCCGGTCACAATTCAAGGTGTTGGTTATTACCTTTAAAGCCCTACATGGCTCAGGACCAGGGTATCTTCAAGACCACCTTCTACTGCATAGCTTCCAGCAACCGGTAAGATCCCACAGAGTTGGTCTCCTCAGGGTCCCATCAGCTAAACAATGCCGGCTGGCGGGCCCATGGGGGAGGGTCTTCTCTATGGCTGTCCCAGCTCTCTGGAACCAGTTACCTCCTGAGTCTGGACCATCCCCACCCTATTGGCCTTCTGAAAAGCGGTGAAGACCTGGCTCTTCCAGCAGGCCTGGGGGCCGTTGATCTCACTGTTGCGATCTGGCAAGATCCGGCCATGAATGGTGTGAATGGGTTTTAATGGTTTTTAATGATTTAACTTTTAATGTTTTATATATGGTTTTTAAATGCATTGTAAGCCGCCTTGAGTCTTCGGAGAAAGGCGGCATACAAGTTGAACAAACTAAATAAATAAATAAATAAATAAATAAATAAATAAATAATAAACAAACAAACAAACAAACATGAAAGATCCATCTGCTTGCCTCATCTGAAAAAAAAATGTGCAAACCAATTATTTCCACCCTAATTCCCATTTTATTCATCGCTTGCTTATGGCCTGAATTGCCAAAGACTGTATTAAGAGACGATGTGCCCAAGTCACATTTTAACTGAGAAATCCCACTGGAGTAAATAAGGCTTATCCTAGTAGCATGGACAGTTACCTTTAGAGTAAAGCCCATTAAGACAGATTTTGTAACCTTCAGAAAACGATGCTATATATAGGCCCAGAATTATGCTATAGGGAAAACAGACAGATGCTTATCTACAGGAGAAAGTTCCATTCCATTCCACCGGATTCACTCTCAATAGATATGCATCAAATGGAAACCCAATTATCCTTATTGCACCGCGCAATCTTTAAAAGCAGTTTTTATTGGGCAATGCACCCTGTTTTCCGTCTGTAATTAAATACCGCAAAATAAATACGTCTTGCAGAGTTTATGTCTAGTCTAGAGAGCAACTCGGTCAAACCATGGAGTACCCAAGTGAAAGATTAAATGCTCCACAATGAAGCCCATCTTTGGAGGGGGGGGGTTTAAGGGGGGGGGGGAAAGAAACATTATCACGATGTTTTTGGCGTTGAAAGAACCAGGCGAGCGATCTCTCCCGGCTATTTTTAACGAGCCACACGATCCCCGTGTCTCTCGGATTCCCGTTCCCCGCCTCTTTCCACGAGCAGGGTGCAAGAGAAAGTTACTTTGGAAACTTTCCTAAAACTTTTTAAGGCGAAAGATAACTTCCTCAAAACTCATTCGCCCGTCTACCCTGCCCACTCAGGGGCCGCCAAAGTTACACCGCGTTGTTGTTGTTTTTTAAGGCAGCCGCCTTTCGCGACACACACAACTCCCCCACCAAAGCCCCCCTTGCACAAAACCCGACCACGTGACGCCACCTCGGCCGTCCCTGTGTGTCTCTTTTTTTTCAGAAGTCGGAGCGGCTACGGCAATTCAACGGGTCCAAAACTTCCTCGCGTGTAGCAAGAAAGGTGGTGGTGGTGGGGGGTGTAAAGACGAAAGCGGCGGGGCGGGCCCTGTGGATCAGCCGCGCGCTGATTGGACAGGGTGGCTGGAGCGGAGTTGTAAGGCGAATGGGGATTGGCGGAGGCGCTGCCGCATGTGCCTGGCTCCCCGTCTTTGTATATACAGACTCGCTCGCCGAGCTCTTTTAACAATGGGCCGAAGGGGCCGCTCCACCGGACGGGGCTGGTAAGGCGAAAGCTCCCCTCCCGGGGTGGGGGAGGATGCCGCGGCTCTGCTGCCTTTAACCGACATGTCCGGGGAGATGCTGGAGGCGGTTCTCCCGTCCCGGCCGCTGTAAAGAGCAGAAGCGGAGCTGCGACCTCTCCGGTAAGCCCGACGACGGCCGGAACGGCGTAAGGGGAAGAGAGAGAAGCGTCCGTCCGGGGTAGCCGAGGCCGGGCCGGGAGGGGAGGGAAAGCGTGTCTAGCCCTTTGTTGTCTTGGCGTCGCCGCCGCCGCCGCTTCTAGCCCGGGTTCCCTTCTCCGCCGGGAGAAGTTGGAAGTTGTTGCGGGACAGGCTCGACTGCTCGATCGGGGAGCCCTGGACGAGAACCGCTCCTTCCACTCCAGTGGCCCGGCTTCCCAGGCTTGGGAAGATCCCGAGTCAGCCGGGCTCCTGCTGTCCCCGGGGAGACCTTCGGGGGATCGCTCTGCTTCCCGATGCCGCTTCTTGGAGAGAAGCAAGGAGTGGAATCAGCTGGGGCGCAACCCCGGCCGGCCTCCTCCTCCTCCTCCTTCGAGGGGAAGGTCTGAGACTCCGGCTGGGGCGGGGAGGAGTTCCTGCCGGCGGCATAACTGAGCGGCTTTGCCCGAGAGTTGCGGCCCATCGATGAGTTCACAACCGGCTGCGGCTTCCCTATTTTTTTTTTTTTTTTGCCCCGCAGGCTCCCCGCTCTGATCCCCGGCCGCCCCATCCCGTCCCATGGAGCTGGAGGGGCAGTGGTGGAAAGGACAGCTGGCTGCCGACATCCACCAAGCTCTTCGCTACAAGGTAAGTCGGACGGACCGCCCCGCCCGATCTTTGGAGTCCGCGGACGGACGGAAGAGGCAGATCGAGGGCTCCGGGTTCAAGTTTTGCTTTCTCTGCCCTCCCACTTCGAAGCCAAGAAGGTCTGGGGTCTTGATCAGCTGTGGAAAGAAAGCCCCCCCCCAATTCTCTGGCCTTTAAACACCCCCACCTCTTGAATTTCTTCAGCCCCCCCCCTTCTGAGTCATATAATCAGTCTTTGCACTCACAAGTGGGGAAACTGAGGCAGAAGCTCTAGATTCCAAGTCATTATTCTTCAGTAGGATTTGCTTCGGGAGCTTTTTCCAGGCCCTGGAAGTGATGCTACTGAAACTTCCCAGGACTTCAGGGCATTGAGATTGCTTGTGGGTTTCAGTCAGGAGAAGAAAACTGGCTGTGATCCTGTAGCGTTTGTGTAGGATCTGGCCAGACAGTGCCCTGAAGTTAATAGATCTTCTCAGTCAGCAGCCAAACCCACTGATTTCAACCGCGGAGATGTGTAGTTTTGTTGGTGCCAATTTCCTTTCTTTCCTCTAATCCAGTCCTGCTCCCTGCCTTAAAGTGCAGATACGGAGATTGGTGTGACAGCATTGTTCCTTTATGAGAAGAACAGTTAGCAGATTCTGCTTTGGGCCTACTAAAGTTTTAATTTTCAGTGGGAACTGAAATAAAGATCCCCTTCTGCTCTGGGGTTTGTTCAGGGCAGCATAATAAAATGAAATGGTCCTCCCAAAGTGCAGGGTGTTTGTGGCTGGGAGTCGGATGGCATGTAAATTTAATAAATTATTACTGAAACGGCTTTTCCAAAACCTGTAGAAGAAAAAGAAAGGGGATATGTCAGATTTTAAAAGTTCATTCTGCTCTCATCTGATTTTTTTTTTCTAATCTAAGGGCAGTCAACAAGTAACCTTAATCACCGAGTAACCCATCTAGGTGTTTGTGAGAGAAGGTAGCTTATTTCCAAATCCTGCTGTGTCTCCCGTTTGTCTATTGCAAATGCTTCTCTGCCACTTCAGTCACCTGACTCTTAAATGGCTTACAGCATAATGCAGAATGCATTACAATAAATCAACATTTATCAGAAGCTGTCATAATACTGCCAATGCAAGTTCAAGATACTTATAATAATACCAACACCATAAAACCACAACCTAACCTAAACCCATTTCTTCTTTATTTGAAACATTTGGTCAGGCTGGAAAAATTTCTGGTCAGTATCCCTGAAGTTTTCTAGGTTGACTGACAGCCCCAGATTGGGTTGCTGAACATAGTTTCCTGGGGCCATGGCTTAGCAACCTAAAAAAATGATGACAATGTCAGAGATGTTGGGTTACAGGAACAACTGTCGGAGAACAGTTGAAGGGACCTCGGCAGCTGATTGCTGCTTTGCATCTTAGTTGGAAATTGCTGCTCTTATTTAGGTCTCTCTCCCTGCAGGCAGACTGCAGTGAACGTGCGGAGTTAGATTCAAAAGATCAGCTGAAATAACATTTATTACTTTGCAGATGTCTGTAAGAATGCTCAGGTTTACCCAGCCCTGAAGAATCTATGGAAGTTATACATAGGGTTTTTTTTTCCTTTAGGAAATACTAGGCTCGGGAGCAAACACTGTATCAAGTTACCATAGCTTGTGTCTTTCTGTATTGGATTGATCCAATTTATTAGGGTCTATTCAATGAATCATGATCAAGTGATTTACAGCAATGTGTTTACCAGGCAGCCATGTCTTGCCTTATAAATCAGTGGCCCCCAACCTTTTGGGCACCAATGACCAGTTCCCTGAAGAGGTTTTTCTGCAAGCTGGAGTGGGATGTGGTTACGTGGGCTGTTTGCATCCCACGGATGGGGCTTTGCTTGTTTTGTGTGGCCCAGTTTCTGGCATGCTGTGGATCCCTGTTATAAATGTTTGATTATCAGTTTCTGAAGAGACTTTGGGATTTTTTAAAAGGCTCCTAGTGGATATTCACCAGGTGCAGCTTCTTGTCATTATACTGTAATAATAAAGGTGCATTAGTTAGGTTCCTTCTTTTAACATAACTTTTTTTAGAGGAAGCATGATAGAGCCACTGGGTATAATGTACTGATTCAGTTCTGTTACTCATGTAAATGCTCGAGACTTTGATAATTCTTTGAAATGTGGTTGTCTCTGATCATTAATATGCTGCAGTAATTATCTCTCTAGTATAAAAAGACTTTTCATTCATGTGATTTTAGTTCCCATCAAGGAAGGGAACATACTCAGGTTTTATCTTGATTATAACTCAGAATGAAATCTTCCCAAACTCAGTGGAAGAAAGTTGTCAGTAAACTTAAACCTGTAACTTTTAACCTCTTTATAATCTTTTTATTTAAGATCATATTTTCAGAATCCGTGAGTTAGTGCTTAGCTATAACATGGTTTTTATTCGGTGATGTTTAATATGTTAGCTTGGAGATTGCGTGGCTTGTAAAGCATGATTTGTGGCTTAACAGGCAGAGACATTAGTTAACCCCAAGAACCATGACTTAACAAATCATGATTTAATTTACTGTATGAAGGCAGTAGTTAATAAAAAAAAAAACCAAGTTTTTGCTTTTAGACCACTCCACCTCCTTGGCTGTGTTTGAATCACAAATCTAATTACCCCCCCATGTTCAAACATGTAGTGGCTTTAAAGTTCAGTAGGTTATTGAATCCAGAAAAACAAGTTAATTCCTTTACCAATTAAATCATGGTACAGAAATAGACAATGTAAATGTCAATGTATATTCCTGAAATGTTTAGCAAAAGTTGTTTGTGACCTGTCCATAAGTATTACACTTTTCTGCTATTCCATCAATTGGATGGTTTGATTGATCTCGACATACCTCAAACAAGATGCCTCTAAGTAACATAATGTACAACTCTGACCTGAGAAATTTAGTTCCATCATTGTATATTGTTGTTTGTTAAATTGATAGGATTATTTGATCAGGTAGAATGTCCTGATTTCTTTATTTGTAGAGTTATCTTTTGTTCATTTTCTTATCTCTTATTATTATTTTTTCCTTTGGATCCATGACACTAGTTGACCATTTTGAATCAGTCACCGGAGCAGCTTTTATTTCAGTTGGTTGAATAAACTGTGGCTGTTGCTGAGGTTCATATAAAATATTAAGCCATATGATTTGCAAACTATAATGGATGGGTTTTGGTACAAACATGCCTAACAAATCCAAAAGCTGTCCTTGGTTTTCAAATGAATGTTGCCTGAACCATGAATGCTTTCAGCTTGATGTGCATCAGGGGTGGGTTCTAAAATATTTTACTACCAGTTCTGTGGGCATGGCTTATTTTGTGGGCATGGCTTGATGGTCATGTGACAATTATTTAGGTTTTAGCAGAGGTACTGGTCTACTAGCCTTTTAACTGCTTGCAGAGGCACCGGTCTACCCATTTGTTTTTGGAGCCACCGGTCTACTCATTTGTTTTTGGAGGCACTGGTCTACCACCACACTGCCTTTTAACACTGATCAACTGTAGGGCGGCCCTTTGAAGCCCCGCGGCAAGAGTTTAAACAGTTTTTTTCCTTCTAGCCAATCAGCTGGGACTTGGGAGGCAGCAATAGATTGGGGGTGGGGCCAAATAAAAGGTAAGAATAACGCAGGGGAGGCGAGGGAGCCCAGCTCCCGAACAAAGAGAACCGTTCGGTGACGTCATATCGTCATCGCTACCGGCTCGGCCGAACCAGGAGGAACCCACCATTGATGTGCATATCAGGTGATTCCCAATGAAGTGGAGTTACAAGGGGTTTTCATTAAGCTTCTTTCATGGAATTGTACCAGGAGTTCAGAAAATGTCAGAAGAGAATATTTGTACCTCAGGATTGAACTGTGGGGTCCTTAGTACATTGATGATATTACCTAGTTTGGTAATGAAATATTTGCAAAAAATCAAAGTCAGAAAGCACCAAGGACACCACAATGTTATTCTCCTTTTCCAACTATATCTTCTTTGCTCAACATTTTTTCTGTCTGTCATAGAAGAACAACAAAAATAAGACACAAAATAGTCCAAAATATCTTATTATTAATGTCATCGGCAGCTAAATATACTGAAGCACCCAGAATTTTCCTTTGGCTTATTGCAATTGTAGCTATACCCAAAGTGTCCACCTTGGGTCTTTTCTGGATTAATTATCCACTGATATGTGATACCTGATGGCATTGGTTATTAATAGTTCCAATATACTTTCCGTCTAACAGAAGTAGATGCCTCTGAAGTATGAATTGCTTTCAAGTCAAGCAAAACTCAGAGAAGGTTCACTGTTTCAATTACTGCTACTGTGATTCATGTTAAACTGCTCCATCCTGTTTTACCAACTGTAAAGTGGAATTTAAGTATGTGACTTCTTTCATTGCAGAGAAATAGTGTGAATAAATATAATAGAAAGGCCCTTGATAGACTGTCTAACAACGTAGAATAAACTAGATCCATCTACTCATTTCTATATCTAATAAATTGCTTATGTTCTAGAATCATTAACAGAAGATGTAAGTTGTCATATACCCAAGTACTACAGTAAAGAATAAAACTGAACTTTAAGGTCATTTGTGATGATCGTGACGGAGAAAGCTGGAAATGTTTACTATGACCAATTTTACGAATATTAGATTTAGACTTAGAATAACTTTATTGTCACTTTGATTATACACTAATCGGCATACATTAAAATGATTAAATTAAAATTGATGTGTTGTATTAAACTGCGGTTTCTTTCATTTTGAGTTAGTGAGATGGGTGAGTTCAGCTACTGTGATTTTTCAATAGATTTCTTGCTAGCATTCTTTGTGAATCTGACCGTTGTAATAGTATGACTTGGTGCAATGGGTGAATTTAGGATTATGGAATGGAAAATCAGGTATCAGAAGATTAATCTGCCTTCTGTCTTTTTTTTCTGTAGCAATGTTTCCCAACTGTGGCAACTTTAAGATGTGCGGACTTCAGCTCCCATAATTCCCCAGCCAGCCATGTCACATATTTTAAAGTCCACACATCTTAAAGTTGTCATAGCAGACTTCTTCCATTTCCTGTTAACTCTGATTGGCTTTCGGGAGGGGAAGGGCTGGTAATTGATATTATCTTCCCCAGTTGGATAAATAGCCGGGCACAGGAAGATATTTTAAAGAATTTGCTCGTGTTTTTTTCTTTTGAGAATTTTTTTTTAAAAATGTTGGAAAATGTGTTTCTTAGTATATTCACCATCAGTATTAGCAATGAGGTTGTATCATCCAAGCTCACAGGTTTAGCATTGATAGAAAAAGAAATGAATGTCCTTTATGCAAGTAAAACCAAATTTATACAGCAAACGAGAGACATCAAAGACAACTGATGATTGTCAGCCCCACTAGGTAGACCAAACCAGAATATCAACTCCACAGCAAGACTGAAACTATAGTTTATTGAGATACACTATAACAATGACATCTTGCAAAACTGATTGTCCTACAACTCCCTTCCTCCTTGTATCCCAGTTAATCAGCATGTTTGTTTGGCTCTCTTTGAATATTATCTTGCTTCCCGGGACTCAACGAATGTTTTAGTTCTCATTCCCAGGATAATACATTTTTTGTAATTTTTTTTCCACAAGGACTGGAACTTCCAAAACTTTATTAAATTTCAGAAAAATGTAAAATGCCAAAAAGCAAAACTGTCAAGATTGCCTCTCTTATCCTCAATACAACTATTGGCCATTTATTGCTCAGACAATATTTCAGATTTAGTAAAGGCTAGCAGTGTCTTCTATTTAATTGTATGCTTTATTCAAGGAATTTTCCCCTTGGGTTACAACAGGGGTGTCAAACTTGATTTCATTGAGGGCCATATCAGGGTTATATTTGACCTCAGGGGGGCCGAGTGGGCATGGCTGGGGTGGGCATGGCCAGCTTGGCATCTTGCAGCCCTCTGCCAGTGAAAATGGAGCCCGGGAGGGCCACATGCGGCCCTCCCAAGCTCTGTCTTCACTGGCAGAGGCAGTGGGATGGTCCTTCGCTGTTTCCAGGGCGGCCCTGCGGCCAGATCTAAGCACCCCGCAGGCTGAATGCGGCCCATGGGCCTTGAGTTTGACACCCCTGGGTTAGAATGTCTTGATTCAGATCATATAGAATGATTCAGTGCCATTTTACATTTCACCATTTTGCTGTAGCTCAGTGGGTAACTGAGATATGTTGATATGATTACTCTCAGCCCTGGAGGCCATCTTTTTCTTTGGATCTTCAGTGCTTGGTTAGGGGTGTTACTTGGAACCCTGACATTTACCTTGTACTTAGTGTCTCCATCCCCTTCTCTGCCCCAAGATGGAAGTGCTGATGCCAACAACAACCATTTCAGTTGCCTATCACACATGGTTATTGCCTGTGTGATAATAACAATAGTTAAGGGAAACTCAACCGTAAGCAATAATAACAACTATGCTCAAAGATGAATGCCAAAATCCTTATCTTCCTGCAACTTTTTTTTCAAATGTTTTGTGGATTTAATGTCTGGACTTCACCTATTATTCATAAGATTGAAGGAGGGACTGCAGTGCAAATTCTGGGAATGAGAGCTATAAAACTCTTTGTGTCCCTTTTTAAAATATAAGGGAGATTAAACAACCATTCTTAGGAACCCAAATTCCAAAATGATCTTAAATCTGCTTGGGGATCTGTTGTGGTGTAGAGCCTGTTTGTCGGTTATCCTGAACACTGTGTCTGTTTTTATAGCGTAGTTGCGGAATATATTTTATGGTTTTCGACATGGTTGTATATGTTTTGTTTCTCTGTTTTTGTATTGCGCTGTTTCTTTTGAAGTTTTTAATGGACGCGAGACTCCCAGTGTCACTTATGTAAGACGGGCAACTATGCAAACTGAATGAAGAATGAAGAAATGCAATTTGGATGTAATTATTCTCGGTGCCAATTTCTCTACAGCAGCGGCTGTTTTAAACGTTGTTACTCTCTCCTTAGGAGCTGAAGCTGCCCTCTTACAAAGGCCAGTCTCCCCAGTTAAATCTGAGAAGGTATTTTGCAGACCTGATTGCCATTGTGAGCAACCGGTTTCGTCTCTGTCCTGCTGCCCGACACCTTGCCGTTTACCTGTTGGACCTCTTTATGGACCGTTATGACATCTCCATTCAACAGCTACACGTGGTTGCTCTTTCCTGCTTGCTTTTAGCAAGTAAGTTCAAAGCAAGAAGCTCAACAGGTAGAAATTGCTTTACCCAGACTAGAAACCAAATCGTTGAATTTCAAAAATGGTTGGCAATTTAATACTAAACCAGCCGTCCTGAGACCCATCACGGATCGCAGAAATCTGAGTTTTTTTATTTGCTAAGCTGCAGCAGTTTCTGGGGGGAAAAAAGAAATGGATTGTGTCATTTTAGGGGCAACATTTGCATGGCAAATGGAATAGGAATAGGAATAGGAATAGAATAGAATAGAATAGAATAGAATAGAATAGAATAGAATAGAATAGAATAGAATAGAATAGAATAGAATAGAATAGAATAGAATAGAATAGAATTTTTTATTGGCCAAGTGTGATTGGACACACAAGGAATTTGTCTTGGTGCATATGCTCTCAGTGTACATAAAAGAAAAGATACCTTCGTCAAGAATCATAAGGTTATGTCACAACAAACTCTATATTTGTGCTTTTGGGAAGAGCACAAATTGCCCGAATTGGGAAGTTCTTTTTTTTCACACATGAATGGTATCTTCTACTCTTCCAATCCATTACAACAACTTTATGATATTTTGTAACGGCTATTATATCCCTTGATATGATCAATTTAAAGGGTTTCGTTTCTGAAATCCACAGAAAGGTTCAGGATATTGAAGGATTGGAGAGAAGGGGGTGGGGGGGGAAGCTAAGCTAAGGGAGCAAATCTTGCAACTCATGGGTTGCAGACGGCTCTCACTCCAGCATTTCTTTTGTGTCCCTCAAAATCATTGCCATCAAAAATAAAGGGCACTCTTTGTATTTTTGAGTCCCAGAGGCTTAAGGACTGTTCAGGTGCCCATTTTAGCTCTTAAAACTCCTGACACACATCCCTCAAAATAATGGGCCCAGCCATCACCCACTTTTGGAATGCAGTTTTAGATATCACAGAAAAGTGGATTGACTTGGAAAGTGATGGAAATTGCAGCCACTTTGACTGGTGTGTACTTTTTTTTACTTAACTTAGTTTATTGTTCTTTAAAGAGCATGCCCTACAGCTTAGCTTTACGTATGAACTCAGCCAATTGTGGGCAATCAACAAACCTAAGATTAATTAAGCCATATCTTGGCTTGTTAAGTGGATCCAATCGATTAGCACCATGACAGTGTGGTTCTTACGTTCTGCAGCTGTTTCTGAACCACCAACTATAGACCAAACTGCCTGGATCAAACATTGGGCGAATTGATTTCACAATAAGTCCAGTCGCCCTTGTAAACAGTTGACGTTTTCCAAAATTCACGCCTGTCCCAAATAACAGAATAAATCTGAGAACTCTTGCTTTAGGCTTGAAAATATGGAGATCAAACCCATTTTAAAAAAATATATCAATTTAGCCTAAGTTTTTTTTTAAAAAAAGGGATTGCTTCCCCTTAATGAGGAGCTCTGACAAACCAGATCTGATCCTTTAAAGATTCCTGTTGCCAAGCCTTGAATGAGAAAATAATTTGAAAGGTTGCTGCCAATCTGGCATTCTAGATCTGTCATTAGAGATGATAACAGTGCATTAGAGCGAAATGAGCCCAGCTGTGCTTACTAACCATCTGTGCAATCATAGTGTACTTTTTAACCAAAAGCAATGTTGGGTTTAACAACTAATTAGAGTTAGTTGTCAACGTCCTACCACAACGAGGACGAAGATTTCCATTGCTTAGCCAAGGGCTGTTAAGGGAGTCGTGTCCAATTTTATGAGCCTTTTTTTGGTTAAGCAGCTCTGGCTTTTCCCCTTAACTTTTCTTCTTTGAAGCTGGCTGGGGAGGTCATATGCCCCGAGATGCAGCAAACCGTTGTAAATACATGCCAGGTACCAGATACCCGAATTTTGATCCTGTGACATGGGGGATATTGCAGTGGTCATAAGTATGAGGAACAGTCATAAATCACTTTTTTCAGGGCCATTGTAAATTTTACCGGTCCCTAAACAAATGGTGGTAAGTTGGGACTGACTATAGTAACTGAACCTTCTTTGGGGAGACAAATCTCCTTTGACAACACAGAATTTTTAAAAATCCTTTCTTGTGTTCTTAATGGTATTTCACCCCTTTCATGTCCCTCAGGTAAATTTGAAGACAAGGAAGACAGCGTGCCTAAGCTTGAACAGCTGAACAGCTTGGGGTGTATGACCAACATGAGCCTGGTCCTAACCAAACAGAATTTGCTGCACATGGAGCTGCTCTTGCTAGAAACTTTCCAGTGGAACCTCTGCCTGCCCACTGCTGCTCACTTCATAGACTACTATCTCTCGATCGCCGTTCACGAATCAGACCTCCATGACGGATGGCCGATGGTTTGCTTGGAAAAAACCAAATTGTACATGGCCAAATATGCCGACTACTTTCTGGAAGTATCCCTACAAGGTGCATTTTTTTTGGCTTTGTTCAAACTCCCCATGGTTACTTAGCTGCGAGGGGGGGGTGCCTTTGCGTGATTTAACCATTATCCTCTGTCTCTCCAGATCATGCCTTTTTAAATTATGCCCCTTCGCTAGTGGCTGCTGCGTGTGTTGCTTCCTCAAGGATTATCTTGCGTCTTTCTCCAACGTGGCCAGTGCGACTCCATCGCCTGACAGCATATTCCTGGGATTTTCTGTTGCCGTGTATTGAGCGACTATTGGTGTAAGTGTTTGGAATGATTTTTCCTCACTTAATAGGGTAGTACAGACAGTCCTCGGTTTACAATGGGGAAGCTACGGTTAATGACCATTAAAGAGCCGTGGTGGAGCAGTGATTAGAATGCAGTACTGCAGGATGCTCCTGCTGACTGCCAGCAATTCAACAATTTGAGTCTCACCGGCTCAAAGTTGACTCAATCTTCCATCCTTCTGAGGTGGGTAAAATGAGGACCCAGATTGTTGGCAGCAATATGCTGACTCTGTAAACCACTTAAGAGAGGGTCTGTAAAAGCACTATGAAGCGGTATATAAGTCTAAGTGCTATTGCTTTCAGAAGTTTGTGGGAGCTTCATCTTTGGAAGCTTTCAAGAAGAGACTGGACTGCCATTTGTCAGAAATGGTGTAGGGTCGCGATGGCGAACCTATGGCACGTGTGCCCAAAGTGGCACGTGGAGCCATGTTGCCTGGGACGCACAGCGTTGCCTGTTCCTCTTCTGGGTTTCTGGCGCGCATGTGCACGCAATGATCAGTTGGGCTTTGTGCATGCAGCAGTGCTGGAAACTGGAAGAGCTGGTCTTCTGTTTTGCAGCATGAGCATGCTGATTGTCGTGCGTGCATGTGCGCCAGTAACTGGAAGACTAAACAATAAACCGGAAGTTCATTTTCCAGCACGCGCAAGCCCCCTGGGAAGCTCCTCTTCCGAGTTGTGGGGCAGGCGAGCATGTATGCGTGCTCCTTTTTTGGCACTTGGTGCCGAAAAGGTTCGCCATCACTGGTGTAGGGTCTCCTGCTTGAGCAGAGGGTTGGACTATATGACCTACAAGGTCTCCAACTTTGTTAATCTGCCACAGCTATTGAAAGTTAAAACAGCACTGAAAGTGACTTGCACCCGTTTTTCCCCCTTACAACCGTTGCAGCATCCCCATGGGTCACATGGTCTAAATTAGATGCTTGGCCACTGGCATGTAGTTATGATAGTTGCAGTGTCCCGGGATCGTGATATCCTCTTTGTGTGACCTTCTGACCAACAAAGTCAATGGGGAAGCTAGATTTACTTAATACCGAATTTATTAAATTCGTGTTACGAATTTAACAACGATCCACTTAAGAACCATGGCAAGGAAGGTGTAAAATGAGGCATAATTGTCTGGCTTTAGCAATGGAAATTTGGGGCTCAATTGTAGTCGTACGTTGACGACTATTATTTTAATGAAGTGCAGTCTGATGGCTGCGAGTAAGGTTTTGTGTGCAGAAATTGCTGTTAAGCTTTCAAGTTGGAAAGCTGATGACAAGCTCTCGACACTGTTGCGTTTCAAGCTTGAATGCATTCTTAATGCCTATATCTACCAGTTAAGACACATTTCTCCAACTGCCCCTCTCTTTTATCCAGGGAATTCTGCAGGTATGCAAAAAGAAAGCCAAGAGAGCAGGCCCAACTGGATAATTGCCCATTAAAAAATGGGCAGAGCTACAATCAGTGTTGGGTCTGCCATTTTGGCTTTATTTTTTTTAAAAAAGCATACCCTGAAGACACTACTGCTTTAGTCCCAAATAAAATCAAATGCTTGCATAACGTAATATTTAAATCCATAAGAAAGTTATAGGTTTTTTAACACATCACAATTACCTGTGATGAAGTTCCTCTTACGTATGGGGACGAAAATAAAAGATGCTGTTGAAAACAAAGGAGTGGGCAAAAAGTTCAGAGGCCTGCCTGAGCTGATAACTGCCAAGTATGGAAACCTTTGAAGATCAGCTCTTACTTAGGAAGAACTGTTTACCTAATAGATTTAATAGATTTGTAGGATCTAAAGAGACCTTCCTTCTTTTTCCTTTGGGGTTGTGTTATTTTTTTTCCTTGTTTCAGTGTTTCCTAGCCATACCCATTTTAAGATGTATGAAGTTCAATTCCCACAATACTCCAATCAGCAAATAGTGTTGTGTATGTTTTCCCTAGATGAGTAGAGTAGAACAGAACAGCATAGAACTTTGGAGATCTTCTAGTCCAACTGCCTGCTCAAGCAGGAGACCCCATACCCATTTCAGACAAATGGTTGTCCAGCCTCTTCTTAAAAGCCTCCAGTGATGCAACACCCACAGCTGAAGGCAAGCTGTTCCATTGGTTAATTGTTCTCATTGTTAGGAAGTTTTTCCTTAATTCCAGGTTGCTTCTCTCTTCGATTAGTTTCCATCTATTGTTTCTTGTCTTGCCTTCTGGTGCTTTGGAGAATTAGTTGACCCCCTCTTTTTGCAGCAGCCGCTCAAATACTGGAATATTGCTATCATGTCACCCCAGTCCTTCTTTTCTTTAGAATAGCCATACCCAAATATTGCAACAATTCTTCATATGTTATAGTCTCCAGGCCTTTAATCATCTTAGTTGCTCTTCTCTGCAGTTTTTCCAAAGTCTCAACATATTTTTGTAATGTGGTGACCAAAACTGGATGCGGTATTCTAGGTGTGGTCTTACTAAGGTTTTATATAGGTTTTATTTCGATGGATGGATGGATGGATGGATGGATGGATGGATGGATGGATGGATGGATGGATGAGGTTTTATTTCTTGTAGCAGAAATGCTGACATTGAATCAAGAAGAACTATTGGCCCATTCCCATCAAGCATGAATGAAAAAATAATCCTCTCCTTGTACATGGGTTTGGATGAACTGTAGATTTTATCCAATGTAGTCAAACAGAAAATAATCCTTTTCATTTTAATATTCTAGGGCCCACGATAATGACGTAAAAGAAGCCAACAAGCAAAAAGGACAACATAGCTCTCAACCACCCCATAACACTTTATTTCAAACAACCATTCAACCCACCCAGCAGCAGATACCCCATTATATTCAAGCGCATCAGACTCCTCTACCGTATCTTCAAACAGCACCGCAACAAAACTGTCAGCCGATTATGTCAAGCAGTCATACCTCAGCCTACCCGATGCAGACTTGCCCAGCTGGTTTACAAGGTGCTATTCAGGCTCAAAGTCATATGCAGACTTCTGGAATGTCACTAGCCGTCCCTATAGAGGTGAAGCCATGTTTAAACGTCTCCTACAATCGAACCTATCAGATTGCTGGACGTTACCCTTGTATTACTCCATGCTTTGAGAGGTGACGACTACAGCAGAACTCTCTGTGTGACCAGTGTTCAATAAATAATAAGAGGACAATTTGGGGTCCTTCTGAAACCTGGGAAAAGGCTGGAAGAGAACATATTTTTCTCCCAAAGGTAGCTCGGTTGCAGAAGGTGTAAGTACAAGAATGTGCCTACTTGCAGAATAATGGAGAAAGATGAAAAAAAATATTTCTGCCACACTGTAGTTCTACAGGCTGAACTTAAAACACATCCTTAAAAGCGTGTTGAGAGACACCTGCCCTGTCTGCAGGTCTTGTCTTCCTGAAAAGATGAAAGATTATATGTGACGTTGACGACACTGCTGCTTCTACTTAGCTCTGTGCAGTATTGAGTAAGATACTGAACCACTAAGTGCCATTGCTTTCCAGAAGATGGAGAGGCCAGTGAGAGAAGAGGCCTTCTTCATCTAGTGAGCAGCTCAATTCTTTGATTTGCCCGTGGATGAGAACTTGTATTTCAGTGGCCTTGGATTAATGTTCTTCAGTCTTCTACTTCAAGTATTCTTGTCTTCACTGAAGCTATGTAGAGATAAATTATCATACCATCTCAGGGAATAATCAAAAGTTACTGTGATACAGGACATATACATCATTTAAATGGTTACCTCGGGTTCTGTTCCTCAGGGTAATTGTATTAGTAAATACCAAAGGGAGTTGAGATGTTCATTCAAGTACTCCCTTCACCTAAATGTGCTTTGCAATGAGACAGAGAAAAATAGGCAGGTTGTATTTAAATGAAGCCAGTACTATACCATAAAAAAAATGGAGTTTTGTTTGCAATTTACCCTACTTTATGCAACCAACTATTTGTGTCCAAAAAGTTTTGGTGTTTTTTTTTTTTCTTCATTGTATTGATTTCTGGCTTCCAGGTACAATTGAAATGCTTACAAGAAATAAAGCCTTATTTATGTTGGCCAGAGAGCAGAATGAGAAATGGAAGTTCTCAGACTCTTACAGCACAACTGTATTTCCATATTTCTATTTCTTTGGCCACATCAGCTGCAATTCAGGTATTTTTATAATGTGAGCTAAGCAGTCGTAATAAGGGTGCTACATACGATCATCAGAAGTGTCTTTAAGTCCTTAGATTCTATCCTTACCCAAACCAGAATTATTTGAATTAATAGGCAGTAAAGAATTTTAAGAATCTTCTTGCCAGCATTCAAGATTAAGCAGTGACTTAATTTGATATACTTGTCTCCAGTGATGTGCGATCCAAGTATTTAGAGATGACTGAGAATGGAGGTGACAAATGGGTGGAGAACCTGAAGATAGACAGACCTTCCCTAGTGAAAAAGAGATCATCCTAAATAGTTCTCATTTAAAGGAAAAATGGCCTTAATTGTTCTCTGTGAGCTGACCGTGCTATGAGAAAATATTCTTTAATTTGGAGGAGAAGCTATCCTCCATAGTAATAATTATTTTATGCCATAATGTGTTTTGTGTGTGTGTGTCAACTTATAAAAATGGGGAATTTTGAGGGAAAGAAGTAAAGCTTTCTGAAAACATTTTAGATTCTGGGGAAATACTACTTCTTTCCTAAGCATATTTTATTATTACTGTGTTTGCATCTCTGAGCGGGGAAAATTTGATTAGGTAACAGAATTGAGTGTCTGAGGTATCTTCTTACATGATGTCATTTCTCACAATTTCACTTTATGTGGGGATGAAGGACTGCAAAATACATCAGAAAAGGAATGATTGACTTATCTCAAATTGCAATACTGCTCATACAACTCTCCATACTTTTAACTACCTCAATACTATGTTGAATGTACAATTTTGTGGAGATCCATGACTTGAAATAACAAGCATATTGTTCCTAAAATTCTTACGTATCCTTCAGTGTCAGTCCTCCATAAATGAGACAGCAGAGCAGACATCTAATACATCTGAAAATTATCTTTCAGGCCCTTTACACTCAAAACGTTAGTTAATAATTAACACTGGAATTGCAGTGGGAGAGTTAATTTTTCTAGTCAAGCCAGCAAAACTCACCTAAAACAAATGATCTTATTTAAGATATTTAAGTAATTAGACTTCTTGCTAAAAATGGATCCTCTACAAGTTCCTAGATTTGTGGCTCACTACTTTTTTAATTTATTATTTAGCCTTTTGAGTTTGTTGTTATAGATTAATATTGGCAATAGAATATGCACTGTGCGACATTTCCTATTTTCTTATACATATTTGGTCAACCTCCACTGAATCGACACACTGCTGAAATTGCTACTGCAGGAATTAAAATGTGTGTCATCAAGAAAGAACTACACATTGGGGGAAAAACGAGTGCCATGCACTCTTTTAAAAAATAAAGTTAGTTTTGCGTAACTTGTGTGTGTGCTTTGAATAAAGTTACATTCATAATGATAGTGATATTGCAATGCATTCCAAGTTTATTTTTGACTGTAATAGAACAGACATGAAAGAAAACAGGAAAAGTATTTTTTTTTAATTATTTATTAAAAATCTGGACTCTCTCACTTCATTACTAACCTTTTCTGGAAAAGATAACAGAAAGAAAGAATGGAAAACAATTACAATTGTGAACAATATTGAATCAATCTCTCTCTCTCTCTCTCTCTCTCTCTCTCTCTCTCTCTCTCTCTCTCTCTCTCTGTATATATATATATATGTGTGTGTGTGTGTGTGTGTGTGTGTGTGTGTGTGTATATATATATATATATATATATATATATATATATATATATATATATATATATATATATATATATATATATATATATATTATTCTGCTAGAATATGGGAAAATGTTTTGTTTTAATTATATCAGGCAATACTATTTGCACAGTAACATGCAAGAAATCGCAGAAAACCCATCCCTCTTTTTGAGCAAAGTCCATATCGCGTTGTGCACAGATAACATTACACAACAGAAAACAGTATGACTCCTCGTCTTCAAGTATCAGTTCCCTAGTTGGTGCATTCTGCCTTAAAATTTAATTTAATTCTAGATTAAATCTACTATAGATAAATGCAAGCACAGAATAGTACGTATCTGAAAAGGTATCATTCCGGTATGAAAATTATGTGCTTCATCTTTGCTCCAGCAATATTCAAGGCACCACTTTCAAAGGATTTGCATAGCTCTGAGAAGTATGTTCAGTAATGTTGGCATTGGATCATTTGAGATTAAAAATATAGATACAAGGAAGATATGTTAACCACCAACTATTATTGGCCAGCCAATCAAAGGAGAGTGCTACTAACATTTTACAGTTAATTTGGCAACTTCCATTTAGTTTGGTTGGTTTAAAAACTACATAAATCATCTTTTAATGACCCGATAATCCCTTGCAAGAGTGGAGTCTGGGCAACTGAATGGAGCTAGCAGAGTGTATAATGGCCGGATGCCCTTGTCGCCAATGCGGAGTTTTGTTCAGCAGATATATTCTCATTGTGCCGAGAGAGAGAAATACCTGCCTCTATCTAGAATTGAACTCTCAGCCTCCTGATTGTGAGGCGAGAGCTCCACCTCTAGGGCACTGCACCACTCCGTTTAAAAACTACATAACTTGTATTTTTAAAATATCTCAATTGGGCAGGGGATTGACTGGAAGACCCTCAAGGTACCTTCTAGCCCTATATTAAATGCTCCATTTATGTGAACTGAACTTCTTGGTTCTATATGCTACTAGATGGCCATATCTGATTTTTTTTTTTTATGAATTACAATTCATTACAATAATTATAATTATGCTTCTTAGAAGTACCAATATGCCCTTTACCAAAAAAGACACTTTTTTGCAGTGGCCAATGACATATCCAGTATTGGATCTAAGAGAATTTTCTGGATTGTCATCAGACAGAAAAATCAATCCTGACACATTTAACACTAAGAAATAAATCATGCTTTGAATGGATGGTCCAAGCACTATCATGAAGCATTCTTGAAATTCTTAAGAAACCATAATCAAAATATTGTTGGTTGATGCAAAAATTATAGTGACTTATAAATTTTATATCATTTATAAACTTTGGGAAGGATTCAGAAATTTTTGAATCATCTTGAAAGTGATAGTTAGCTGCTTTTTTCTAGAATGAAAAATGATCAACGAACAATTATTAGTTAACTAATTTTTATATTTCAAAATTCCTTGGCATTAAATAAGTCTGCAGTATTATAAAAACATGCATCTAAACAGAAATATCTTTCTAATTTCTAAACCACCTATCTCAAGCAAGTGGCTCTTGCTTGTATCAGCAATGTTCAGCATTCATGGTATTAATCTAGTTTGGATACATTGTGTGTAAATTCTGAGCTTTCACTTCCTTAGTGCTACTCAGAGGAAGTGTTCAAAAACTTTTTCCATTTTTAGTTGAAAGGATTTAATGTTATGTCTTTGACCTTAACTGTAATAATACTATAATTTGGGAAAATGAACCAAATTTCATTATAAAACTAAGTTTAGATTACCCATAGCTTGCCCATGGTGTGAATGTATCCAATAAATTGACTTTAAATTTAAACATAAACTGTCCAGATCTCTTTCAATATGAGATGGGCAACAAATAAATTTAATAAATAGATTAAAAATAAATAAGGAAAAGGCATGCTCATGAACTTAGTGATCATTTATAATTTAATATGTTATTTATTAAATATGAAACGCGCTTAGCACTGCATTTGAATAAGATTATGGGTGCTGAAATTACTGTTACATGAACTATACTACAATGCTAGGGGAAATATTTAATGAAAATACATCCAGCTAGCAACTCCTTCCATTTGCGCTCTGATCTCCACTAATAAAATAAGAACACCTTGACATACACTATCAATTGTCTGTGTTATGCATACTTCATGAATGTGATATCCCTTTTATACGATGTATCTATTTTAATATTATAAAGCTTACGCTGAAAAAAATGTTATCGAGCATTTTACAGAGCCATACTGTGTTCCCAGAGCCAATATAGTATGCTCTATACTTTATGACTTACTGTGTCAATCAAACCTAAAATCACATTCCTGAAACTCGGACTTGTAAAGAAATTTTGTCATTGATTAAAAATGTTTGGCTTTCAGAAATCTAAAATTGCCATTTAGCATCCAGATGGCATGGTAACAGTAGTGGTATTCACTTACCTTTGCTACTGGTTCACCAATGGAAGTGCGCGCATCACCTCTGCGCATGTGCAGCCTTCTGCGCATGCGCAGAGCGTCCGTGATAATGTCCAGGTGGGCAGAGCCTCCCGCCACCGCCATTACCGGTTCACCCGAACTGGGGAGAACCAGTAGAATCCCACCACTGCATGGTAAGCCTCAAATGGTGATTAAAGAGCCACAAACAAAAGATAATATCAAATGTTGGGACATTCCTGAGGTATCCTTTAACCATTTTTTTGTACAGCCTATTATAAGAAGGCAATATGTATATGAATGTTTACCTTACAAAATTAAATATGAAGGTATAGCAGATTTCATTTTATTCTTACAAAGATAAACCTTAGGTTACATCATATTTCGTAGCCAAGGTTCTGATGATCCCAACCCTGGTGACCTTTCATAAAGCATTTTTTAAAAAGGCTTTTATTCCAAGCAATGGCCCCTACGGCTGGCTGAGCCCATATATAGGAGATTATTTATGTGGATACGTGTGATGCCACACATGTTGTGTTTTTCAGTTTTTATAGTTTTATAGTCTGTATTACTGTTTTTGAATTGTTCTTTGTTGCCCAGAATTGTATAACAAGTGAGCAGCCAGTTTAAATCAATGAATGAAAGTTTGTGAAGGCATTTGTAATCTCCTATAATGAAAAAATTCTGAGTTTGTTTGGATCCAGAAGTTAAGCATTGTTGGGCCCAGTCAATAGTTGGGTGACAGGCCAGGAGGAAATTCAAGGCTATAGAATGGGAATTAAAGAATTATCCTAGAATACAGTAACGGCAAATTTTTATAGACTGTTGCCCAAATCACTACATGGATATTTTACAAAAAGAATTTACAAAAACACACAAAACCTTTAGATGTTTAAATTCCAAATAAATTTTGTTAGAATTTTTTTTATTCACAAAGCAAAAATAAAATAAATCTATTACTTTAGAAGAATGAAAGAATCAAACAGCAAATAGGGTTTTTAAAAAACAAGATTTTTGACAAGTTTCTTATCTACAACAACAATTCAGAAACCACAAATACCAATTTCACAGATGCACTGAGTAATTCCTGAAGAGGTTTGTCAATTACTGCTACTTACTGATGACAAACCAAAGATACTAAGTAGATCCAAACAGATAAAATCTTATTTGGATAAGGATGAATATACACAGCAAGAGCAAATTCTGTGTAGGGAATTTCTGAAGAATGAATTCCTGTCTGATAAACCGCCTCAGTTATTGACGGGATATCTAGGTATGGCATCTGTAAAGGAAATCCTGTAACCTACCAAAAAAAAAAAAAAAAAAAAGAATTTTAAATACATGTTTAAAATAAACATAGCATCAAATCTAAATATTACACATCTGCATAAAACTGTACTTTAAATCCAAATAGTACAAACCAAAATGACATATAAAACAATTATTCTAGATATAATTTTTAAATGACAGATTACCATTTTCAATATACTAATTGAGTTTAAAAATAATCTTGTTGCAATAAAGTATAATTTGAAACACAGTCAAGCCAGTAAACATTTGTTTCAGGTTCAAAATAATAGCTAATATAGGAGATGCAAATTTGGACACTTTTGCAGTAAGTATTCTAATACAGCATTTGCAGTATTTTGCAAATGTTTCTTATAACTTTTTAAGCCCCTTTCACTTTCTACCGCTTCCAAGCTGTAGATCAATCACATGGGCTGTGTGAAGGATCAGGTGAAGGGAGGAAGGAAGGAAGCTCTAATCTTAGAGATCAGCTACTTTGTAGGATCAGAGACCTGGAGTTTTTGAGAGAGTCGTCTTTCCCACTGCATGAAATGCCTGCCAGCTGTTAAAAAGCTCAAACAACACTCGATGAATGCAGGATGAAGAGCAAAAAAGAGGGTTCACAGAACCCTCTGCCACACCTGTCACCAGCTGTTTGGGATCCTTTTTAACTCCATATTTGAAAGAAATCAAAGAACTGGTGAAAGCATCGTCTCTTTGTGATGAGGCCTGGTAAAGTCAGAACCCTCCAATAATGCTTGAAAGTAAGCTATAGAAGCTGAGAATCATATTTATCCTGGATAGCAGAGGGTTATAAGAATGAGCTCTGACAGGTCTTAATGAACTTTGGCTATAAATCATGTAAGAATTAGAAAGGGATGAAAGATATAGCAAACTGGTCCAAAAATGACAGAAAGGTGTAAAGGCATCAAAGTCCTAGAGACTGAGGACAGAACATTATTCACTGTCTTTCTTTGGAACAATGAAATACCATGAGTGTTTAACTTGTATATCTTGTTTAAAATCTGTTAATTTGTCTGTCTTGTTCAAAAGTTGTAAAAGAACAGTATATTAAAAGAAAGAATATTATCACGCACAAAAGATTGTTGGAAGGGTTCAAATAACCAAGTGCAGTCCCAACTGGAAATAAATCTGGAGTAAGTAGACCGTTTGGCTTTGCAAGAGTTGCCAAGTCAATTGTTTTTTTGCTGGTTTCAGGATATCTTTTAATTCCTGATTCCAAAGACAGGAATCGGTCAATGAAATAGAAGATGATGTTGGACAAGAATGTTTCCTGGTACAAGAGTTGGAAACCCAAACAATGGCCAAGAACCAGAGTTGTCTGCATATGGGATGATTAGAATGCATGAAAAAATATTGAGGGCCTTGAGGAATTGAGGAATCACTAGGTGAGCAGAAAATTCCTGAGAAGCAAGTGATCCAGAGTAGAAGAAATAGATCCTCTTAGGCTTCCCAAATTCAGCTTAATTTGCAATGTTTACATTTTTGCATCAAATAGGTTGATAGTATTATTCCATTTTGTAAAGATTATGAGCAATTATGGGGTTTACCATTCATGATTGAATTGCTGAGAGCAATTACCTCACCTGTGTCTGAGAAACAAATGCCCATAGCCATTTAGGGATGGTGGATGCATGCACTAATTCTAGAACTAGATAATAAGATGTGTGGGATGTGCTATCATTTGATCAATATATTAAAAAAATACTCAGAAGCTATTTGCAAATTATCTGTGGAGATTTTCAGTCATCCAGGTCATTATGGTCTCAGATGTTTTTTTCAAAAGGCAACTGGATTGTTTTTTTCTTTGAGGAAGAAAAAGAAAACATTTCGCTTCTCATCCAAGAAGCTTCATCAGTTCTGATGCCCCTTCCCTATCAGAACTGATGAAGATTCTTGGATGAGAAGCAAAACATTTTCTTTTTCCTCAAGGAAAAAAACAGTCCAGTTGCCTTTTGAAAAAGCAGCTTTGAGATGACTATTTGCAAATAGTACTTTGTGCTGAACAGAGTAATTGAGGAACTCACAATTTTTAAATGGACACTTTGCTACTAGAACTAAATAATAGCATTCATTGTACCAGCTCACACTCTGAAACTGCAGATGAATCTGAAATTCTTGGTATTATGGCAGAGACTGCTTATTATCACAGCAGATATGTGAAAGTAGAATGTTTAATGTAGTTAAGCCTCATGGGAAAAAAATGGTATGATACTGATCATATATATAATGTCATTTCACAGTGTAATACTTTTTTGCAAGGAGTAATAAAATGTTATACCCATGGAGCAAGAAGGCCTCTGAGACTAATCATCATAGCACCTGTCTCCCCCAATAGGGTAGTTGGATGCAGTAGAAGGCTGGCTTCTGTTTCATCGTTTGCAGGGAAGCAGAAGCTCATGAAAGAAATGCCACGGAGATCTGACCTGGGGCAACAGTGTACGTGCCAGCAGAGAGGGCTTTACGTGCCATCTCTGGCACGCGTGCCATAGGTTCGTCATCACAGGTATAGTATAACTAGTTGGGTGAAGGAGATATCAGTTCATTGGATTCAAGAATTGATTATGATGCCAATAGAATGAAAAGGGATCCTACTTCCTATGGAGTAAGAGGAATCTAGTTATTAATGCAAAATGATATTGTTCTCTCTTTTGGGGAAACGTCTTCCTTTATGAGTGTTTCAAAGAAATGATAATTGATTTCCTTTATGTTACTGGGAGTATCTGGAAGAGAGTGGGATGGCTTAATAAGAATGCTGCCATACCAACCTCTTATGATTTAAAGACTGTGGAAAGTAACAGTTGTTTTCAAGCAGCTGAACTTGAGACAACTGGAATCACCTGAAATAATATTAAATAACTAAGACATAGTTGAAAAGAAAGTAGCTTCTTACAAAACTAGAGTGGAACAAATTATTTTTTCATGATTCTTTTATCAAACACTAGCAGCATAGGCAAATTTCCACCTAAGTGGAAATCTACCTCTTTCATATAAATGAAACCATTAGAGAAGAGTAATTTTATGCCACATTTTTTCTAAAAGGATTGATATCGTACCCAGGGCAAATTCTCCAGGGTCAAAGAAAATAGTGAGGGAATTGATGATAGAAGAAAAGAACAGATAGTGACAATCATCTACATTAAGTTGTTCTTCTAATGGCCTGGAAGGGGGTGAATTCGAAAATTGCTTAGAATTAAACCAGCATATCTATTTTAAGTCTGTAAGTCCATGCTTTCTATCACTACTATTCATACAAGGATAGATAGAGAATACTGTCAAACACAGGAACCATACTTTTATGTTAACTTGTGCCATGTCTTGAAGCCTTGGTAGTACAGTGGTTTAATGCACCCTGTAATTAACACAGCTGCCTGCAATTTCTGCAGGTTCGAATCTTACCAGGCTCAAGGTTGACTCAGCCGTCCATCCTTTCTAAGGTAGGTTAAATGAGGACCCAGTTTGTGGGGGCAATAAGCTGACTTTGTATAAATATACAAAAGTATGAAGGCTATTGCTTAACGCATTGTAAGCCGCCCTGAGTCTCCGGAGAAGGGCGGCATATAAATCAAATTAAAAAAAGAAAAGTGATTAACCAGTGTTCATATTGCTACTCTTTGGGTAACAAAATTCTCTAAGGAATAGCCTGAAGCTTATCCTTGGCTTTCTCAATAAAAAAAAAAGTTATGAAGGCATCTACCCAAGGATTTTATATGGATAATTATAATTTTTATGGCTCTGTCTTATCCTTGTCTTACTGTTCTGGTTTACCTTATGCAGTAATTTGGCTTTACCTCTTACATCTTCTGTTTCTTCGGCTTCATTCTCCCAACTTAGAATCTCTGAGCTCAGTTAATAATCAATTTTTGTTAATGACTCACCACTAACAACCAGGATCCAAATTTTACTTGTATTGTGCAAGCAAAATATACTTCCATGTGTATAAAGCAAATAATATTTTTTTTCCAAGGGTAGCCCTTCATATCTTGTGAAAGGTTGTTTGGCAGATGCCCTCTCCCCAAATGAGTAGTTCAATAACAGTAACAAAACACTAACCCAGTAATGCTCTTGAAAAGCGTCCAAATAACTTTCTTCTTTTTCTTTGGTTATATGTCCATTTCTAAGCTCAAGCTTAGGAAGAATTTGTCTTAAAACGCTAGTACACTGTCGATGCCATCGAGTTGGAAGATGAGATCGCCACTCCATTATTTTATTTTTTAATGTTCTTTCAATTCTGTTTTTCAAAAAAAAAAACCCAAAAACAAACCAAGAGGATGTTTATTATCAGTATAGTTACTATACTGTTAATTTACCCATTAGTTAAAAAAACCTTAAATATTGTTTTGTGTGAAGACTCTTTTGTTCATGAAATTTTTAAACTATTCTATGTCCATTTCCTGATGTAATCATGTTTTGAACACAGTATACAACTTGGGAAGGATGTTAATTTTGTTAAGAAAAATTACAGAGCTAAAACAGCTAGAGAACAAACTGGGATAGTGAAACACACTGAATGGGAAAAAATACTGAAAAGGAAATGTGGCTAATACTGTATCTTTGTTTCTAAAATAGCACTGTTGCTGCTGCAATGAATAAAGATAACATGATGAAAATTCAACTTATTCTACGTTTTTTATGATCAGCAGATAGAAAGCAGAAAGAAATAAGTATTGGAAGATGGTAAGCAACTGTAATGCAATAAAATGTTCTGCTTGATGAGTCTTCACTCATTTCTTCACGATTTCAGAGAAGTAGATATAATGCTATGGGAAGTGCCTTTAAAAACTGATTATTATTTTTAAGTGCCTTCACTTTTTTTGTTAACAATCTTGTTCATGAAGCTTGAGGAATGTTGGGGATGGAAAGTGCAATCTAAGAAAGAGTATGGATTCCTTTTGGAATTTGCAATGGAAGGTCACCTAACTTTTTAAAAACTTTTGTAGCAGCATGATGGCTGTCCATCTTCCTCTAATTCTGTGGCAAGCATAAATGTTCCCACATGACAAACAGATCCAGAAAACCCTGCAAGAATGTCCAACCTTGGCAACTTTAAGACTTGTGGACTTCAATTCCCAGAATTCTTTAGCTCACACACACCTGAGCAGAATTGGCAAATGAATTGAAAATGTGAGAGTCAGAGTATAATGGATTTTAAAATATTTATTTATCTATAAATTTATTGGCTGCCTGACTCTAGTGGACTGAAACATGCAAAGTCACAAAAGGATTCTTCACTTTATCAACAGGAAAGACATTTGCAAAAAAAGTCCATTGATAGATGTGATGTTAGAACCAATGACAAAAGAACAGGTGCAAGTATTTCTTATGTAACCGTGGAGAAGGTCTGAGTTAAAATAAGACATTTAAACAAAGTAGGGTGAAACTAATTACAAATGGTTTTTATATTTTTGTATCTGAATGATTATATATTTTTATATAAAATATATTGATTTTACACAATTTGATAATTTATGAGGTTATTCAATTAATTGAAGTATGTATATATATTACCTCATCTGAAAATGGCACAATTATTTTAAAAACACCATTGGGATAATGTCAGCTTTAAAATTTCAGGTAGACATTTAGAGAGGAAATCAAGGAGTTTATTAAAGTATTAAATCAACTTATTGCCAACCAAGTTTTTACATTTTTAAATTTGATTATTTTTAACGTTTGATTAAAACATATATCACATAATTTGGTGCATTAGCAGCATAAAAAACTCCCAGATCATTATTATATTAGAGGCTGTTTTGGATGATTCTAAGATTAATTTTTTATGTAAATAATGAAAGAGTGTCACTATGGTTGACATTATTTGCAAGAATAAATACATAATTTGACACTTTTCCTAAAGTATAATAACAGATATCCAACCCCAGTAGCAATTGGTTCCAAAACATTTTTTAAAATGATCAAAATAATATGTAGTTTGGCAGAGTCCCTCAACTTTATAAAATGTTATTAATTAAAGTAATTACCTATTTTGTAATTCATCTACCAAACTTCCATCTGTTGCAACGTAAAATATTTTTTCTGGCTGAAACAGAACAAAAAAGCAATTGCACAACCATGGAATATTCAAATGCAAGATAACCAGGATTTTGACAGATATACTAAAGACGTGACTTCTCAATTCTGAAAAATGTATGTTTCGAAGATTCTTTTCTTACTTAGTATTTGGTAACATCACAGATACACACTTGTCCCATTACCTAAAACTTTCACAACTGAATACTGCTAAGTCTTCATATTCCTTTTACCTTAATATCTCTTCCCTCACATATACAAAGGAAATTCTAATTTAATTCAGTTCTTCGCTGCCAAGGTTTAGGTTCCCAACAGGCTGATTTATTTATAGAATAGAATAGAATAGAATAGAATAGAATAGAATAGAATAGAATAGAATAGAATAGAATAGAATAGAATAGAATAGAATAGAATAGAATAGAATTCTTTATTGGCCAAGTGTGATTAGACACATAAGGAATTTGTCTTTGGTGCATATGCTCTCAGTGTACATAAAAAGACAAGATACATTTGTCAAGAATCATAAGGTACAGCACTTAATGATAGTCATAGGGTACAAATAAGCAATCAGGAAACAATCAATATAAATCGTAAGGATACAAGCAACAAAGTTACAGTCATGCAATCATAAGTGGGAGGAGATGGGTGATAGGAACGATGAGAAGACTAATAGTACTAGTAATGCAGCCTTAGTGAACATTTCACTAAATTGACAGTGTTGAGAGAATTATTTGTTTAGCAGAGTGATGGTGTTCAGGAAAAAACTGTGTCCGGGGGGGGGTTCTACTTGCCTTTACTACTGGTTCGCAACGGGATCACACGCGTGCATGCGCAGATCGCCATTGACAACATCCAGGGTGGTGGGCAGAGCCTCTCACCAGTTTTACTACCGGTTCTTGCGAACCGGTCCAAACTGGGAGCAACCCACCATTGGTTGTGTCTTGTTGTCTTGGTGTGCAGTGCTCTATAGCATCATTTTGAGGTTAGGAGTTGAAACAATTTATGTGCAGGATATATTTGTTAAATTTAACTGTTGCCCAACTCACAGTCAAGTAACTCTGGGCTGCTTACAATGTCAAAGTAATATAAAGTATTTAAACATTAAAATATTAAAAAAAATGACTATTAAAATATTCTGATGCTGTGATTTAGGCACAAACATGTTAAATCCTAACATTCCATTCATTTCATTCCAGTCTCTCTCTCAGAAGTTATAATCAGTTGTATCTTCTCCACTGATTAGACAGTATTTGAGGGATATGAAAAATAGATTTTCTGACTTCCGGCGGTGACGTCAGCGTGCAAGGAACGAGGGGAACGAGGCTCCGTCCCCGAAGTTCCAAATTTCTTGAATTGGAAGCCGTTTTTGGCACTATCGACCACGGAGAGGTCGATAGAAAAAGGAGGACTCTCTAGGACCTCGGAGTGACAGCAATCACCCCGAAGGTTCAGAGAAAAACCTCCTAATTCCAACCGGGAAAAAACCAGCCATTTTGGCTGGCCGGAGCGCTGTCAACCGATAAGCGTGGAAGCGAAGATTGCAGAGAGAAACATCGGTAATTGGACTAAATCATCTGAAAAGTGAAGGTATATTTATAAAGATTTAAAGACTTAAAACATTGGCGAAAAGAGGACTCCTAAAAGCGGCGGTAAGATCGCCAGGCAAGCGGCGAGAGACAGTGATCGGAGCGGAACTAACACTCACAGTGACAGCGCAGATTTGACTGGCGAAAGGACGAGAGACGGAAGGAAAGGACTACAAGCAAGCGGTGGATTATAATTTTATTAATAACTTGTTTTGATTCAACAAGAACAAAGACTATTTGAGAAAGTGATAGTAGAAAGTGAATCTTAAGAATTAAGACTCTTTAAGACTGTTGCGGGCAAAAGGAAATCAGTTGAACGGAGTGGAAGGTGGACTGAGGATCGAGGACTTGGTGAAGGAGGTTTTCTTTTCTTCTTTTTTTTTTTTTTACTTGGTATCCAGCAGTAATAATAAATCCAAACCACAGATAAAGGACTTGTAATAAGACATTGGACACATTGATGCTGTTGGCAGAGGAGTTATAACTTGCTACAAATCGGAACAATTACCTTACTGTTTCAACGGAAGTTATTGTAACAGAACTGTGAAAGCTGGGCGAACTGAAGGCGAACTGAAGAACAAGGGAAGAAGGAAAGGAAGTAATTCTAATTGGTCTGAAAGTGATTTAATGGAGAACTTTTATCATTAATTATCAAAGATAGTTATTTTATTTATATCATAAAATCCAACTATAGTTTAATTAACTTTGTCTAAAGAATACTAACACCAACTTTGAAGTTAATATAATATATATCAATTGATTTAAGATTAATCTTTTTTTTTTTTTCTTTCCCTTCTTTATTATTCTATGGTTCCCCACCCCACTGAAATAAGATAATAGATTTTATAGTAATACATTGGTTAAGAGAATTATATTGGGTATTGATTGGAAATTTAGATATTAACATAGACATTGTAAAGAGACTGTTATAGATAATATTAAGGAATAATAAGGAATAATAACTGTGATGATTAATATAAGTACTACATATTGGCAACTGTGATATAACTTAAATATATATAGAATCTAATAGAATATTTTATATGATTTATAGGGAATCTTAGACTACATAGGCTTATTACATAAAGGTATATATGAATTGTTTAGGCTTGAAGTGAATTTAAGTATTGGGAATAAGTATGATCATTAATGTGATTCAGTATTAATATAAATTGGCATTTAAATATTGACGATATTATACTGCTTAGGAATAAGAATAGGAAAATGAATTGCTAAAACATTGTATTTCCCCTTAACCCCACTGAATTAATCAATTTGACTTCTATATAACGATATTTCAAATACCCCCAATCAGTGTATGAAAATTTGGAAAAAAATAATACAAAAAACGATGGCAACATCCTCAATAACAATAACTAAACAAGGGAAAAAACCAGCACCCACACAATCTTCACCTGCACAACAAAAAACCATAGACACGATGTTAACTACAGACAAGGATAAAGCTGCTACTGCACACAACATACAGAATATACAATCTATATTGGCTATGATTCAGGAGGGGATGAATAAGACCCAAGAAACAATTGCGAATAACCATGAAGAAACAAAAAAGAATCATGAGGAACTGAAATTAGAAGTAGGACAAATAAACGACAATATAAAAAAAATGGACGATAAGATTGAAAGAATACAACAAAACATAGTTAAAAACGAAGAACGAATTCAAAATATGGAAGCCAAAATGGTCCAATCGGAGAAGAAGATGGATAACATCGAACAAAATCAAATGGAGGTAAACAGAGAACTTGAAGAATCAATTACCCATTTAGAATTAGAAAAGGCATCTTTCTTTTTACGGTTTCAAAATATTGCAGAAACAAAGGGAGAAGATCTAAGAGACCTGATGACAGAGATATTAGTTGAGGCTTCCCGAAAGGAAAAAAACGATATTAGTAGGGAAATCGACGAAATTTATAGAGTGCATACGAATTATGCCCGTAGGCACAAACTACCTGGAGAAATACATGTCAGATTTGCACGTAAAACTGTAAAAGAAGAGATTTATACACTAATGAGAGAGGAGAAACCATGCTACAAAGGGAAAGAAATAATAACTTTAAAACAAGTTCCAAGAAGAATAAGAGAATATAGGAAAAACTACAATTTTTTGACAACCCTACTGAACCAACATAAAATAATGTTCCGCTGGCTAGTGCCAGAGGGAATTCTAATATCCTGGGATGACAAAAAATATAAAATTGATACGATAGAGAAGGCACAAGAATTTTTGGACACACATTTCATAATAGAAGAAGAACAGGAAACTAGGTGTGACTCAGATAATACAAATCAGGACCACCCCACGGGGGAAACAAAAAAAGGAAAGGAAGAAAAGGAGTCTAGGGAAAGGGAGAAGATTGAAAGAGAAGGGGCTAGGGGGAAAACACAAATGGTAACAAGAAACACAAGTAAACTCAAACTAACAAAGGGAAACTAAAGGAAATGGGACAAGAGTTGAAATTAATTTCAATTAACATAAATGGCCTTAATTTACCAACCAAAAGAACACATACCTTTAAAAAACTTCAAAAATTAGATACAGACATTATCAATTTACAAGAAGTACATATTAAAAAACAACACAAACAATTATTAGAAAACAGAAAACTTGGATCATTATTTACCTCACTATCAGACCAAAAAAAAAGAGGCATTGCAATATACATTAAAAACCATATTCAGGCAAAACAAATTTACACAGACGGAGATGGTAGGATATTAATGGTCAACATCAAGACGGAGGCCCGAAATATGCTACTAGTATCAATATACGCTCCAAACGGGAACCAAAAAGAATACTTCAAAAGGCTACACGACAAAATTAAAGAATTAGACTACGAACACATATGTATAATAGGGGACTATAACGCAATTGTAGATATGGACTATGACTACCAAAGTAACAAAAATAACAAATCTAAGAAAAAGACACTACCGGACACTTTTAGGGACATGACTCAAGAGTTACAATTGAAAGATGCCTGGAGAGAATTGAATAAAACCAAAAAACAGTATACATATTATTCAAATCCCCATCAGTCTTGGTCCAGACTAGACATGGCCTGGATGACGGCAGAACTAAGAGAAAGCATAAAAGAAATTGAAATCACACCGAACATATGGGCGGACCACAGTCCTATAACAATAGTCTGGAAAGGCCGGCTAAAGAGAGGAAGATGGATGATGGATAGAGAAATTATCCAAGACAAAGAATACATAGAGATGATAAAGAAAGAGATGGAGATATTTTTCCAAATAAACAAAAAGGAACATACATCATTACAAATTCTATGGGATGCCACAAAAGCATATATAAGAGGATTAACAATTTCATTCAAGGTGAAGAAAAACAGAGAGAAACAGCAAAGAAGGAATAACCTAATGACTGAGCTCGGGAAACAAGAAGCAGAATTACAGAATAGACCAGATGGGAAAGAGATTAAGGAAAAAATAAACCATATCAAACATGAAATAAATTTAATAACAACAACAGAAATAGCTAGGAAGATCAGAATGGCAAAGCAAAACCAATTTGAATTCGCTAATAAAACAGGACGTTGGTTGGCATATAAATTAAAGAAAGAAAAGGAGAAAAGACTAATACACCAACTACAAGACGAACAAGGGCAACTACAGCATATGAATGAGGCAAAAAAGCGAATTGTAAGGAATTTCTATCAGGAACTATATACGCAGGAAGAAATCCAATTGGAGAAAGTAAAAGAATATATAAACAAAGCCAATATCCAAGAAATAAAAGAAACTCAAAGAGAACTCTTGAACAGACCAATATCGATGTTAGAATTAATCGAAGCGAAGAAGAAGCAGAACAACAATAAAACACCAGGCCCAGATGGTATCCCGGCAGAATTCTACAAAATCGAGAATCAGCCAATGGATGACATTCTATTACAAGTCCTGAACGAAGCGATTTTAGAAGCTAAAATTCCTAAATCATGGATAGAGACAATCATTACACTGATACCTAAAGAAGACTCAGACCTAACTCAAACTAAAAATTACAGACCCATATCACTTCTAAACGCAGACTATAAATTATTTACATCGATCATGGCTCAGAGAATGAAGAGAATTATTGTGAACTATATCCATCCAGACCAAAATGGTTTTATTCCAAATAGGCAAATTAACAAGAACACAAGAACAATAATTAATATACTGGAATATTATGAGCAAAAATCAGATGAAAAGATGGCCTTACTCTTCCTCGACGCACAGAAAGCCTTCGACAATCTTAACTGGGGGTTCTTAATATTGCAACTAGAAAAAATGGGAACTGGCGAGAAATTTCTTAATATGATCAAAACAATATATTCAGATCAAATTGCAAGAATATGGATAAATGGAGAGACAACAGACCAATTTAAAATATCCAAAGGAGTGAGACAAGGATGCCCCCTCTCTCCTATACTATACATATTAGCACTAGAGCCCCTATTGAACGAAATTAGGAATGACAATGAAATAAAAGGATTAAGAACCAAAAACCAGGAATATAAACTACAAGCATTCGCGGATGACGTAGTATTTATATTAGAGCAACCGATACATTCAGGATTGAATTTATTAAGGAAGATAGAACAATATGGCGAAGTGGCAGGTTTGAAAATTAATAGACAAAAAACTAAATTACTAACTAAAAATTTGACAAAACCCCAGGAGGAAGAGCTGGAAGAGGCGTTAGGAATACAAACAACAACCAAAATAAAATATTTAGGAATTTGGCTCACCAATAAAGTATCATCATTAAAAGAAGATAACTACATTAAATTGCTTAAACAGATACAGAAGGACTTAGAGACATGGAGTAAATTAAAATTATCATTATTAGGCAAAATTGCTTCAATTAAAATGACTATTTTACCAAAAATGTTATATTTATTCAGAACAATACCGATAAATCCGGGGAAAACATATTTTAAAGATCTCGATAAAATGATATCCAAATATATATGGCAGGGGAAGAGAGCCAGGATTAAATTGAAACACCTGCAAGATACCAAAGAAAGAGGCGGCCTGGGATTGCCAGATTGGCAAACCTATTACATTGCAACAGCCCTAACTTGGATCAAGGATTGGATGACACTCAAAGACAAACGAATATTAGCTCTAGAAGGATTCGATCTGTTCAAAGGTTGGCACGCATTCCTATGGGAGGAAAAGCCCAGACAGCATGAGCACTTTAGGAGACACTACATTAGAGGAGCACTGGCAAAAATCTGGATTGAAATAAGAAGGAAACATTATGATAAAATTCCAAGATGGATATCAACCATGGAAGCACAAATCTACCCGAACACAATGGATATGAATAAAATGAAGACCTACGACGAATTGCTGAACACAGAGGGAGATATAAAAACAACAGAGGAATTGAGACAACAGGGCACGGACATTGATTGGTGGACGTATTTACAGATAAAATCAAGATATAAAAGCGATATGAAAAAATTTGGAATCCAAAAAGAAAGAAATGAATTAGACAAAATCATAATGCAATCAGATGATAAACTAATAACTAAAATATACAATTATTTGCTTAAATACAAACTGGAAGAAGAGGTGGTGAAGGAAAATATGATTATTTGGGCTAAAAATTTTGGATATAATATTAATCTAGAAAAATGGGAAAAAATGTGGAAAGTCAATACTAAACTGACAATGTCCGTGCCCTATAAGGAAAATACATATAAGATGTTTTACAGATGGCATCTCCCCCCTGCACGGCTGGCAAAGATGTTCCCCAACACTAATCAGAACTGCTGGAAATGCAAAACACAGAAGGGGACTTACTACCACATGTGGTGGTCATGTCCAAAAGTTAAAAAATTTTGGAAAACAATTCAAAGTCAGTTGGAAGAAATCACCACCCAAAAAGTACCCCTCAGACCGGAAACATACTTATTAGGAATACTCACAAAAGATTATAAAAAAGAGATACAATACCTAATCATACACATCCTAACCGCTGCCAGAATCGCCTTTGCACAGATGTGGAAATTGGAAAATACGCCAACAGAGGAAAAAGTAATACAAAAAACAATGGAATGTGCGGAAATGGATAAACTGACCAAAGAAATTCAGGGAAAAGAAGACTCAGACTATTACCTAATTTGGCAAAAATGGTATAACTGGTTAGGAAAAAAGGACACGAATTAAGGAAATACCATCCAACTATATCCAAATACAGAAATAAAATGAAATATCATTATATAAATACTGATATATGATGAAGTATAATATGTACAGATATATTGATATATAATTACCGAGGTAACTCTACTTCAAAGCTCAAGTCCCAGGACTTGATTTTATTGTATAGTTAGTTTATGTATAGTTTGTTTAAATGTCTGTGTTTGTCTGTGTATGTTGGATTATAATAAAAATTTATAAAAAAAATAAAAAAAAAAAAAAAAAAAGAAAAATAGATTTTCTAGGCTGCTGCTATTAAACCCTCCTATCAGCCTGAGGTTATTTGAGTTAATAATGTAACATAATACTCTTGCAGTTGCAGTTTGAGGAGTTGCTGCTGCTAGGAGCAAGGCCTCTCCTCAAGCAGAATGAAAGAAGGAGGGTAGAAACAGGTCTCCCGTTCTCATGCTGAGAATTAGCATGAGTTGGAGAGCAAGATGGTTTCCCAAGCTTGTTTGCAGCTCACATAAATAGCATCTAATGGAAATGCCCCTTAACTTATCTCAGTCGTATACTTTTTCTCCAATGGAACTGGTAAGAAATAATAAGAGTTTATTTCACACTGTATTGATTTTGTATTTTGTTCCTAGGTAACTTGACATTTTCCCATTTTCAGCCTGTAATCTTACACCTTTCACTAACAAATAAATAAACCCTATTTTAATATTAGAGCACTGTGTAGGTATAGGCATCTCACAGGCTTTCTCCAAACTTCATGCTCTTGTTTTACTGTATTCTGGTTTTACTGTATTCAAGAAGATAAACAGCAGAACTGTTCCACATTTGGCTAAAATATAGATAAATAAGCAACAAAGGCAGTAAAACTGATAAGAAAACCTTGGATGTGATTAGATATACTATGTGCTTTCCCAAATCAGAAAATCTGTTCTTGTCCCAGACTTTAGGTGGCCAGCACTTGTTTTACTATAGCTAAGTTCTTCTTGTCAAAAATGCATATTGTCCAAAATCTGTGCTAAATGTGTTTCTAAAGGTGCTAAAAAATGACATACTGTAGCTGGCCATACCTGTCATTTGCATTTCTAGAAGCAGCAGTATGATGCACAAAGTTATAGAGAGAACATTACCATTAGGATAGATAAAGATGGAATATTTCATTAAATGGTAAACAAATTTATCTCTCTTACCCTGAATTGGAGTGGCTAGCAATATCATAATACTAATTTCTTAGTCTACATTCCTTACATCTATCTCTTTCCACAGACATTCTTTTTTTTAAGGAAAGTATTCCCCCACACATACCTCAAATGTAAAAATTCAATTGTGAATTATAATTTGTAGATACTGAAATGTTTCTTACTTGCACAGTTTGTGTTTTTGAATTCTGGAAATTGTATGGAAGTAATTGTTTCCAAAAACTTTCCTTTGAAATGTCAAAACTGGTGCACATTGGTGAATTGTTTTGTTGGATGTTAAACCAGACCTATAAAATGTTATTTTAAAAATGACTTACAAAATATATTTATTTTTATATTTTTATAAAACTAACTCTGTCTAAAAACATAAGCTTAATATGTTAAATCATGATTTTAAAATAATAGAACATTTTTGATTTGCCACATTTTTAATTTGTAAGAAATTATCAAGAAAGTTGTAATTTGAGTTCATATCTTTATAAGAGGTCTAAAAACATAGATTTCTTATTCTTCCTATATTAATTTATATTCATTATACTCTGTTTCACTTATAGAGTGAATTTATTCCTTCACAAGGTACAAACCTCTTGGTGTTATCTCATTCAATAGTTTTCCTTGCACATAAATGCAGTTGTAATTTATAATTTAAATCTATACATTTTACTAATATCAGCAATATATATAGAAATAAAATAGGAAAAAATTATTTCAGTTTAACGGCATCATATTCAGAAAGAGTAACTTACATATTTTAAAAAAAGAATAGTAACTTTCAAATTTTAGCTATATTAGAAAATAGTTTTTATTTGCTCAAGAGTATTGCTAATTCTTCCCATGTACACAAGTATTGTTTATTTTTGAGTCCTCTGTGAGTTTCTTATGTTGAGACATTAAAACACATGTCGTATAAAATAGATAATTAAAATGTGTGCTTCTTGTTCAATCTTTCTTCTGAATAAAAGTAACTATAAAACCCTAATTTTATACGACATACAAGAAAGTGATTAATCCTTTTCTCCCTATTTTCTCATTTAAAATTTGTTTCAGAAATTTTTGTTTGTAGTAATATCAATTCAAGAGGTTTGGCATTAGAGAATAATGCTGGGGGAAAATTCTTCCAACTGGGACCTTCTAAAAGAAAATGTACAAGTTTGTCATGTTTTGGAAGAATTTACTTTATAATATTTGTTCAATGTAACCAAGACTGACTTCTAACAATAGAAGGCTAGATCTCCTTAGCCAATGGTGTGATGCAAAAATGGTTTTCTGATTCTCAGATTTTCATTATGTACTGTACATTCCATGTTGTACTTTATATACACATTCCATCATAGAGCAATAACAAAGTTTTTAAGATTGCAAAATACAGAAAGCTTTTATCTTATATCTGCCATTTTCTAAATTTAATTATTTTTGGTGACAACAAACAAGTACTTGAGCTACAAATCTTCACACTTGACAAAAGCTTAGAGAAATGAAACTCTTCCAGCTAAAGCAAGAGAGCATAGAAACAGCTGAACATGTTTGGAGGTTGAATGGAGAGAGCTATCCAAGAAATTTTTAATTAGAAACAATGGGATAGCAGTCTGCTTACATTAGATTTTTTAAAATTACAAAGGTATCAGAAATGTTCAATATAACTCATCTATCCCCCCCCATCACATTAATTATAATACTATAATCATGGAATGTCCAACTACTTGGATACATTAGGATTATATATACATTATCAACCCATTTTATTATACTTACATTTTCCCAACTGATTAAGCAATCAACACTCTGTAGGGGGCAAAATGCATCAAACTGCTTATAGCAGTGACCGCTCAGAGGATTCCACAGAAAATATTCTCCATTTTCTTGTGTTGCAGCATAAGCTACTTTCCCCTATTAGCAAAATGTTTATTCATTCCAAATCCAAAATAAATAATTTTATACTTAATTATATTTTCTAATTAATAAATTATTCATGTAGCATTATTCTGACAAAAAATCCTTACATACATTAATATAAATATTTGATTTAAGTTTTAGAATGAGAACACTGACATATGTAAGGTAGAAAGAGAAACACTTATAGCTCTCCAAATATTAATTCCAACACACAACAAACTATTATGGTGCAGTTTCATTTCTGGTTTCCCATCTTTGGCCATTCTAGTTCAAGATTATTGTATGAAATTATTTCTCTTTGCTATTGAAACAGGAGGCATATGAAATAACGTGATCTGAAATAAGCCTTAATATCTATGATGGACTTTTCTTAAATCTGAAATTAAATAAAAAGAATCAACTGAATGTGTAAATCAGTGTAAACTGAAATCGTGTTGGTACAATATGCATGCAAGTAATTGTTCCATCAACTATTTTGGGCAAATTATTTTTTAAAACTGCAGCAAATATATAATTGTTATTCAACTTCCCAAATGTATTCTTTTTTTCTATGCAACTGTTTCCAGTACAACACTTCTGTGCACTATTTCTTTTTATTATAGTGTAATATTATTAAACATTAGAGTATAAAATACAAATGAAAATAATGGGAAAATGGGAAGGACGAAAAAGAGAAATAAAGAGGTGTAGGATAAATAGGCAAAAAGAAAAAAGCATTAACTTTTCAGCACAGTAGAATGAACATAGTAACATTCATCTCAATTTTTTACTTTGCATACTCAGTATATACTACTAGCCATTTCTATAAGGAAGAAAATTTGTCTAATCAGTAAATCCCAATCGTGCTAGTGACAGAAAATGATGTTGACATGGCCCAATACTGGATGAATGTCATTTAGTTTTAATTCTATTCATTATACATACTTTTTACAGGTGCTATATTTCTTTGAGTTATTTTATACCCATTTTACTTGCTCAGTGTTGAATGTTAAAGAAAGGTAGAGGTTTCCCCTGTCCAGCCATGTTTGACTCTAGGAGACAGTGCTCATCTCCATTTCTTAGCCAAGGGAGACAGCATTGTCTGACTATATTTCCGTGTATATATGGCCAACACGACTATATGCCGAGGCATACAGAACGCTGTTACTTTCCCACCAAAGTGTTACCTATTAATCTACTTGCATTTCAGAGGTGGGTTTCAGCAGGTTCTGACCAGTTCTGGAGAACCGGTAGCAGAAATTTTGAGTATTTTGGAGAACCAGTAGTAAAAATTCTGACTGGCTCTGCCCCCATCTATTCTCTTCCTCCCGAGTCCCAGCTGATTGGGATGAAATGGGGATTTTGCAGTAACCTTTCCCTGGAGTGGGGAGGGAATGGATTTTACAGTATCCTTTCCCTGCCATGCCTACCAAGCCACGCCCACCAAGCCATGCCATGGCCATACAGCCACACCCACAGAACCGGTAGTAAAAAAATTTGAAACCCACCACTGTTGCATTTGCCTTCTTTTGAACTGTTAGGTGGGCAGGAGCTGGGGCAAGTGACGGAGGCTCACCCCATCGTGCAGCACTATATCTATAATTTGAAGATACTTCTGACACAAATAAAGTAAAAAGTAAATCCCAAAGTCAAAGTTTCATTTTCCTGCATCTCAAGCATAAAATCCTTAAGCGATTTCCAGATAGAAACAAAGTTGGATGTATTCTTCTCTTTGATTAAAGCGGTTAATTTGGCGAACTCCACTAGTTCCATCAGTTTCTCTAATCATTCTTCCATTGTGGAAGTTAATTAATTAATTAATTTCCATTTTGGCTTTGTGCACTACCCCTGAGCAAGAAGCACTGCATAGTCACATACGCTAGTGAATACTAATAAATACTGTGACATCAAGACCAATTCAGTTTTCAGATCAGATCGTTTTGTTTGAAAAGAAACTCATGAAAGCATCTTTAAAACCATCCATGGCTTAAGTTGCTTGATTTAACATATGTGCTAATGCTTTTCTTCATATAAGAATCTCAATCTGCTTTACAATTTCACTCATTGTGTAGTTTAGAATATCCGGGAAGCATAGTTTTAATTATTTTGCTAATTCAAAAATTATTTTGCTCTTACTTCTAACACAGATGTTCCTAACAACACCCAGGCTTTTTTCCCAAGGTACAGAAGATAATTACACAGAAGCACTGCATGTTCTTCTTTATTGCCAACACCCAATTCGATGCAATGCTAGAAAAAAAAACAGATGTTACTTTTCTTTAAAAAGGTAAGTTCATCTTAATACATAATAACAATATAATGTCACTATGAATAGCAGAGTGTTATTATTATGAAAAAGTTTAGAAGCAGCAAGATATTTCAGGTAGCCATACATTATTGAAAAAGTTTTAAAAAATTATACCGCCTCAGTTCCGTAAGTTAATTGTTTCTTCTATATTTCGAGATTCAGAAGCTGAAAGGAGTTTAAAATAGGTATATAATAAGCATTTGTTGAGATCACATCAGGAGGAGCTGAAGTTGTTTAATCAAGTATCGGTAATGAATGAATCTCCCTCCATTAATTATTCTAGCACCTTCTTAGCAATCTGGTAAAGAAGTTGCTATAAAATAAGGTCAAGCAATGATATCATACAGGTATCGACCTTGGTGTTAAAGTGTGAAAATAATTATTTACAACTGGTCTTCACACTTATGACCATGACTATAACAAACAATGTTCTTGCGGTCACGTGATCAAAATTCAGGCATTTACCTGGAAGTTACTAAAACAGAATTTACAAAATCATTTGTTAAATTTACGCTGTTTATGCAGTTCAATTCATGAAGTGAGTGACTGAGCAGCTTGCCTCTGTTGCTTGCTTGCTTGCAGACAAACAATAAATAATATATGCACAGAAGACAGGACTACTGCGAAATACTGATATAAAATATCAATATATGTGAACACTTCATGTTTAAATTCTAGGCTTTTTCTAGAATTGGATCTGACTTTATCTTGTTGTTCAACAAATTGCATATTGAGTACTTCCCCCAATCTGGTATTAGATGGAGATTACTCTTTCCAATATTTACCCAAATTCATTATTTATGAACATTACTAAAACGCTGGTGAATAATTTAAGCACGGAGGAAAGAACTCAAGGGAGAAAGCTTTGAATTGCATCTAATATGCAAAAAAAAAAAAAAACATGATAATGAAGTAGTTAGATTGGCATGTGTGAATTCATCTGGAGGACTGTCAAAAGTAAAGAAATCTTTGGTCTGTAGGCTGCCAGGAAGATATGGAGTCCTTAATCCTAAACTATCTTTAGCTGATAAATTGATTCCATTTTTTTCCCCAAATGCAGTACTGATCTCCAATCTCTATTCTTAGGAATAATGAAAAATATTGAACAGGATCCTACATATACTTGATACAAAAGAACTCGTTGGTGGCCTGCAACAAGTATACAATGTTTGTGCGACTTTCCAGAGATATCTTGAAGAAACGTTGGAAACACTTTGGAGAGAACAAATCTAGAGTATAACTATCCTTTTGGTTGCAAAGCACTTCCTGATCTATTACTGAGCACCCTCACTGATGCATCAATTATTTATAAATCTATATTGGTAGGTGGCTGGCATTATGCCTATTGTTTTTCATATTACACAATATTTTTAGTGAGTAAGGCACTGTGTCTTTATTGAAAACTTCCATTTTACTGCTGCTTAAATTGTCTCCTTTGCAAAACTGCAAATGCTTTATTTTTGAAAGTTCTATATCCTGGCCATTTACAAAGGATGTCTTTAAAAATTCTAACAAAGAAAGAAATGAAGATTTTGAACTAAAAGTCATATTCAGAATAAACTGGATATATTTGAACTAGCATCAGCCACAAAAGCTGAATCTTGGCTCATTTATTATCCATTGTCAAAACTAAGGGTGATCAAAGGCCTTTTCTTTGCTTAGATCTAGGGTCAAGATTAACAAAGCACTATTGAGAAAACCTTGGATGAGAAGTGAAAAGTCTTCAAGGAAAAACTTGCCTTTTGAAAAAGCACCTTTGGGATATTGAGAAAATCCTTATAACCACAACAGAAGCCTCATATACCATTCTAATAACTGCCTCTCTTTCAAGATCCCCAAATTCTTTTATGACAACCTTATTTTTGGATACAATATTGAAAATGGGTAATACTGATATAATTGTTTCCCAACAATTATGGGAAAGAGATTCCCAACTGAATTTTGTGTAAGAAGAAATAATATTCCCTTTTGGTTGAAAAATTAAAACAGAAAAAAACTCCCTTTCAATGGGATAAATTTTTACTTTCAAACAGCAAAGAATCAGATTTGGCTGTTCAAAAGGCAAGGGATGTTTTCAGAAAGATATAAAGAAGAATTTGAGGAAACAGAAATAGAAATCATAGAATTTCAGTCACAACAGATGCAATGTATCTATGTATTTTATTTTGTGCCTGTTCACCGCCCTGAGTCCTTCGGGAGTAGGGCGGTATATAAATTTAATAAAAACAAACAAAACAAAAACAAACAAACAATGGGAATTGGAAAAAGATGATACTGAAATAGGTACTACAGATTTGGAGTTTTCTAACTTTTTTAACTAATTATGGATTACAATTGTTTTACACGGAATATAAATGAAGCAAATGCTCCTCAGAAAAGAAAAAAAATATTACTTGGAAAAATTAAAGCAATTTGCCCAGAAGAGAATCGTAACAATAAAAAGGATATAAAATATTTGACCTATAAAACTTTGGATGAAGAATTTATTTCAGCAGATATTAAAAAGAGAAATGGAGTTGCTTTGTCCATTAATCCTCAACTAAACAAACAATTTGTATTAACTGATTAACATGGCAGGTTTGTTGAAGTAGAACTTATATAACATTAAAATAATAATACTGGGATTTATGCCCCAAATAAAGATATATAACTTATCTTCATTCATAGATTAATGGAGTGGTTTTCCTCCAACAGGATAAGACTTCTAAAAAAATATTAAATTATTGAGGATAAATTACCATATTTTTAAGAATTTGATGGACAATTGTGGTTGGTTGATGTATGGAGAAGAAAGAAACATAGTTTTACAAAGTACAGTTATTTTTTAGAAAGACACAAATGTTTTTCAAGAACAGATATGATTTACCCCTCAGGTGATTTGACTGTTAAAATTTCATAAACCTTAATAGATCTTATCAAAGAGTTTTTCAGATCATAACTCTGATTTATAAAAGAAAATTCTTTTTCTTTCATATAGAAGGAGATGGACAGTACAGAAATGTGAAATATAAATGAATATACAAAAATTAAATGTTTTTGCAGAAAGATTGCTGAGGACTGCAAAAACAAATTAATTTTAAAAAAATTAAATAAAGGTACGGATTTGAGAATTCACTTGGGATGCAAGTAAAATCTTTATTAGAGCTTATTTGATAAATATAATTCTGAATTTAAGAAGAGGCAAGAGTGCAAAATATTTTGTATGACAGAAAAAGAAAATAATAATTAAGGATTGTTGATGTTAACAATAAGAGAAATGGAAATAGAATTAAACTACACAAAGTAGTTTACACAAAATAAACCAGGGAGTCGGCTGGTTTATAAATCGTGAAGAAAAAGCGAAAAGAATATTGAAACTACAAGAGAGAGATACCATATTAACAGATAATGTTTCCATACAAATATTTATAGAATAATATTATTATATAATATCTGTATAAATACAAATATTTATAATAATATTCTATAAATATTTGTTTTTTTACAGATATTATATAATAATATTATTCTAACTGTTATTCAGGACATGATATTCCAATGGAGAAAATATATGAATATCTTTGAAAATAAAATTTACCCTGGATCCCTGAAGAACAAAGGCAAATGATGAATCCATTATAATGATAACGAATTTTTCAAAAGCAATTAAAAAGAGTAAACCTTGAAAGCTGCTTGGATCAGATGGTCTATCAAGTTTGTATTATAAGTTCTTTGAGAATGAATTTTTACGACGTTTACAAAATATGATAATTTTTATTCTATTTATTTTATTTATTTATTTATTTATTAAATTTTTTATACCGCCCCCTCTCCCGAAGGACTCGGGGCGGTGAACAGCCAGAATTAAAAACACACAATACAAATATTAAAATACATTAAAACGAAATTAAATTATCTTTGGCTTCTCCAATTTAAAACCCCTTACCCATAAAATTCCCCAATTAAAAAAAAATTTTAACCCAGCCCGGCTTGCTGAAATAAAAAAGTCTTCAGGGCCCGGCGGAAGGTCTGGAGGACCGGGATTAGTCGTATCCCTGGGGGTAGCTCGTTCCAGAGGGCGGGTGCCCCCACAGAGAAGGCTCTTCCCCGGGGGGTCACCAGCCAACATTGCCTGACAGACGGCACCCTGAGGAGGCCCTCTCTGTGGGAGCGTGTTGGCCGGTGGGAGGTTATCGGAGGCAGAAGGTGGTCTCATAAGTAACCGGGTCCTAAGCCATGGAGCGCTTTGAAGATGAGAACCAACACCTTGAAGCGCACTCGGAAGACCACCGGAAGCCAATGCAGCTCGCGCAGGAGAGGTGTCACGTGGGAGCGCCATATCGCCCCCATAAGTACCCGCGCAGTCGCATTCTGCACCAGTTGGAGCCTCCGAGTGCTCCTCAAGGGGAGCCCCATGTAGAGAGCGTTGCAGTAGTTGAGGCGGGAAGTGACGAGGGCATGAGTGACCGTGCATAGGGAGTCCCGATCCAGAAAGGGGCACAACTGGCGTATCAGGCGAACCTGATAGAAAGCCCCCCTTGCCACGGCCGTCATATGCTCTTCTAAAGACAGCCATGCGTCCAGGAGGACACCCAAGTTACGCGCCCTCTCCGTGGGGGCCAATGTCTCACCCCCAATAGTCAGCGATGGCACCAGCTGACTATATCGGGATGCCGGCAGCCACAGCCACTCAGTCTTGGAGGGATTGAGTCGGAGCCTGTTCCTCCCCATCCAGACCCGTATGGCCTCCAGTCACCAGGACATCACTTCAAGGGCATCGTTGGGGTGGTCTGGGGTGGAGATGTACAGCTGGGTGTCATCAGCGTACAGATGGCACTGCACCCCAAAACCACGGATGATCTCGCCCAGCGGCTTCACATAAATGTTGAGCAGGAGAGGCGAGAGGACCGACCCTTGTGGCACCCCACAAACCAAGTGCCTTGAGGTCGACCTCTGCCCTCCAGCCAACACAGACTGCGACCGGTCGGAGAGATAGGAGGAGAACCACTCTACAGGAAGGGAAGAGAAGAAAGATGCCAGAGACTTGGAAAGAGCTAATATAACAGTTATACCTAAAAAGGGACAAGATTTGACTTCAGTAAGAAATTACAAATCGATCTTTATTGAATAATGACTATGTTTTTTTAGGATGATTTAAGTTGAGGATTGAAAATAATTTTGCAAGATTTTATTTATGAGGATCAATGTGAGTTTTTACCTAGAAGACAGTTGAAAGATAATGTTAAAACCACGTTGGACATATTGAAATATTTGGATGTATTTACTGAAAAACAAGAAAAAACAGGAATAGATGGATGGAAGAATTACTTCAAGCAATTGATTAAAATTCCATCTCCTTTCTAAAATAAATACTTGATAGGAATTTTGTGCTGGGAAGAAAGCTATGCAGAGAATGACAAAGCAATTACTAGAAATATAGTATTTTGTGATCTGTGAGGAAGTAATTTGAAGCCTTGTTTTTAATTATAATTTTTCTAATCAAATAAGGTTTGGCATAGAGGAACTTTAATATGCTTCCTATAATGAGGTGTGAAGTCCAGATGGTTATCTTTGCTAAATTTCCAGAAACTTCTACCCTCTCTGGGGAGGGATGTCGGCTCTCTGCTATTAAGCAGAGAAAAGAAAGAAATAATATTTTAATGTCAGATGGGAAAAATACCCTGACGCTGGGAGAACTTGATTCCATAGCCAATTATTTTTTTCCGCTCTTCTGGGTTTGGATGGATTCTTCCTCATCTGAGAACCTTCTGGGCTTTCTTGCTCCTCAGCACTAGATATAGTGCACACAAAGCTTTAAAGAACTTGTTCTTTATCAAACAAGAAAAATGGGTTTAAGGATAAAAAGCAGACTAACAAGATAGAGGTAGGTGGTAACTGTATGAAACATAAGAGGAAAAGCTAGTGAGCTATGGGTAATATATCCTATCTCAGAGTAAGACAGAAACAAATCTGGAAACAGAATGCTCTCTATTAGGGAGTCAGTTTCTACTACTTTTTATATTATTGTGTATCAGAGTAAGTGAGAACAATTTATAAGAATATCCTCCCCTCTGCAGGAAAACACATTCCCAGTATTTTATAATTCAACTATTTTTTGTAAACTGATAAAGCAGCATGACATTTAAGGCTTTCACTAGATCACAAGTACCACATCACTAAATAATTTTTTTCTTTTCCTAGGTCCACTCTAGGCTCAAACTGTTTTTTTAAATAATTCAGCAGATTACTCAAATTTAGAGTTAAATTCAGAATAGAACAAACAATGCTACAATTAACAAAATTAACAATCAACAAAATCAAAATTATTTGCCAGTCTATATAAAAAATAACACATTATTAAAATCTCATCAAACAATTATGAGATGAGGTAGTGGCAGCAAATGCATCAGTTTTAATTTTTAATATGATAAATATTTATAAATATAATCTATATAAAGAAAAACTCTTTTGGGGTCCTCCACAATTTTTAAAAGTGGGAAGAGGTCCTAAGGGGAAAAAGTATAAGAACCACGCATTTATATCTCACTTCCATATAACTACTTCAGAGGCTATCAATGCAAATTACATAAAAATAAAACCAATTTTTAAAAATCAGCAGAGCAGTATTACTACAAAATTTGGCAGTACCTCTGATGTCATCCACACATCAACATCATTATTTTCATCCACTGCATCTGCTATACAAGGAATTAAAGATACAAATCGTGATATAAGGTCCTAGAAAATAAATAAGATGAAATCTAGTCAGCAGGAAATCAAATCAGCAAATCCAACTGATTTGTTTTATTTGGAATTACAATATCCATCAATTATTTATTTATTCATTGTATTATACTTTTTACATTTGTTAAGAAATATATAAAAAAAGTTCTAATTGGCACACCAGAAAAATCTAGAGAGAAATAATAATTTGAAATGCCTCAAAGTCATATTTAATGAAATCAGAAAGTTTTTATTTAATAATAAATCATACTCACAGAAGTTGAATTGGGATCTTTTGGATACATATCTAGCAATAGTTGTGGTGGATTCAAAGGGCTAATGTACTTCGTTACTAAAATATTCCTTCCCTGATTGTTAAAAACTGAGGTCATTATTCTTCTCCTTGGAAACACTGCTTTCCATGTTTGCTTAAAAATATATGCTCTTTGCAATAGTGTTTCTGCTTCATGATCTGCAAACTAAAGACATATTCAGAATTAAGTCTCAATTTACAACCACTTAACAACCATTTGAAGTTATGATGAACCCTCCCTACAACCTCATTTCAAAGTTACAATGGCCATACGTACCCTCACAGTCACATGATTAAATTTTGGGTGCTTGGCTAACTTTACAGCCATTTGAAGCAGCTCAATATTTTTTGTGAGCTTTCTGGCATTAACTTCCAGTTTCCAGCAAAAAAAATGCTCATTGGGTAAAATAGATTTGTTTAACAACCAGTTTTTGCTAAATGACTGCCATAAAAATGTAAAATAAATCAGGCCCAGTCACATATTGCTTCAACTTACAACCACAATGCCTTATGACCATAACTTTGGTTTTAACTTTGGTCATAAATTGAGGACTATCCATGTATTGTACTTTATAATTGGAAAAAATATTTTAAAATTATCTTATATATCAAACAAGATAATTACAAATGCCTACCGTATCTAGTTCTAAATTATTTTCAGCAGAGGATAACTGAGGTTCAATTGTGGCAAAGATGGTTAAAAAGCTATATTCTTTCAGGTTCTGCCCCAAACATTCTT